>NC_140241.1:10434974-10599974 GCF_949987555.1 Borostomias antarcticus | reverse complement strand
CCTACAGGGCAATGAAAGGAACAGCTCCATGCCCCCCCCTCCCCCCCCAAAAAAAGAGAATAAAACACGACAGATCATATATGGTAAATGAGAATAGAAAGTACTTCTTTTTTTAAAGTAAAGTGAGTATGTGTCAAAAAAAAAAAAAAAATTTTGTGTTTTCCTGTTATTATTGCTGACTTGCAATGTTGAAACTCAATAAAAAGATTTTGAAAAGAAAAAGAAAAGTTCCCACAGTTTCAGACATTCTTAGGTTTTCTGGCAGGGTATTCCAGAGGCTGGAGGTGTAAAAACTGAAGGCTGACTCCCCGTGTCTCTTGGTCCTGGCTCCAGGAACCGTTAAAGGTTCACTGCCAGAGGATCTCAGGGACCTAACTTGGTGTATAACATAAAAACATGTCTGATATGCATTCAGGTGTATGACTATGGAGTGCTTCATAAACTAATACAATAATTTTAAAATCTATTCTAAAACTGACCGATAACCAGTGTAGGGATTGTAAGACTGGTATGATGTGAGCCCTCCTTCTGGTCTTAGTGAGGACTTGTGCTGCAGAATTTTGTATCATCTGAAGTTGACTAATAGCTTTCTTTGGTAGACCAGATAGGAGAGTGTTAATGTGGTGTAAGAGTTAAGTTCAGTTCTTCATGAAGAACGTGTTACACTCAGAATAGTGTGTGTGTGTGTGTGTGTGTGTGTGCTCACCTCCATGCGGCGGATGTCTATGGACAGCACTGTGGTGAAGAAGAACATCTGAAGGAAGAAGTCAGACACCAGTCCTACCACGGCAAACAGACAGAACTCCTACACACACACACACACACACACACACACACACACACACACACACACACACACACACACACACACACACACAATAAGTCAGTTGACACAAATCCTACAGTACATAGGACTATACAAGTGTACATGTGTGAGGTGTGTATGTGTACTGTATGTCTGTGTAGGTGTGAGGTGTGTGTATGTGTGAGGTAGGTGTGTGTGTGTGTGTGTGTGTGTGTGTGTGTGTGTGTGTGTCACCTGGATGGCCGGTACTAAGGTGAAGTATCCGATGAGAATGATACACAGCTCAGTGGCCATGTTCTTCATGATGGACCAGCTCTCATTACTGAGGCCTGACAGGACGACAACAACATCTGTCAGCAGCCTGATTCCTCACACACAACTCTCAACCTCCACACACACACACACACACACACACACACACACACACACACACACACACACACACACACACACACACACACACACACACACACACACACACACACACACACACACACACACACACACACACACACACACACACACACACACACACACAGTAGCTTACCCTGAGCGATGCGCAGTTTGACCTCCAGGTCTACGGGGGTGGACACCACAGACTTGGTGAGGACCAGCACGTTCTCCAGACCAATCACCACCACCAGGTAGGGGAAGATCTCCCTGACAGAGAACCCACAACACACACACAGTTACATCTCCTCCTAGTACTACTAACCCTAACCTAACCACAGAGAGTTTCCCCTAGGATTGTTTTCAGGGGGGGGTGGTAAGCCCTCCGAAACTATTACTGTTGTCGCGGGCTGGAAGCGTCACAGATACATGGTGTCAACAGTGTCGTCATAGATGTGCACAGTTACTGTAGGCGTTTACCGGTGCATTTCTCTACACTGAGCTGAAATAAAATGAGTGCACATAACTTAGGTAAATAAATATTAACAATATTTATTTACAAAAATAAAAACGTATTACTAGAAAAAAAATAATTTCCTGCAGAAAATGTGTGTGAATGCTGAACAGCTAAAAAGAAATTGCAAACGATTTTTAGCGATCTAGAAGTCAGCTATTTTTTGGCTTTTTGGGTCTTTCAGGAGTGGCCGGGGGTCCCATTGGGGGGGGGGGGGGTGGCCAAATCATTGATTTGGGGTGGCCAAATCAATGATAGGGGAAACACTTGTACTAACCCTAACCTAAAGACAGAGAGTTACACCCCTCCTAACCCTAACCTAATGACAGATAGTTACAACCCTCCTATCCTAACCCTAACCTAACGACAGAAAGAGTTACACTCCACCTATACTAATCCTAACCTAGAGTTACACCCCTCTTATACTAACCCTAACCTAGAGTTACACCCCTCCTATACTAACCCTAACCTAGAGTTACACCCCTCCTAACCCTAACCTAATGACAGATAGTTACACCCCTCCTATCCTAACCCTAACCTAACGACAGACAGAGTTACACCCCTCTTATACTAACCGTAACCTAGAGTTACACTCCTACTATACTAACCCTTACCTAGAGTTACATCCCTCCTATACTAACCCTAACCTAGAGTTACACCCCTCCTATACTAACCCTAACCCCTCCTATACTAACCCTAACCTAGAGTTACACCCCTCCTATACTAACCCTAACCTAGAGTAACACCCCTCCTATACTAACCCTAACCTAGAGTTACACCCCTCCTATACTAACCCTAACCTAGAGTTACACCCCTCCTATACTAACCCTAACCCCTCCTATACTAACCCTAACCTAGAGTTACACCCCTCCTATACTAACCCTAACCTAGAGTAACACCCCTCCTATACTAACCCTAACCTAGAGTTACACCCCTCCTATACTAACCCTAACCTAGAGTTACACCCCTCCTATACTAACCCTAACCTAGAGTTACACTCCTACTATACTAACCCTTACCTAGAGTTACACCCCTCCTATACTAACCCTAACCCCTCCTATACTAACCCTAACCTAGAGTTACACCCCTCCTATACTAACCCTAACCTAGAGTAACACCCCTCCTATACTAACCCTAACCTAGAGTTACACCCCTCCTATACTAACCCTAACCTAGAGTTACACCCCTCCTATACTAACCCTAACCTAGAGTTACACCCCTCCTATACTAACCCTAACTTAACGACAGACAGAGTTACACCCTCCTATACTAACCGTAACCTAGAGTTACACCCCTCCTATCCTAACCCTAACCTAACGACAGACAGAGTCAGGCCGCATTACATCCTTCCTATCAGGTAACAGAGGAACGAATAAAGGTTTTGAACTCCAAATCAGCAGGGAGGCTGAGAGGATTGTCGCTCTGTACTCCTCAAGGAAGAATTTGATTGACTCCATACAAGGAATAGGTACACTTTTACTTGACAGCCAAACAACAAACAGCCAAACAACAAACTATCAATTCTGTTGTCAGTACAGATGGAGAGAAGGTCTTCTCTGTGGATAAATACTTGGTGTAATGGGTTGGTAGGGTACAGTATTAATGGGTTGGTAGAGTACAGTATTAATGGGTTGGTAGGGTACAGTATTAATGGGTTGGTATGGTACAGTATTAATGGGTTGGTAGGTACAGTATTAATGGGTTGGTAGGGTGCAGTGTTAATGGGTTGGTAGGTTGCAGTGTTAAGGGGTTGGCAGGGTGCAGTATTAATGAATTGGTAGGGTGCAGTAATTGGTAGGGTACAGTATTCATGGGTTGGTAGGGTACAGTATTAATTGGTTGGTATGGTACAGTATTAATGGGTTGGTAAGGTACAGTATTAATAAATTGGTAGGGTGCAGTATTAATAGGTTGGTAGGGTAACAGTATTAATGGGTTGGTAGGGTACAGTATTAATGAGTTGGTAGGGTGCAGTATTAATGAATTGGTAGGGTGCAGTATTAATGGGTTGGTAGGGTACAGTATTAATGGGTTGGTATGGTACAGTATTAATGGGTTGGTAGGTACAGTATTAATGAATTGGTAGGGTGCAGTATTAAGGGGTTGGCAGGGTGCAGTATTAATGAATTGGTAGGGTACAGTATTAATGGGTTGGTAGGGTACAGTATTAATGGGTTGGTAGGTACAGTATTAATGAATTGGTAGGGTGCAGTATTAAGGGGTTGGCAGGGTGCAGTATTAATGAATTGGTAGGGTGCAGTATTAATGAATTGGTAGGGTGCAGTATTAATGAATAAGTAAGGTGCAGTATCGTGAGGATTGGTAGGGTACAGAGTGACTGTGGAACTAAACTAAGTCAAACTAACACAGGCGAAAGTCTGGGCTAAAGTTGTTAACGCTGAATGTTATCTAACATACTCCTTAGCGCGGCAGGTAAACATAACACTGTCTCAGTAGAGCTTATCAGTGGTGCTGGCATGACAGGTCTGGCTTTGTGTGTGCGTGTGTGTGTGTGTGTGTGTGTGTGCGCGCGTGTGCGCATGTCTATTGACGGTACTTGACTTGAAGGTGCATGTGTGATGTGAGTGTGCTGGCAAGAGCGCACAACTTGTCCACGTGCACATTAGTGTGTGTGTGTGTGTGTGAAAGTGTGTGTGTGTGTATGTGCGTATATGTGTGTCTGCGAGCATGTGGCTGTGCGTGTGCATCTAGGTCAATAGTTGGATGGTGCGGTTGTCACGCCACAATCTGATTGGTCAGACACAAAATATCAATATTTATCCCCTCCCCTTTTCTGTGCCCACCTTTGTCACTGCGGCAACAAGGTAATCTGTTACTCACAGAACGCACACATCAACCTGTAAATATCAATGTGGAGGGGGGCGGCAGGGCTGAAGCTGTGTGTGTGTGTGTGTGTTCTTACCCTCCGTTGAGTGTGGGCGTCAGGCCGAACAGCGTGCACAGCCCCACTGACATGAGAAGAGAGCTGAGGACCGTTACCACAGCAGCCAGCGCTAGGCCCCATTTGGACTTCACCATGTCGATCTTCCCTGGGGGAGGAAGGAAAGTCATTATAGACCAGAGAGAGACAGAGACAGAGACAGACACACACAGACACACACACACACACACACACACACACACACACACACACACACACACACACACACACACTCTCTGTCTCTTACGTGTGGAGAAGTAGATGTAGGCGAACAGTATGATGTAAGTGGTGACCAGTGGGACGAGCTCAGCGACGCCGATCTCCTCCTTGAAGTGGACGTGCACCATGTGGTCCTCCCTCAGGCTGCAGTTCACAGAGGGGTGCCGCTGCTTCAGCCGGCCACGCAGACTGCTCAGGAACCTGCAGCCATTGGGGCGGTAGGAGTGTGTGTAGCTGGTGTGTTAGCTAACTGTTGGTAGTTGGTGTGTTAGCTAACTGTTGGTAGTTTGTGTGTTAGCTAACTGTTGGTAGTTGGTGTGTTAGCTAACTGTTGGTAGTTGGTGTGTTAGCTAACTGTTGGTAGCTGGTATGGTAGCTAACTGTTGGGGCAATAGGAGTGTGTGTAGCTGGTGTGTTAGCTAACTGTTGGGGCAGTAGGAGTGTGTGTAGTTGGTGTAGTAGCTAGCTAGCCATTGGGCGGTAGGAGTGTGTGTAGCTATTGTGTTAGCTAACTGTTGGGGCAGTAGGAGTGTGTGTAGCTGGTGTGGTAGCCTACCTGGCATCGTAGCTGCCTAGCACCATGGTGATGGTGTAAGTGACCACCCTCTTCCTGCTGTACAGACTGACCCCTGTGTGTTTCCCCGGGACGCCAAAAAGCAGGTCTGAAACACACACGCACACACGCACGCACACACGCAGAATCAGCTGAAAAATCACCAGCACCACCCCATTATCAGCCAATTACAATACATCATCCAACGAGGATTAACCAATAGAATAGCAGCTGTGCTAGCCTCTTCTATGGCTGAGTGGAAGGAGCATTGATCTGAAGAAGGGAAACAGCATAACAGATCATCTGGTGTGATCTGGTGCAATCTGGTACAATACATGGATCTGGTGTGATCTGGTACATGGATCTAGTATCTGGTGTGATCTGGTACATGGATCTGGTGTGATCTGATGTGATTTGGTACCTGGATCTGGTGCATTGGTCTGGTGTGACCTGGTACATGGATCTAGTGTGTTCTGGTGTGATCCGGTACATGGATCTGGTGTGATATGGTAGATAGATCTGGTGTGAACTGGTACATAAATCTGGTGTGATCTAATACATAGATCTGGTGTGATCTGGTACATAGATCTGGTATGATCTGGGAATGAATGTCAATTCACTCAACATACAATGACCAGCATTAGTGTTTCACCTTTTTAACAGGTTTTTAGGAACTTGTCCCTGACTACAAATCTAAGATCAGCTTACCTTGCGTAAATCACATTAGGAAGGAGAAATGCCAAGCTGTCTTTAGTAGGTGATGACAAGTGCTTTGGGAGCCTGTCAATGTCACTGGCAGTAATCTCTTGTTCCTAATCAGAACTCCCCCGCTCTCTTTGGGTTCCTGGTTCTCAATATCCTCCCCCCAAGACGATCTTTCTACTCCTCCTCCCTTCCTCTCTCTCTCTCTCCATCCCTCCATCTCTCTCCCTCCCTCCCTACCTCTCAGCGTGGCGGAGGTATGCAGGCCATTGGGTTCGTGCTGGTGGACGGTTCTCAGCAGGTCCGGGTCCGAGTCAAACAGCTCCCGTTGGTTTTGCCAGTAGTTGCCGGGGGAGACCAGCAGGCAGCCGTGCTCCGGAAGGACTGTCCGCATGCGTCGTAACCCCGGCAACAGGTCCGTCACCTGCAGACACAGCGCCTCCAGGCTGCGGACGCCAGAACTGCAGAAAAGAAAGAGAGAGAGTGAGAGAGACAAGGAGTGAGAGAAAGGGAGAGAGAGAGAAAGGGAGAGAGAAGGGGAGAGAGAGAGAGAGAAAGGGAGAGAGAGAAAGGGAGAGAGAAAGGGAGGGAGATGGGGAGAGAGAGAGAAAGAAAAAAAGAGAGAGGAAGGAAGAGAGAGAAGGGAGAGAGAAAGAGAGAGAAGAGGAGAGAGGGAGAGAGGGAAGGGAGAGAAAGGGAGAGAGTGAGGGGGACACAGAGAGAATTATTTTATCTTTTCTGAACTAACTTAATTCAGTATTCCAAAAAAATGCACCATCAATTCAAGTGTAAGTGTGTGTGTCTGTGTATGTGTGCGTAGAGAAGAGACTCTCTCCCGCCCCCTGAGATTTTTGCACTAAACTGACTACTGCACTGACTCTTGTGTAGTCCAATTGCACCGCTAATTTTTGCCCTATGTTTGTATCACTGCACTTTGAGTCCTGTCTTGCACTGTCCTGTCCTGTCTTGCACTGTCCTGTCTTGCACTGCCCTGTCCCGCCCTTGCACTTGTCCATTGTTGTATTGCTGTAACCATGGCGTCGGAAAAAAAAAACCTACGTATGTAAAGTACAATGTCAATAAAAGAGTTGTAGTTGTGATGTGTGTACCTGTCAGAGTGGATGTGGTTGTAATGTGTGTACCTGTCAGAGTGGATGTGGTTGTGATGCGTGTACCTGTCAGAGTGGATGTGGTTGCGATGTGTGTACCTGTCGGAGTGGATGTGGTTGCGATGTGTGTACCTGTCAGAGTGGATGTGGTTGTGATGTGTGTACCTGTCAGAGTGGATGTGGTTGTGATGCGTGTACCTGTCAGAGTGGATGTGGTTGTGATGTGTGTACCTGTCAGAGTGGATGTGGTTGCGTATCTCCTCCAGGAGGCTGAAGACCCGGGCCAGCGGAGAGCGGAAGGCATCCACCGGCACCAGGCTGCTGTCCCAGGGAGACACAGCCGCCTTCACCAGCACCTGCTGGATGTAGGCCACCGGGGGACCCCGGTACTGGACACACACGCACGGGCACACACATGGGCACACACACGCACGCACGCGCGCACGCACGCATGCACATGCACAGACACACACAGACACACACAGACACACACAGACCAGGGGAAGGGGGATGAGAGGTGGGCGTCCAGAACGGAAGGAGGGATGAGAGAGGAGGGAAGCAGATACAGGAGGAGGGTTATTTCAGTCCTTCATGTGGAAGGGCGAAGGACCACCTTCGCTGCTGACGTCTCGTAGCCACCGCAAACCCCCCTGATCGGGTGAACTTCCGTTCTGATGACGGTCTGGTCTGGCGCATCTTACCCAGTCCGGACGCTCTCCCAGGTCCCCCTGGGCCTCGCGGGAGGGGACGGTGTAATCTCGGACCCCGGTGGTGAACTCCACCGGCCCGGTCCCCGGTAAGGGCAGCCTCAGCAGGGGGTAGCTGGTGGGGCGAGAGGGGATACAGCAGGCGGATATGAAGAACAGCTCGAGTATTCCAGTAAGAGTACACCTACTGTGGCTTAGGATCCGAATCCGGATAGTCTCAATTCAATTCAATTCAATTCAGAGAAGCCTCCGGCTCCTGCTCTAGGCAGCTCTGAGTACTCTAGGATACCAGAATGACCACATTCTTTCCCTGTGTTGAATCTGAAATTATGTTCTGTGTGAAACACTTCAGTGGGTACGGCCAAGTGTGGGAAAGCCTCATCCTTTCTGCTCAGCGCTCGAGTGTAATGACACCTGAGGAAATATGGGCGTAGTTCCTGATCCCATTTTACTCATTCATTTCCACAACTGCGGATTCCTTCCTGAGTGACCTATCGATGTACTGTACTGCTGATATTTGGCCTGGCTTACCGTATTTCTGGTGATCATCATACTCACTTACTGCATTTGTGGAGTTCATAATCATTTTGAGAAAACAACGTTATTGTTGAGGCATTCAAGCCAAGCCCTGTTGATAGGGGACTTGATTGATTGACTTTATTGAGCAGAGCAAATAACTTGAATAACTAATCGCAAAGCTCAAACGAGTTATTGGAAAATTGATTTTCAGGTGAGCTCTGAACACATACAAAACGGTTTCAGAGTGTTTGGTGTCCCGTTACCATACAACGTAGTCGGTCAGCGAGGTCCCTCCCTCCCTCCCTCCCTCCCTCGTTCCCTCTCTCTCTCGAAGGTCACTGTACCTTCACAAAGGCCTCTTCTGTCCCGGCGGGGCCCCCCCCCTGTCAGGCAGATGGAGGCTGGCCCAGGAACACAGTCCTATTCTCCAGGGGCCACTTTCTCACAGCCCTCCCCTTTAACCTCTCCTTTCAGCCCCTTTAATTCCACCCCGCGTGCCAACCAGACGCTCTGTCTGCCCCGCCGCCGACTGGCATAGCACGGGGTAGCATTTGTCCCCATGACACCACACTGGAGAGGCTCAATGCAGGAGGTGTAACGTGCCGATTTTCCCCCAGTGAGAGGTGGTAGCTATTACAGTGGGTGGGTGTGTGAGTGGGTGTGGAGGTGCAGACAGACACACTGTAACCAACCTGGCAACTAAAACGCTAAACACATTCCCACACGCAAGGTCAATACGCCTGCACACAAAGGTGGCCAAAACTGTTTTTGGGCGCTGGGTGAAGGGCCTTGACCTGCGACCTTACAGCGGAGGGGGGGGCCTATAGAAAGTGCCTCCCCCTCCCTACCCCTCGGGCCTCATTTATCATTGTGGATACACCCTATTTCATTTACACCTGATTTTTGTACTTGCTTTTCTCCGCAAATAATGTGATGTATCGTGACAAAATTCAATGGGAAATATTGTGTATATATCTCACAATATTTCCCATTGAGTTTTGGCATGATACATCACATTATTTGCGGAGAAAAGCAAGTATAAAAATCAGGTGTAAATGAGAAAGGGTGTATGCACAATGATAAATGAGGCCCCTGGTGTCCGGTACATACCCCCATCCCCCCGGTAACAGTACCCACCAGCAGGTGAGGATGCTGGCGGAGGTGAAGAGGATGATGGGAACAGGGTACGAGGCGCACAGCAGCCCGTGGCGGTAGAACGCCGACGAGATCTTCTCCCGTACGCGATCTCGCACCGTCATCCTGGGCGGTGGGGTCAGCTGCCGGCCATCGGGGGGCGCCGCCGGGCGGCCGAGGACGGGGCGCCGCGGGGCATCCAGGGACCTGAGGAAACCACAGAAGAAGAGAGGTTAGCGTTAGCTTCTACACACAGACCCAACACAAATGAAGAGGTTAGCGTTAGCTTCTACACACAGACACAACACAGAGGGAGAGAGGTTAGCGCTACAGAGGAAGAGAGGTTAGCATTAGTTTCTGCACGGACACACCACAGAAGAAGAGGTTAGTGTTAGCTTCTACACAGACACCACAGAGGAAGAGAGGTTAAGCTTAACTTCTACACGCAAAGGCCAATAATCAGACTTTGCTGAAAGGGCAATGGGCTTTGTGTACACAGGGAAATTAGAGCAGCCCATTTCCCATTCTCCACACTAAGATGTATATGGCCCCAACTGTCATCTTTCTTTACTGAGCATTTATTTAACACATTGACTTGGGAATAGGGGACAGAATCACAGGGTAACTCATTCTACGATGACTTCACGATGTTTTGCCCCCTCCCCATATATCCCCCCCCCCCCATGGTATCACAATACGGTGATTCTGCAATAATCGATAATTGTGAGATATTTCATCATTGTAAGATAATTCATCAATGATACATAACAATACTTGTGTTAACTGAAGTAAAAATACCACTATAAAAAGGCAAAAAGCAGGAATTATGTTTTTGTGTGTTGGCTGTAAGCCGACACACCAAGAGGGAATCCTTTTTGTCGCTCCCTTCCTCCGTCCCTGTTGTCGTTGTTGACCTGCAGTTCTATGTTGCTACCACAAGAGGCAGTGGTCCCAGAACATCAAAAGAAAGGACTCCACAGATTTCCCAGGTCAGCGGTGGCCGAGTGGATAGTGCGCTGCCTATCACTGTGAAGGTTGTGAGTTCAATCCTTGGTGTGGACATACCAAGGTACCATTTTGTCACTGGATGTTATAGAAGTTATGTAACGAGCGTGGGTCATATTTGTTAATTATAGACCCTTTTACAGCCTAGTCAGCACAAGTATGCGCGCGCATTCTTGAAACAGTAGCAGAGGAAGACAAAATCGCCATTATTAAGCGTACGGACTGGACTGCGTTTGCGGTGCCCATTTTATATCAGCTAAGTTATTTTGACTACCTGGTTTCACTGGAATGTCTGGTTGAAATGTAGCCCTTCTCAGTCCCATTGTTGCATTCCGCTCGCTCATGCCAGACAACAGTCCTTTGCTGGTCCATTCACTTTGCCGTCAAAATAAATCGGTGTCGGCATTTGTTAAAATAGACCCGTTTGCTTAGGTAAGTGAAGTTTCATGTTTATCTGACACTTGTAAATATGAGCGCCTCTCCTAACTAGGCCGACACCAATTTATTTTGACGGCAAAGTGAATGGACCAGCAAAGGACTGTTGTCTGGCATGAGCGAGCGGAATGCGACAATGGGACTGAGAAGGGCTAGTTGAAATGTAGAGTAATATCTGAAGTAAACAGTAATCCATAACCTGGCTGCATGCTAAGCTAAAGCTAAGTTCAGGAAATGAAGCCCAATGATAGCTAGCTAACGTTAGCTAGTGCTAGCTAACACGCTAGCTAGTGTTAGCTACCTAACTCAAGGCCCGAGGAGTTGGAGATACATTCTCTCAAAGTGCTTTAGCTAAGGTTAGCTACTACAAGCTAGCTAGTCCTTGTCACCAACACTTGCCTCACTAAACGCTAAACTATTCACACAGCAAGCAACTTCAGCTGCCTGGGACTGTCTCGTGAGTAGAATAGCCAGTGTTGTGAAATACATTTAACAACTGGTCAGTTGATATGTTGCACAGCAATCGAGCAGGACAATATCATTAGGGCTAGGTTAGGTAGCTAGCAAAGTCAGCTTGCCCAGCTGGTATGGTTATAGGCTCATTCCTATGGGATAGCTTAGTAGTTTGTGATTTAGCAATGGGTTGTCTAATCACTAGATCAATATTTTCAGTTGGGGATAGGACTACAACACCACCTGTGCTGTGGCACCAGGAATCTGCTCTGACCACTGTTTTTATTCACCACCGTATCATGTTATTATGCAGATTAAATGTACTGTATGTCTACGCGACAACTGACTCTGTACTACTGTATACATGTGCATTACATGCCTCTCTTCTTTACAAAGATGGTCACAACCACAACATGTCCTGAGAGCACATGCAAAATAACAACTTATGTGCAACATAACTGTTAACATAACTTATGTGCAACAACTTAACTTTTAATGTGCATGTATGTATGTTTGATAAAGCATTTAGGAAAAGTTTCAATCAAGACTTCAGTACAACCACAGGCCTGTGGTCACCCACTCCCTTGGTGTTTGACCCCAAGGGAGTGGGTGACCAAAGGCCTGTGGTTATCCATGATGAAACCATCTCACAGGTCTCCTCATTTAAATATCTCGGTGTCTTTACTGACAATTCACTATGCTGGAGTACCCATGTAGACAGTCTCTGTAGTAGGCTACAGCAGAGACTACATTTTCTGCGACGCCTCAGAGTGCATGGTGTTGACCAAAAGTACATGATTGTCTTCTACCGGGCAGTTGTAGAGAGTCTTGTGAGATACGGCATCACGGCTTGGTTCGGGAATCTTTCCGTGCAACTAAAATCCAAGCTGCTTAGATTGATGCAGACTGCATGGAAGGTCATAGGAGTTAGAGATTATCCGACACTACAATCTATCTACGAACAGGCCAACCGAAGACTAGACTGTAAGATAGTCGCTGATCCATCTCATGTACTGCATGAGGAGTATGAGCTCCTGCCCTCTGGGAGGAGGTTTAGAGTCCCCCGGTGCAGGTTAAACCGGTTTCACAAGTCGTTTATCCCTGTCTCAATAAAAATCCTCAACAGTGATAAATAGCGAGCAGGCTGAGACAGTAGGGACTCCAAGTGATAGAGCAGAAGATGCATATGATGTGTTTGTGTTTATTGTTTCTATCGCATATTTATTGTTATTTATTGGTGCTATGTGGCTCCTCACTAACAACTGTGTGTTGACTGTCTACTACAGCATGTGTGTGCCCAAGACAAATTTCTCACATTGTGAGACAATAAAGTGTATTCTGATTCTGATTCTATTACCTATTCTGTTGAGTATTTACAATTATTCATCATTATATTATTACAATTGACCTTTCAAGTCTGCCTACACTTAGGTTACTTAGCTAAGAACCATTTTAATTACAATTTACTTCTAAGGACAAATACTTTACTTTCATATCTTCATATCAATATAATATCAAGATCCTAGTAGATATCCAAATAACCCGCTGTGTCTTGGGCCCATGAGCTTACTGGCTATCCCACTCTCATTGTGCTGGATCAGCATTGGAAGCATTGGAACTGATGTGTCCAGGTGACAAGACCCATCTTTATTTATCAGACATTACCGTCCTACCAGTCCCGCACAGAAACAAACCAGCCAACACACATAAGCCAGGCTTGACCTGGCCTGGTTTATTAAGGAAGGACTATACATTCAACTACAGTATGGCTCACTAAAATAGTTTTTTTTCTCTTTTTTTCTTAAATCACGACGTGTATCAATAATTGTATCGCAAGAGGCCACGATACAATAATAGCATATCGATATTTTGTCCCACTCCTACTTGGGAAACATTATCTTTATTGTGCATTGCAAGATCTCGTCACGCACATTACCACTGGTTAACTATGACATTATAGTGACCAGTATCTATGTCATAGGGTGTCTGTGGCTCAGGAGGTAGAGCGGGTCATCCAATGATCGCAGGGTCGGCGGATTGAATCCTGGCTCCTCCTGTCCACATGTCAAAGTGTCCTTGGGCAAGATACTGAGCCCTAAATTGCTCCCAATGAGCAGGCTAGCGCCTTGCATGGCAGCTGCCGTCATTGGTGTGTGAATGTGTGTGTGAATGGGTGAATGAGAGGCAATTGTTAAGCGCTTTGGATAAAAACACTATATAACTGCAGTCCATTTAAAGGGCAATGCTAGTTTTTGACAACCTGGACCTTATTTACGACATATTATAAGAAGTTTGACTCACCGAGATCACTTTGGTGTAGTTCGGAGGCCTGTAGAAGAAATTTAAAATCCAGCGCGAGCCAGTATATCCATGTAATGACGGTGATCGGGGCACCGAGAATGCAGTTTCTCAAAATCCATTTTCGGCCGCTAAACGGTTGTTTTCATCAATCAGATTGAATGAATCGACAGTTGAGATTCCTAACGCGAGCCATTGTTGTGGTTTTCAAATACGGGGTCTTTAGCCTCTGTAATATGATCTTTACACTCCTTTCCCCACTTGCTCCAGCACGCATGCGCACAGGCCAGCGCGCAGACTGGCTATTCTCCGGCTCACATTCTCTGCGCTACGATCGGATTGTTGCTGACGAATGACGACGACAATATTCTCGGCACCAACAACGATCGTAGCGCAGAGAATGTGAGCCGGAGAATAGCCAGTCTGCGCGCTGGCCTGTGCGCAAGGCGTGTAAAGATCATATTACAGAGGCTAAAGACCCCGTATTTGAAAACCACAACAATGGCTCGCGTTGAGGAATCTCAACTGTCGATTCATTCAATCTGATTGATGAAAACAACCGTTTAGCGGCCGAAAATAGATTTTTAGAAACTGCATTCTCGGTGCCCCGATCGCCGTCATTACATGGATATACTGGCTCGCGCTGGTTTTTAAATTTCTTCTACCGGCCTCCGAACTACACCAAAGTGATCTCGGTGAGTCAAACTTCTTATAATATGTCGTAAATAAGGTCCAGGTTGTCAAAAACGAGCATTGCCCTTTAACATTTTGTCCAGACAGTCAGTGTAGCTCTGTCACAATGTCATAACCAACACTATCTCAGCAGTGTCAGTGTCACACACAGAGCCAAGTTAGTTTTTTATTTTATTTACTAAAACTTTACTGACAATCACAGCTAGTGTTTAGTGTTAAAACAGACTGATGGAAAAAAAATACTTCCATGGAAAAATGCTTTCAACTGCAAGGTTGACCATCAGAGGCAGGTCTGAGCTATCTATGTCTGTTCTTCTTGGTTTACGCTTCACACTGGCTCTCTGCTCCTCTCCGTCACAGCGTGCCACACAAACTCAAGTCAACACTGTGACATGGTTCACTAGGCTACGCATGTTTGCCATCCCAGGCATCACAACTCTGACACAGTGCCTCTCTGTGTTGCAGACAAGCCTAGCGCTGTTCCATTCTGCCACTGGCCTACCTGTTGAAGGGAGTCCTCCTGGCTGCCTCTCTCCCCTGCCCGCTCAATTTCTCCAAAAGCACAGCGTCTTGGTGGTTTAGGCCTATTGGTTGTCCCTCCCAGACATAAACAGAATCTCTCTCTTCACTTGGGGCACCTTACTACAGTGGCTATAGTCTGTTGAGCGCTCTCACAACAGCTTCGTCCCACAAGACCTCCGGAAACATTCCCCAATGGAATTTACCTCCAGAGTCGCTTGATCTTGCACTATAAATACACCACCGGGCAGTAAACACACACACAAACACACACACACGCACACGCACAGCACCGGTTCAGGCTGGAACAATAGGCCAGGTTGTCAGGAGGGGGTTGAACAGCCAAGCCCCGCCATGAAAACCTAGCATTTCCAATGCAGCTCTTTTACATTCATTTTACTACGTCTTGTTGACCTCCGTCCTCATCTTACCCTCTTTAGGAAGAGATCCTTCCGTGGTTCATCATCATAGTGGGGTTAACTGCCGTTTGGCCAGTGCCCAGCGCCTCTCTCCATCAGTGAGTTAATCTGGGATTGAGCTGACCGAGGCTCAGCCCCCCCCCCAACCCCCTCGCTCCCCTGCCCTCTCTCCTGCTCAGCTACCTGCATCAGGCTTACTAGCAGGGAACACCCTGTACCTGCAGGACGCACACAGGAGGCAGCCTCTGCACATGACAGGACAGTTAACGCACAGCCCCGTCCACCTGCGGACTGGGCCAGGGGTTGAGAGCGGCATTGAGATCAATGAACGAATGACCAGGGTCTTTGTTGGGGCCATGAGTTGCGGCCCGGGGGCCTGTTCTGCTGGCCAAGACCCGCGTGCATGCATGCATAGTCCTACAGCTTAGCCAGGGATGTGGACACTTTTAATACGGAACCTTCTTACACTCACTTCAACCAGACAACAATGCAGCTTCTGATATCCGTTAAATCCGCCCCAAAAGTCAGACATTCACTCCTAAGCATTGTGGGGGAAAACTGAGTAACTGATCTCAAAGATTTGCTAATTGTCCACAGGAGAAAACAATAAGTTGACTGTGGGGCACACTTCTCACCAGTCACATGTCCAACCACACAGTTTCAATAAGCCATCCGGGCCAGTACTGGCTAATGTTGTCTTATACACCAACAGGCGGCAGAACAAATTCCTAGTATGTGTAAAAACTACCTGGCAATAAAACTGATTCTGAACTGGCATGCTTTACATTTCTTAAGCGTGAGGCAGTAGACGACGTGTCTTACCTCTTCACGATGCCTCCTAAAATCCCCAACTCAAAGGCATCTCTGGAGCCCACAGAGTCACACTGCAGGCCTAATCCATTCCCTCTGGCATACAGCATTAAGCTTAATATTCAGACTCGCAAGTCTGAATCTACAAAAGTACAAATTGCTCAACTTAGGCTGACACCTTGAGTCCAGGGATTCTAGCTACACCGATAGGCAGGAAGATGACAACATCCAGAACACAATTCGCTTCACCCGCTGTGGACAGCTTGCTCCTGTAAAACTGGCTGACACAATGTCTAGTTACTGTACCTCTGCATGGACATATGGTTCTGTGCATTGTTGCAACACAACGCGTTTACAACCTTACTTGAACACACAAGAACCTGAATGGCCAGTCAATCAGTAACCACTATGAACCTGAAGACCAAGCTCCTCTCCAAAACCGGCACCTGAGCTCAATTTCAAGTCCAGTTCACGGACCCATAAGTAAGATGATCTGCATCTGTGATTATTATCACCTCCACATTGCAGAGGACATGTGTAGGCAGCAAATTGACAGCTTTAGAAAAAAAAGATAACTAATTATGTATAACAAACATGGCTGACTAAATGCCATGTACCCCAATAATTTTGTTAATTGTTCAGCCCAGTTGTGTGGAGGGTATACAGGGGTATACGGAGTACACTTCTTTATCCATGGACCCACAGTAGACCCACTTCTTTATCCATGGACCCACAGTAGACCCACTTCTTTATCCATGGACCCACAGTAGACCCACTTCTTTATCCGTGGACTCACAGTAGACCCACTTCTTTATCCGTGGACTCACAATATATCCAGTTTTTTTTTTTTTTTACACCATTAATGTAAAACTAACATTTCTGCTTAAGTTTAGCCTACCCACTGTCATCACTACATCTCTGGCTAGGCCCATCGCATAGCGCATTCCTACCATCAATGCTTGAGCAACAATGTTGCCTATTTTGAACAAGTTCATATGTGGTAGGTTGGATGCTGTGTAGTGAGTACAGTTAAGATCTGTTCAGGAGAAACTAGACGAGAAGACGGATGTCTGTAGCTCGTGTGTCTATAGCTATAGCTTATATAAAAAATATATTTCTTCTGTTCTGTTGAACGCAGAAGTATTACTTAAATCAAACCTGGGGGTTATATTTGCCAGAGCGCATCCGAGATAATATTCAGCCTTCGTCCGTCACACTAGGGAATCGGTTTGCCTCTGGTGATGCAACACTGTCGCAACATCACCTTGCAATTTCTCGGCTAGAACAGAAACTTTAAGATTTTAAAACGTGATGATCCCCAGTAGCCGGATATTTCCAAACAAGTGATCTAATCACAGAAGTATTCAGTGAACAGTGTTTGTTTAAGCAGCGAGCAAACTCGCAGTGTGCAAGCTTAGCTAGCAGAGTAGGACGAATACAGGCCCCCTGCCTACAGTACTGGATCCGGACGACCTGTCAAGACTGTCAGGCGTATTAGCATGGGTTTTTAGCACATGCCTCTTAGCACGGGTAAAGTAGCTTGCAAGCATTGTTAGCTACTAGCTGTCACTGTATGACTGACGTATAGTCAAACCTACCGGTGTAAGTGGCAATTATCTCAGCCCAAAAGGAAGCTTAGGCTAGCTAATTCCAAACCCACCATGGCTGGTACAGTAGTACTTTAATCCAGCTAAATTAACGAAACACAGTTCATTAACGAGGACAATTACCTCGTGAGTACCCCGGCAACAGGACATGTCAGCTACTGCCTGTTTTGTATACTTCCGTGCCTTTTGTTATGTTTGCTGTGTGTATTTCTTGTTTTGTTTGCTTTGCTGCAACAAAGTAATTTCCCTTCGGGGCTAAATAAGGATGATAGCTACCCATCCTTCTAATAGAGCTATATCCATCCAACATCCATTTAGCGAGTAGCTACGGCCATGTAGCGTTGCTCGGATACATTTACACTTAACGAGGTTCGGTAGCTAATGTCAACAATGTGTAGCTAAGCTGACTAGCTAACTAGCATAGCTGTTTAGTGTTAGCAAGCTCGCTTAGAAGTGGCTAGGTTAGAGCTATCAGTACTTGCCTGGATAACTTTCTCTTCTTGGATCTCTTCGCTTAAGTGCTGATCCCCCAGACCCAGTCGTGGTTTGCTAGTGCTATATTTTATAAATAGTTTATTCTTTAAATAGCTTGATCACCACCGCTGCTCTGAAAATAGTTAGCCTACCTTGCAAGATAGCTAAGGCGTCGGGTAGACACGACGAGGCATGAATCTGCTCTGCTCTAGCTACAAATAAGCAGCTAACCCAGCTAGCTCTCAGCAGCCTGTCAAAGGAAGACCCTTCAACTTCGACCCTTCACCCTCCGGGGAATACTGTGGTCATATAGCGGCATCTGGTGGACAATTGAATTAAGACACACTTTGCACATGCACATTTTCTATATATTTTCTTCATCAAAATCTTGCTACATTTTAAAGCTAGCTAGATTTTAAACTGCAACGGAAAAGTCACACTCTCCTACAATTACATATCATAGAGAGTCTACCTTCATATTTTCAACTTATGTGCATATTTAGTTATATAAAAACGACCTCAAATCATCACTATGAATTCTGTGAAGTGTCGCCCTGAAAATATTGCTTGGCGATGCCTCGTCATTGTATGAGAATTCCATATTACTGTACCAACGTTACTGTACATAGGAGTTGGTGGAATGGGAGTTAACGCAGCCCCCCTCCAGGACTCCAAATCGCAGCGCTATCATCAAAATTAGCAACCCAGTTTAAAACCGACACAACGCCGTTAGATTTGAAAACCGGAATTGTTTAGAGGGCACTTTGAGCTACAAAGTAAGCAAAATTGTTATCACCAATCTGGTTTTATACATTTACAGTTTTAATGACGTTGTCGCCTCAGAGTGGGTGTTAACGTAGCCCCTTCCACTACGTTTTCCATGTTTCAGTTGATATTTATTTTTTGCATCCTCTGGTGTCAGTTGCCATTCATGCCCAAGTTTACTGAATGATAGAATCCAATATTTAGTCCAATACCAACCACCAATAGTCCAGAAGGCACACCTGGTTTTACTCTATGTAGTCAATACTCAAGCCCCCCATTAGGGAAATTTGAGCAAGGCAACCAAATTAGATTTATGTAGATGAGTGTGCCAGGCAGAAGGGTTAGATGGGATGAGGAGGATGGTTGGGGTTGATTGGAGGGGTCAGGGGTCAAGGCTCAGAGGACAGCGCTAGACATCCCACGGGCAAAGAAGGAGGCTCCCTTATCATGGACCTTGTACTGGAAGAGCTTCCTCTGGCTCTGCTGACCTCGTGCCCGCCAACATACTTCCACCTGGAGGGGCAACAAACAAACAAACACACACATCCATGTATGTCCACAAACAAACAAACAAACACACACACACACGTATGCGCAAACAACACATCCATGTATGCACACATCCATGTATGTGCACAAACACACACAGACACACACACCCATTTATATGCACAGCGCGCGCACACACACACACACACACAAACATCCATGTATGCGCACAGAAACACACACACACACACACACCCACACAAATGTTTAGTTTACTGGGATCTCCCTTTCCTTCACCCACCCCTTAACTAGTTTTTATCACAAATACTCAAAACAAATAACCAAACAAGCCTCACTTGTCCGTGGATGTCCCTGCAGTAGCCGGTAGGTAGGCCCTGCACCTGGAGAGTGAGACTGCTCTGGTGCGTCAGGCCCCTCAGGAGCCTCTCTGAGCTTTCTTCCTCACTGTCCTCCTCCTCTTCCTCCCCCTCACACCGGACCAACATCACCACGCTACCCTGCAGACCAGAGGAAAAGAAAAGCTGATTAATAACCACAAACGCTTATCCAGGTGTGAAACAAGCTTCAATGTGGTTTATTTGTCAGACAGTAGATATGTTTATCATGCACAATAAAATGATTCTCCTCACATAGTCTAATAAAAAACAAGCAATGCTAAAACAAGTACAGCAGTAAAAGTAGCAGCAATATTAAGCAAAATGTAAAAATAATATATAAAATACAAGATGTGTGTGGAAACAGCAACATAAAAGCGATTCAAAGGAAATAACCCCAAAATATGTCTTGTGTGTGAGCTCCTGGAAGTTCCTCTTTGCAAATGACCAATGCTATTAGTATGCAACATTACACTGGGGTTTCCACACCTCTGACCTTGAGCTCGGAGCAGACGGTGGCTCTGCAGTAGTGGCTGAAGTCCAGCGCTGCGTCAACACCGACTCCCAGACCCAGGAGAACGCTGAGGTCATCCACCAGCAGGACTGGGGGACCCCACTCCCCCCCCCCCGCCTTGGAACCCCTCACACTGCCACACACAAACTCATACAGCCCCCGCAGGCCGGCTCTGGGAACGCTGAGAGGAGAGGAAGAGAGAGCCACGGAGAGTGAAGGCATCGAGTGAATCTCTCAGCCTTTGTGCAATGTTTGTGCGAGTGTGTGTGCGCGCCGTGCAAGGTGGTTTATTTGTTGTGTGTGCGTGTGTGTTTGTGTGTGTATGAGAGGGAGGTGTCATCGGTGATTGGAAAGTTACCGTAGAAAATCTAATACTGTTGATCCCGTGTTTGTCTCTTTATGAAGCAGAACCCCGAGGGATTCCTTCAGACCCTCCAGAAATATCAGCTGTCCTTTCTCCCTGGCCTGAGCTAGATTCACACCCTGGAGGACGACACACACACAATTAGACTCGTACTGTATAACGTTACCTCGCTAACAGGATCTATTGGATTGATGATGATCCATCAGGAGACAGCTAGTAAACTCACAGTTCTCTGACTGACTGCACTGTAGTGACTGAAGGACTGCACAAGGCCCAGAAAACACACCTTGCAGCCCGCTGAAACACAGACAAAAAATCATTATGCCTTGGTTACCTTACTCTGTGTCCCCATTTGAAACAAAAGGAAAAGCAGTACTGTTGGATGTCACTAACAAACCCACTGGTTGAATATCTCATTCATCCCCTCCCGTCACGCACATTGGAGATATGTGCCGAGGCTTTTCTTAAAGTGGAGATATGCTTCCACACCGCGATCATTCTCCATCTCCGATGCAGTTATTGGAAAATAGACAGTTCTGAAATCCACCCACACTTACCCCGTAGATAAAAGGAGAGGAAGTGGTGAATTAGAAAAGAGGCGTCTGTCTTTCTGTCAGAGACCAGGATAAACTCTCCCTGCACAGAAGCAGAAGACAGCAGAGTTATTTAGACATAGCTTCTAGCAACCGTTAGCACACCTAGAACAACTTATGCCACTCTAGCATTTATATCTTTGGAGATCTACGTTGGCACTATAGTACAGGGTGGGTACCCTTACGTAGATAAGTTGTGGTAGCTAAAGTTAGCTAGTTAGGTTGTTAGCTAACGTTAGCTAGCAAGTTATTTAACTTAGCCTACCTCTTGGAAGTCATCGGGACTGGTGTTGAGAATACTATTGAGCTCTGCAAACATCTTCAGAGATGATGACGGTTTCCTTTTTAGCAAACTAGTGAGTTAGGTTACGCTGTCCACACAGGGCTACAGTAGAGCCAGTTAGCTCAGAAATATTATAGCTAAAAAAGAACAAAACGTTTTTAACTTAATATAGCTATAGCCAGATGATGAATCGTGAACACAGTATTTTCTTCGTAGGAAAGTAGTGCTAGTTCGTCAACATAAAATGAGCATTACCGCCACCATATGGATTGGAGTGATTTGGCAGCCTCCCTGTTTATTTGTCACATACATACGAGTAGTGAAATGTTTTCCCGTAATATCTCCTATAGTGCGCGCACACTAAGCAATATAAAGAGGTAAAAATAGAAAATAAATACAATTAACC
This sequence comes from Borostomias antarcticus, assembly GCF_949987555.1. Taxonomy (NCBI): domain Eukaryota; kingdom Metazoa; phylum Chordata; class Actinopteri; order Stomiiformes; family Stomiidae; genus Borostomias; species Borostomias antarcticus. The sequence continues at coordinate 10,577,859 of NC_140241.1, read as the reverse complement.
AAAAAAACATGTATTTTATGGTAAACTGTGACCAACACTTTGTATCTAACTATTGTCTCTATATGAACTTGAGAGGCCCGTGTGCCTGAGTGTGCTAGGCACTGTGAGCACAGGGTCAAATAAAAGACAGAAATAGATATCAAATCAAATCAAACTTTATTTATAGCGCATTTCATACACAGAGGTAACACAATGCGCTTTACAGAGAGCAATGGGAGGGTGGGCATAGGTCCCACCCCTACATATTCCAGAGGGAAGCAAAAAAAGTTTCACCCGGGGGCCAGAAAAGTGAGCTGTAAAAATGTTTCCCTGATGATATGTAGGAGTCAACAGGCATATAAATTAGAAGCTGACAAGGGACCCACAGACCTGATCTAATCACCAAGGAAAGAGGTGATGAGAATGAGATCCTGCCTAGAGACAGAAAATGGAGCTACGTTTTAATTAACAGAGAACACAAATTAAGTCACCCTAGAGATAATATATAATACATGTTGGAATTGACAATCACGAACAGCCGGGATAGATCATGTAAAGGAAATTAGTTAATGTGCAAAGTAAACCAAACTAATTAGAGTGAGTGAGTGTCAGGTGTCAGGAACCCAATAAGAAAAACATTCAGGAGAACAGATGCTCTTCAGTCCTGACCAGGATCTGGACTGAGCACTTGGACCTGGTCCTCGGGCACCATGAATGATGACTGCCCACTGCTCCTGGCTGCCCCTGGAGGACGGCTTGGATGGGAAATATGCAGGGAACAATTTCCACCGGCCACCACTGAAGACGTGTGTGTGTGTGTGTAGTGTGAGCTGTTGTGTAGTGTGAGCTGTGTCACCCCTCACTCACGTGTGTTGTGTGTCTCACTGTGTGGCCAATAAAGACCCTCGAGGTCCAGAAAGTTTTTAAAGTATGCTTACAGAACATAATACTGGAGAGTGCTAGACACCATTATTTTTGCTAACAAGATGAGCAGTAGGGCAACAGGAGCCACCTGTGACAAGTACATCTTCATCAGGTCACCTGACATGACCTGATGAAGATGTACTGACATCGAAACATACTGCACCTTAATAAAAGGCTCTAATAGCCGAGTGCTCCAGTGACTCCTCTCCCGAATTGTTACCACTGATGTCCTGCTACAGCTGAAGCGTGGCGAGCCTGTATTATTGTACGTCTCTCATCATCAGTGAATATATACTGTACCTCGTCATATCAGGGCCATAGTGGTCGTGTGCAGACCATAGTTTTCTCTACACAGGACCAACAACAAAAGGTCTTGAACCCCCCCATTCCATCTGCGAAAATGTGAGTCATGGCCACCTGTTGGCCTGTAACATTATCCATCATATACATTATATATATCAGAAACTGCATTGTGGCTCATATTACTAGTGAACAGGTTTGCAGGGAATTAATGTAAATACAGACCAAAAACTGAAGGCAGAAGTCACCATCTCTTTATCTATTACAAAATGTAGGCTCATCTCTATCACATTTTCCATATTTTCATGAGTTAATTCACAGATCTAATATTTTTTAGTTATTTATCCTGTGTGTAACATAACAATCACAGATCTGCTCATGCTACCAGGCCCGGCATTGCAAGATTCCAAGCCCAAACTGTGTTTTGTTGGTCAAATACATGTTTGTTTGTTTGTTTTTTAAATAAAAGAAATAGATAGGAGATAGAGTACATAAGCCCAACAACCCCCCCCCCTGCCCCCCTCTACCCCCACCAGACCATTCATCTCAGAGAGTCAGGTAAGGGGTGAAATCCAATCCAGGACTACCATTCTGACGAAATTAGCCCCAGGGTGCTTAAGGAGTGTGCGGGACAGCTGGCTGGCGTGTTCCAACACCTATTCAACCTCTCCCTGAGGCTGAAGAAGGTGCCACAGCTGTGGAAGACCTCCTGCATCATTCTGATGCCCAAAAAAGCTCATCCCAGCGTCCTCAACGACTACAGGCCAGTGGCACTAACGTCTCATGTCATGAAGGTCTTCGAGAGACTGGTTCTGCAGTGCCTGAGGCCCACGGTGAGTGACTTCCTGGACCCCCTGCAGTTTGCTAACCAGGCCCGAATCAGCGTGGACGATGCCATCATCTACGTACTCCACAGAGCCTACTCACACCAGGAGGGGCCAGGAAGTTCACTCTTGTGTTGTTTTTGTACTGTAATACATGCTTTGTTATTGATTTTACCATTTGTTTAATAAAAACAAATTGATCAGAAAAACAGTGCCTGAGCGTTCCGAGTGTTGTGGAAGTGTGCATGTGTGTATGTATATATGTGTATACATGTATGTGTACTCCTATCTATTTATACAGACTGGATGTATGTACATATTTTTTATTATATTCTATATACTTTACACATGCTGTACATGTGGATGTATATAGTCCCTGTGCTTCCTCTTTTTATGCTTAATGTTAATATGCATATTCTGTATCTGCATTTCCAGCCTTGCTGTATTTTTTTCCCACTACTGGGACATCAAATTTCGTCATTGAATTATCTATCTATCTATCTATCTATCTATCTATCTATCTATCTATCTATCTATCTATCTATCTATCTATCTATCTATCTATCTATCTATCTGCCTGCCTGCCTGCCTGCCTGCCTGCCTACCTACCTATCTGTCTAAGAAAGAACATGAAACATGATTAAATACAAAATGGAATAATATTGAACATCTAGTCTACACAATCACTATTTCCTCTGCATCAACACTACACTACACTCACAACATACATTACTACAGTATAAACGAGTCATTCTGCTTGGGCCTCAGTGTTCTTTGCAGTCTGGTGTGCTTCTGCTTGGGGTGCATCTCCTCTCTTTCTTTCTTACTGGGATTGCACTACTGAAGCGCCATTGACAAAGATTGATTCGGATCTGCTCCAATTTTTTTTTTGCATAGTCCTGCTAAAGAATGAACTAACCAACCATCCAACCTCCCAACCAACCATCCAACCACCCACCCAACCACCCAACCAACCAACCAACCAACCTCCCAACCAACCAACCAACCAACCAACCAACCAACCTCCCAACCAACCAACCACCCACCCACCCACCCAACCAACCACCCACCCACCCATCCAACTAACCAACCACCCCGAACCAACCAACCAACCAACCAACCACCCAACCAACCACTCCCAACCAACCAACCAACCAACCAGCCAACCAACCAACCAGCCACCCAACCACCCAACACACGTGACCCAAAACATATCCTCCTGCCCTGCATTGCAAGAACGTGATTGAAAGAACATGAAACATGATTAAATACAAAATGGAATAATATTGAACATCTAGTCTACACAGTCACTATTTCCTCTGCATCAAAACTACACTACACTCACAACATACATTACTACAGTATAAACAAGTCATTCTGCTTGGGCCTCAGTGTTCTTTGCAGTCTGGTGTGCTTCTGCTTGGGGTGCATGTCCTCTCTTTCTTTCTTACTGGGATTGCACTACTGAAGCGTCATTGACAAAGATTGATTCGGATCTGCTTCAATTTTTTTTTTGCATAGTCCTGCTAAAGAATGAACTAACCAACCATCCAACCTCCCAACCAACCATCCAACCACCCACCCACCCACCCAACCAACCAACCAACCCAACCAACCAACCAACCAACCAACCAACCAACCAACCAACCAACCTCCCAACCAACCAACCAACCAACCAACCAACCAACCAACCAACCAACCTCCCAACCAACCAACCAACCAACCAACCAACCACCCACCCATCCAACTAACCAACCACACCGAACCAACCAACCACCCAACCAACCACTCCCAACCAACCAACCAACCAGCACACCAACCAACCAGCCACCCAACCACCCAACACACGTGACCCAAAACATATCCTCCTGCCCTGCATTGCTGCCGCTGGGGCAGACGTAATACTGGGCTGCGTTCTGAATCGTGTGCTTCCATTCTATATACAGTAGTATGCCAGAAATTGATGTAGTATGTCCCAATACATAGTATGCCACATGCAGTATGGCAAAAATACCAGGACGTATTTTGCAGTATGCAAGCCAGCACACTTTTCTGGGTATTCTGACCCACAATCCTGTGCTCAACGGAAATTATGTCACAAAAAATGATGTATGTCGCGACAGAGTCGTTTTGATGAATCCCAGCTGTGGATGACTTTTGCTTCATGGACAGCGATGGATGAGGTCAAATTTGAAGACGCAATGTTATGACAAGGTATATCCCAATTGGATGCATACTGCATGCAAAGTATGTACTTTCTAGGGGCAGCTGTAGTACGTACTGTAGTAAAAAGTAGAAGTACGCGATTCAGAACGCAGCCCTGAAGTGTGACTTATCTGATTCAGTACTTGCTGGCACAGACGTGCTGCAGGGCCCCCACACATACAGGGTTAGGGTTCGAACCTTCGACCGCCCAACAGAGGAGATTGCTGGCACAGTCCTGCTTTGCAAGTGAAACATTTTTTTTCCATTTGGCGAAGCATGGATGGACTCAAATTAAAGGGTTATTAAGTTACTAGAAATACTTTATGTGGAATCTTCCTCTTTTGCATTTTGCAATAGTGTTCGAAAACATGTAAAAGTAAAAAAATAATAAAAGAAAATTGCAATATATGTTTAGTATTTAAACTGCAATTTAATTCCATTCATGTATAACACAATATATATTTTTAAATCTATGTCAAATATAATACCACTTCACAGTTTCATAAGCATTTCACTTAAAGTACTGGTGGTGTTGGTGTTGGGAGCAATAGGGCCTGGGGTCAGAACGCTGCTGTATGCTCAATCATACAAACATCTCATCAAACAAAACATTGTCATCATTACATTACTCAAACTGGACATGGTTCAAGATACAGTGTATCATGTGAAGTTACGTATTGTTGCTTTAAGAACATGTACAAAACAAATACTGTACAACAATAGTAAAAGGTCATTTTTATTCTGGGATGGGGGCAGAGTATCTTGGGGCCTGCACTTTAGAGGAGGGTTGTTTTGGTGGAAGGATGGTCTGTGGGAAGAATGGCCCTGTAGGCACTATCAGGTGAAAAGGACTTTAGAAAAATCTATTATTAAAATGTGACGAAGCAGGCGCAAAAAGGGAAGGGTGGATATGTGGATAATGATGGGGGGGTTGTGTTACGAGGAGACAGTGAGCTGAATGGAAGCGCAAAGAGGAAAAGCAGAAGGAAGTATACTGTATAATTTGATGAGAGGAATCATTTAATTGTGCCTCTCAGTTGAAGAGAGTGACAGAGAGCACGGACGCCACCGGGAGCAGGAGGAAGCTGGAGCCGAAGCTCTGGGCGTTGTTGCACAAGTTGCCTTGGCAACATTTAAGGTTCATGCCTGGTATCATTCCAGTCAGCGTTCCTGAACATAATATCTTGGAGGCACAGCCCTTCATGGTCATGTTCAGGGCCTCCATGTCCACTGCAAACACACAAAAGGTACTGTTAATCTCATGGCTCAACGATTTACCTGTGCAATGTAAAGGTTAAGTGTTGTAACTATCCTTGGACGAAATAAATTATTCTAACTCCGTTGAATGGTTCTGGCTTCTTGACCCAATATTGTACGAGAAATTCTATAACAGCAACCATGCATTCCTCTGAGTATTTCCAAAATGGGCCTCGAGTCTGCCTCAGAAATGCAAGATATTTGTGTGAATAATTGAGTGTCGGTCATCTGAAACAGTACTTGTAGTGGAGACACAGTAGTCCTCATCCCCCACACAGTTGAGAGTGCTGTCGCAGTTCAGGATGGTGCATGTCTTGCATTTTTTCCCATTTCGGGAATGACTGCCGGGTTCTTGAAATTAGAAATCAAAGGCTTGTTTTAATACATTCTGACCAGTTGAATATTCCTCTGCTCATCAGATTTCATTTATCCAAGATTTCTGCTTATCCAATTTAATTCTCCAACTGATTTGAATCAATAAAGTCCTACTACCTACTACTACAGTAGCTCATATCAGGCTATAATGTAAGGGGTGAAAGACAATGTCAAAATTTGCATTCAATAGTCTACAAGATTGTCTGCTGCTAGGCATATACTTACCTGGAGTATCCATGTTGCAGAGGTCTGTGGCGCAGCACTTGCTATTGATTATAGTTCGTGAGATTCCCAAATTAAGTGATCCATTCATGCACTGTGCTGGCACTGCACAAGACCTTGTGGTCAGTTCTAAGATTTTTACATCACCTACAGCAGATAAGGGAAATCATTTTAGTAATTCACAACTGACCAGTCAAAGGCTGGCACAACAATCCAAAATCCAAGCCAAACATAACACATCTGAATAAAATTCTTTCACCCCCCCCAAAATTGTACCTGTGTAAGATGTGATCTCCATTACTCCACATTGGCTCATAACGCTTGGACAGTCTGCCGTGTCCGTGCAAGATCCCGATATGTCTGTGCACTCATAACACCTAAGAGTGGATGCTTGGAAGGGAGGGATCAGAAGAGAATCTGGTGAAGAGAAACTAGACTGCTTTTTGATGATAAATTACTGGACACATTTCAGTGTCACACATGCAAATAGGCCTACTGTACATTCAGACTATAAGACATCATTATTTACTTTATTCAATTTGATTTCACAAGCACAGTCGATGAACAATTGGGTCAGCCAGCCAGCCAGTATAGCCTCAAGAATGCAAAATTTTTCCAGGTCAGAAAGACTCATGTAGGGTCCCAAACATCACTGGAACTGAAAGTGGTTAAAAATTGTTCTAATAGCACCACCTTTCTTTTGTTTCTTTTCTTCAGAGTCTAGCCTAGTTTCTGTGGACGATAAAGTTAGTACAATAAGACCTAATTGACTTGCAATTATGAATCAAATGGGTGGAAATTGACTAGCCAGCAACATCAGCAGTTGGGAGCCTGTAGAGCCTAGCTCCTGAGCTACACTGATTATGGAGTAGAGTCCAGCTGAAGTCACAGAGACAGCCCATGGCACTAAAGAGCCCCTGACAAGACAGAATTAATTAATACCTTAAGGATTCAATGACAATTTGACTTTAAAAAAGATATAAACACTCAAATTAACCCCCAACAGACTGTCTTCATATTTTATTTGCTTTGGGTGCCCTGTGGAGTGTTTAAGTGAGTTTGGTAGTGGATGCTAGCCTGTACCATTGCATTACGCTAGCATTAGCATGACATGAATGCCCAAACAAGGGGCAGCATGGAAGCAGCTGAAAATCATCTCAATCAATCAACAGCCTAATGGCTATGCCTCATGTAAATGTGACGTGAACACTATTGTCAACAACCAGGTGTGCTCTCTCCAGCACCAAACAGCAAACTAGGCAGAGATTAGAAGATAGAGTATTGAAAATAAAAAAGTAGACTGATCTGGCACAAACAGATCTCTATGGAGAGTATCCAGACTGATCTGCGAGAGAAACTCGCTTGATATGTTCCCTCTCACTCAAGAATGTCAAGGACATGCAGCGTTGTACGAGATAATAGGGGAACATTTGGAAAGCCTCGAGGAGAAGATGTCCTTTTATTTCCCCTTAGCCTCCACTGACTCATTGGACTGGGTGAGGAACCCATACAGCTCATCTATTCTTTTCGTTAAGGACATGACTTTGCAGGAGCAAGAAGAACTAATTGAACTGAGACAGGACCGCGGTTTAACTGCGCTATGCGGATTTAACTTTAAAACAGTTTTTGGCTTACTGCTGCCAAGGAGTTTCCTATCGTGGCAAATAAAGCCATTTCAACTGTGCTCCTTTTTCCACAACATATCTTTGCGAGCTCAGCTTCTCAAGCCTAACTGCAATTAAAACAAAAAACAGAGAGAGACTGAGCTGTTGAACAAGAGCTGTGCGTGTGCCTGTCATCTATTCCTGACAGGATATCAAAGTTGTGCTCGAACAAACAGACTCAGATTTCACTTGAGTAGACCTAAGCAGAAACGAGGCTCAGAGCCTATGTAAGAGAAGTAGTAGAATCGAATTCAGAGACTTAAGACTAAATAATGATCAAACTCAGGTTTTGTAATAATAGTAGGCTATTCATAATTATAGGGAGAATTTAACTCAGAGCCATTGTAATGAAATGAAGGAAATTAAAAATGTTTATTAAAAATGTTAAATGCTATTTGTTTATGTGTAGGCCTAAATGGTGACAAGTTTCATATGCATGCACTCCATTTAAAGTCGCACTGAAATGAAAATAGCATTCTGTCCCATTTTGGTTCACATAATTGGTCATAGTGTTCACCTATTCAACGATGTACTGTATGCCCAAAAAAATAAAAAATTCTACTTTTGTTGTTATCTTATATCAAAGTATATAATCTCTCACTTCCTGGAAAACGGTAGGTCACGTGCAATGACGACAACAGGTACCTTAGATTTTAGGCCAATAATCTCACGACATCCACCCGTCAATCAACGCTATCCTTCTATAGAATCTGTCTAAAGTTCTTAAAACCCGTCCACTTGTCAATGTTCCAATGAAATTCCTCTAAATATGTCCCACCCTCATAGCTTGTTTGCGTCGGAAATACGTCAAACTACGGAAGTTGGATGATCTCAAACGTCTGTTTCAGTGCAACTTTAATAAAAGTGCCTAAATTTGACCGTGTGCACCAGTTATATAGGCTACTTCTTTCCATGTTAATTATTTGTTTTGGGATGGTGGTGTGCCGTGGGATTTTTTTAATGTAAAAAATGTGCCGTAGCTCAAAAAAGGTTGAAAAACACTGCACTAAAAGATCATGGATGTACAGTATTAATAGAACTGGATACAGCCACTCCATTCACTGACCGCTATCACAAATGAAGCCCTATTGAACCGCGCCATCTTGGCAAATTTGTAGTCATTTGACTATTTCCGGTGACTTTTGTACTTGCGCAGTTGTGCTTTTCTGGCTTTCCGTGACTTTTGTACATGCGCAGTTGTGCTTTTCTGGCCTACACGCGTCCACGAACAAGTTCACGAAATGTAGACGCACGGTCCCGGCTCACCCCGCTTTGATTTAGCAATGAAAACCGGCTTGCATATTAACCTGTTTTTGTCAAATATATCCATTGGAGACATTATTTTTTTATCCAGGAATCTTAGTTTTAACAGGTTAATTATAGCTGAACATGTTTTGTTTGCTAGTAGATGGTATTCATTCTGTTCGCGATAACGTTATTGCAACCAGGCTAAATTCCTCCAGGGAGCCAGTGACAGAAAAGCTTCACTCCCCGCTAGCAGGAGCTTTGGCCGCTGCTACCGCATCTCGGATAACCCGCTGAGTTTGTGGCTGCTATTTCACACTCGCCCTTGATCAATCCCAATACCGATCCATGGTAATAATGAATCAATCTTCGGTCCCGTTGGGTTCGGATAAGTGCGGTCCTACTGTAATATAGCCATATTCCTTTCTTTCTTTCTTTCTTTCAATCTCTTTGTCTGTGTCTGATTCTCTCCGAATGTACATTTCTCTATCTTTCTGACAGGTGACTCCCTTCATCTCAGAGCTGAGGGTTGTGCTGCTGGGGGGGGGAGAAGCATTTTCATCACTTTTTTTTTCTTAGGCTACATAAAGTTACAATCGCTTGAGGTTGAATCACTAATATTTTAATTGAATTGCTTACTTTCAAATAAAATGCTTAGACCTACATTTGTGAAAAAACAAAAATATGATGGGCCTATGCCGGCTCTATAGCCTGTCAGACACTTCCAGTGGAGATTCTCTCTATACGACGAGGTCCAGCCAAAAAATAAAAATGTGTTTAAGTTAGAAAAATAAAGTTGTAGGCCTATGATTGGGGTATAAAATGGCCACAAGAAAGAGAAAAAGCTAACACGAATGCAGATAGAACTATTTTAAAGAAGAATGGACTGAATCTTACATAAACTATACAGTAGGCCTTATACTTAACACAGCTGTGGACCGTACATTTCTGCAGTGAGATTGAACCCTGAAAAGGGATAACCTTAAAGATGTGAAGCTCGTTCTATAGGCTAGGCTATGGAACCTTTTTTCAGAGGGTTCTTCTATTGATACAAAGGGTTGTAGTCTGATAGCACCCCTATTGTTTTTGGAATAGGCTAGTCACACACTACACAACTAGCCTGATATACAGTCTATAGGTCTAGCCTAGTCAAAATAGGTGTCTTAGACCAACAGCCTCCAAAAGTTGCATTGTATTGTATAAATGTATCTTACCTGTAGGGAAGAGAGCACACCCAAGGAAGAGTACAAATAAATGCATTGCGATGTTTCTGAGAGAGCAGGGCAGCAGCAGGCTCCTGATACAAGGTGTCTGTCGAGTTGCTTAATTTAACTGTGGCTTTTCCATAGGAGTGGTTTAGCCGTAGACTGGCTTACTAGGCTATTTATTATTAATGATAGCTGCTTGAGTTGTAGTCCCCACCCACTCGCCGTGTGTGTGTGTGTGTGTGTTTGGTTCAGCCTGGTCGCACTTGGCAGACTTCAGAATTCGACGTTTGTCCATCACCTCCAAACGTCATTTCTAGACGGCATACAGTTATAAACGTCGGCAGACGGTTGACCTAGATATCAGGAAGGCCATGGCGTGTAAGGAGTGCCTGGTGGCAATGTTCCTGGACATTGAGCGGGCCTATGACATGTTGTGGAAGGAGGGGCTTCTTGTGAAGTTGTATGATGCGGGGGTCAGGGGGCACGTGTTGAACTGAATTGGGGCATTTCTGAGGGACAGGGTGATTCATGTTAGGATTGGGGGGGCGTTGTCTGGTGAGGTGGGGATTGAGAATGGCACCCTGCAGGGGAGTGTGATCAGCCCGGTGCTCTTTAATGTCATGGTGAATGATATGTTCCAGGGGGTGGGGCCGGGGGTGGGATGTTCCCTGTTTGCGGATGATGGGGCGGTTTGGAAGCGGGGGGGGGGGGGGGGGGGGGGATGTTGGGTTTGTGATGAGGAAGATGCAGGTGGAGGAGTGGGCGGGGAGGTGGGGGTTTAGGTTGTCGGTGGAGAAGTCGAAGATGGTGGTGTTTGGGCACAAGCGAAAGGGGGGAAGGCGGGGGTTGTCCCTGTATGGGCAGCCACTGGAGAGGGTTAAGGTATTTCTGTTTCTGGGGGTGTACTTTGATGAGAGGCTGACCTGGAGGGTGCATGTGGATAGAACGGTGGAGAGGTGTGAGAAGGTGGTGAATGTGTTGAGGTGCCTTGCGGGCAGTGCCGGCCCTGTCCATCTGGAGGCCCTAAGCAGGATATTGTTTGGGGCCCCTTGGGGAAAAAAATAAAATAATATTTGGATGTTTTTTGGCCAGATGTAGAGGAATATCTCATTTTAAATTAACATTAGGATAACACTATTGTGATGTAGTATTTTCTCCTTTTCTCACCACCTGCTCTCCCTTTAAGTCGTTTTTCACTTCCAACACACGGTAACATAGGCACTGAGCACTTTTAAATTGACATTAACTGTTGCGAAGTGGGAGCTGTAGCACAAATGTTAGTGTTTAAAGAAGTGGGTAGCCTATACTGGGTCTGAAGTGAGTAGGCTTATAAGATGTTCCGTATACACACCACTGATTATTATTATTAGGTGGGCAGAAGCTAGCCCAACTTGTGATATTCCCACTATTTCTTTCTTTCTTTCTTTCTTATTATTATTCTCCCCGCTTTTTTGAACCTTAACTAGTTCTTCATACTTTGTGCTAGAAACTTCATTCAAACTTTAAAATGTTCATGACGTTCAGCTCTTGAACGGATCCATTCAGATTTTTGATATTTGTTATAGTTTTTATGAAATGTAACTTTTTTTTTTTTTTTTGTCCCATTGAAATTTGGTTGAAACTGCTTTTGGAATGTTCAGAAACTCTATGTTTTTAGAGTGGTGGCAGCAGTTGCTTTGAAAATATTCACACATTTTGTAAACTGCTGGCACTCCTACAGTTTTGAAAGCTAACACACATATTACACATCAAAATGTTCACACAACTGTGCTGATTCGTACAATGTAAGTATCTAAGCAGTGTGACTTATAGTTTTCGCTGTATGACGATTTGTTCAGCAACTGCGCTCCTCATTGAAAAGTATGGCAACGCACTCTAGCTTTTGAGCTGCTAATTTTGCATTTTTACTCTTTTTCTAACTTGTCTCTATGCCTACAGTTTTAACATCTCATACACATATTATATATCGAAACATTCCCATAACTGTGCTGATTCGTACAATGTAAGTATCTAAGCCGTGTGACTTATAGTTTTCGCTGTATGACGATTTGTTCGGCAACTGCGCTCTCCATTGAAACGTATGGGCCCACGCTCTACCTTTTGAGCTGCTAATTTTGCATTTTTACCCTTTTTCTAACTCGTCGCCATGCCTACAGTGAGAGGATGCTCACAGTGTCAGTTGGGATTTGAATTTGGGGACACGTGCAGGCTCTCTGTACAGGCACCCTTTTATGACTACTGTGTTAGCATTCATATTCCTTCCTTCCTTCCTTCCTTCCTTCCTTCCTTCCTTCCTTCCTTCCTTCCTTCCTTCCTTCCATCCATCTTTCCTTCCTTCCTTCTTTTCTTTCTTTCCTTCCTTCCTTCCTTGCATCCATCCTTCCATCCTTCCTTCCTCCCTTCCATCCTTCTTTCCTTCATTCCTTTCTTCCTTTCCTTCCTTCCTTCCTTCCTTCCTTCCATCCTTCTTTCCTTCCTTCCTTCCATCCTTCCTTTCTTCCTTCGTTCCATCCTTCTTTCTTTCTTTCTTTCTTTCTTTCATCCATCCATCCCTCCTTCCTTCCTTCCTTGCATCCTTCCTTCCTTTCCTTCCTTCCTTCCTTCCATCCTTCTTTCCTTCCTTCCTTCCATCCTTCCTTTCTTCCTTCGTTCCATCCTTCTTTCTTTCTTTCTTTCTTTCTTTCATCCATCCATCCATCCATCCTTCCCTCCTTCCTTCCTTCCTTCCTTCCTTCCTTGCATCCTTCCTTCCTTCCATCCATCCTTCCTTCCATCCTTGCTTCCTTCCATCCTTCCTTCCATCCTTCCTTCCTTCCATCCATCCATCCATCCATCCATCCATCCATCCATCCATCCATCCATCCATCCATCCTTCCTTCCTTCCATCCATCCATCCTTCCATCCTTCCTTCCATCCTTGCTTCCTTCCTTCCATCCTTCCTTCCTTCCTTCCTTCCTTCCATCCCTCCTTCCTTCCTTCCTTCCTTCCTTCCTTCCTTCCATCCATCCTTCCATCCTTCCTTCGATCCATCCTTCCTTCCATCCTTCCTTTCTTCCTTCCTTCCATCCTTCTTTCTTTCTTTTTTTCTTTCTTTCGGGCGGAGTCTCGCCACCACGCCACAGACCCCACAACTCAGCCCCTGATTGAGCTAGAGACACACAGTCTTCACCAGTGGGTGCAAGGAGACTGCCCGGAGGTCTTCATGGTGGAGTCAAGTAGGTGGCCTGGAGAGGGCTACACTGTCCCCGACTGGCTCTGACCTGAGGGGATGGAGTCTCAACACCACGCCACCATCCACGCCACGGGCCCCACAACTCAACCCCTGAGTGGGCTAGAGACACAGTCTTCATTGGTGGATGCATTGAAATTGCCCAGAGGTCACTGTACTGTCCCCGACTAGCTGTGACCCAAGGGGGCGGGGCCTAACCAGCACGCCACTATCCACGCCACGGACCCCACAACTCAGCCCCTGAGTGGGCTAGAGACACACGGTCTTCACCGGTTGATTCAGGTAGGTGGCCCGGAGAGGGCTACACTGTCCCCGACTGGCTCTGACCTGAGGGGATGGAGTCTCAACACCACGCCACTATCCACGCCACGGGCCCCACAACTCAACCCCTGAGTGGGCTAGAGACACAGTCTTCATTGGTGGATGCATTGAAATTGCCCAGAGGTCACTGTACTGTCCCTGACTGGCTCTGACCTGAGAGGGCGGAGTCTCACCCCCACGCCACTATCCACGCCAAGGACCCCACAACTCAGCCCCTGATTGGGCTAGAGACGTATGGTCTTCACCGGTGCGGGCGGGTAGGTGGCCCGGAGAGGGGTACACTGTCCTCGACCAGCTCTGACCTGAGGAGGCGGAGTCTCACCACCATGCCACTGTCCACGCCACAGACCCCACAACTCAGCCCCTGAGTGGGCTAGAGACGCACGGTCTTCGCCGGTGGGTGCATGGAGATTGCCTGGTCCATAGTAGTTCTAGCAGTAGCTATTCCATACAGCTGCAGCAGCTAGCCCACCTCACATTTTCTCCAGGAAATGTACTTTCTAGTTATTATTATTATTTACTTAATGAGGGATCATGGGTGTGGGACGACACTTACCAGCTAGCAACCTGCCGCTGCCAATATCAGCCCGCAAGTGGAGTTTGCGGTCCGCTGGGAGAACGCCGCTAGCTTTTTCTGGCGGAATGTCGCTGGAGGAGCCGCTCAAACGCTTGCATTTGATGCGTCAACATTGACGGATGCCATTCACTTTCAATGACTGCAGCCGAATGGCATTCTGGTTCCGTTGTTGTCCCGGTGCTTTACCCCGGGCTCACACGCTTGCGTTTGATGCGTCAACATTGACGGATGCCATTCACTTTCAATGGCTGCAGCCGAATGGCATTCTGGTTCCGTTGTTGTCCCGGTGCGTTGCCTGCGTTGCTAGCATCGAAAGTTGAGAAATGTTCAACTTTCAGATGCGTTGCTGGAGCTGCCAACCAATCAGATGTCTTGACGGAGAAAGACGTCATCGCAAGGCGGGATTTTCACATTTTTCGATACCAAGACGGAGGACAAACTTATCTGTTTGCAGGATAGGATGTACCCAATACCTTCGGGCACCACGTTCACGTCGCCTCAACCACAATGCATAGACGATCGCCACACGTTCGACCAGATTAGCATCCATGACAGCACTAAACAAAAAGCCGGATGGGTTTTCAAAATAGCGCGCTAGCAGGTTCGGTTTAGCAGGATATTCATCTTTATTCAATATTGCCAGTATTCGTATCCTGCACCTGTGGAATTTGTGGATGTGCATGCACTTTCCAGCATTAGGCTACATTAATCAAAGATCTGCTCATGCTACCAGGCCCAGCATTGGTAACAATGAGGTGAGTAGCCAGCAATGACCGGAACTATTCTTAGCCAGACCATAATATTGAAATATACCAGAATCACCCAGCAAAAAGGGGGAACCGATTACTGGGTTTGATTAGTGGGTAATGCTCGCTGCCACCACTTTTTTTTTATTTACCGGTATGGTCCAGCTACACACACCACAACACAGGCTTAAAGCGGCTCAATGTAGTTAAAATAACAGCTTCAAAATCATTTTGATGGTACACTGTCTTGTAATAGGCAGAAAGTTGCCTCTTTTGTTCCCACCCCTCCCCCAAAATGCTTCTTCTTGAAATAATACATTTGGTGTAGCGGGCCGCTATTTTCGCTGAAAATCCGTAACACTTTACGGCATTACTTCACACACCAACCTCCGCTGGCTATTGCTAAAATAATTGTAGAAATTCTCAAATCACAGTATTATACACATCATGGTGGAGGTGAAAAGACCAAAGAGGAACATCACAGAAAGAGACAGATCCAAAAATAGAGAAAGAGACCAAGCCAGAAGCCAAACTAGAGTTAATATTGGTTTGGCTTTTACTTGCTGGCGGGAGCTTGAATGGCTGCATGACTGACGCAGAGCTGGCCTCTTTGCAGTTGAACTTGTACTGTAAGTACTGTACTATTGTTAGCTAGCCTATATCAGGCTAGCTAGCTTGCTATGTCTTATGTTGAAATCGCTTGATGTTTGGCTGTGCTAGCTGTGAATGTATGAGGATGCATGTAATCTAGCTAGCTTGGGGCACCATGTTCCCTAGCTAAACTTCAAGCTTGCTAGTGTAACAGTTGAGTTAATTAATAAAAAGTATTTTGTAATCTTGCTGGTGTTCCATTCCTTAATTGATTTCTTCAACTCACAGTCAGCCGACCGAAAGTTTGTTCCATTGTCTGAGTACATCTCCTTTACTTGTCCTCTTCTTGCAAGGAATCTTCTAATTGCATTGAGACAGGCATCAGTGTCAAGTGAAGAGGCGACTTCTAGATGTACGGCCCGTATGGCGAGATATGTAAATATGACACCATATCTCTTTACCTGACTTCGTCCTCTTTTTACCAGGAAAGGACTGAAGTAATCCACGCCAACTCTTGTGAATGGAGGATCGTCGGGCAAGACCCTGCATTCTGGTAGATCTGCCATGAGTTGCTTGCCAGCAGTCCTGTGTAGCCTTTTACAGGTGACGCACTTGGCCAAGAACTTTCTGATGGCTCCGTTCGCTCCTGGGATCCAGAATCTTTGATGAAGTTGAGCCAACATATGATTCCTTCCGGCGTGAGCTGTAACGTCATGAATGTGTCTCAGCACAAGCTTTGTGATGTGCGAATCCTTTGGCAAGATGGCTTGATGCTTGGAATCATCGGGCATTGCTGCTCGGCTCAACCTTCCTCCAACTCGCATGACTCCTTCCTGAAGTACGGGATTCAACTTGTAAAGTGAGCTACTTTTCTTCACTCTTTGATTTTCCTTTAGCATTGCCAAGTCTTCTTTGAAGCTTTGTTTTTGGCAGTACTTCACGATTTCTGTTTCTGCTTTGTTCAGATCTTCACAGGTTAGGTGTGTTCCTTTGAAAGCTGTCTTGAACTGATTCATGCTGCTTTCTCCATTTGACACGCTTGGTTCCTTTCTCTTTGCTTTCAGTTCCTTCAACAAATCCTTCAGTTTCAGAAACCAGGCGACTGCATGTTTTAGCTTTGTCCAGGATGAGTAGTGGATCATCAACTGGTCTGTCGCATCTTTGGACTCTTGCGCCTGACTGACATGCACTTGAACTACTCTTTTTACCTCTGGGTCGTCAAGGTCCAGCATTCTGGGATCTGGATTTTTGGGCCACTGTTCTTGTGTGCAGAGCAGGAAGCTTGGTCCTGAAAGCCAGCTTTCATTCTTCAAGAATGCTTCAACAGTCTGTCCTCTTGAGACATGATCAGCAGGATTCAGAGTTGTATTGACATATCTCCACTGTGAAGTCTGAGAATGCTCCAGGATTGTTGAGATCCTATTAGCAACGAAAGTCTTGAATCTTGTGCTTTCACTGTTCAAGTACTTTAGCACAGCCGTGCTATCCGTCCAGAAGATGGAGTCATGGAGTTTCAGTTCAAGCTCTTTCTTTAGAAGCTTGTCCATCTTGATTGCAACTGTCGCCGCGGTCAGCTCCATTCTTGGTATGGTTGGAGACTTCAAGGGCGCGACCCTTGCCTTTGCCATCATAAGGGTGGATTGAGCTTCTCCAGATGCAGTGCGCAGCAGTAAGTAGCTTGTTGTCCCATAAGCATCTTCACTCGCATCGGCGAAATGATGTAGCTGTGCGAAGACTGGCGTACCCAACTGCTTTGTCTTGATGCATCTGTCGACTCCAAAATTCTCAAGCAGTTGCAGCCCAGAGATCCACCTTTTCCAGCTCTCAACGACGTTGTCTGGCAGGTCTTCGTCCCAGCCATACTTCTGCCGGCATAACTCTTGCAGGATAAGTTTGGCGGGCAGCACTACAGGAGCGAGAAAGCCCAGCGGGTCAAAGATGGAACTGACGATGGAAAGCAGGCCTCTCCTAGTGTGTGATCGATCTTTGAGGAGGATCTTGAATTTGAACTGATCTGATTCAGCACACCACTGGATTCCCAGTGCTCTCTCCATCGGCAAGTTGTCTTCATCCAAATCCAGATCTTGGAATCCTTGCGCTCTTTCCTCTTCAGGGATTGAGTTAAGCAACTTCCTGCTGTTGCTTGACCATTTTGTTAGTCGGAATCCACCTTTCGCCAACATGCCTCTCAGATCAGCGCAAAGGGCGATTGCTGTGTCTTCATCAGTAGTTGACTTAAGACAGTCGTCTACGTAAAAGTTTTTCTTTACTGTTTTGGCAGCTTCCGAATGAAGCTTGATATCCCTAGAGAATCTCTTCCGTAAGTTCAGTGCACGCTGCTCAGCGACTGATCTGTTGTTTGGCATACACAGTGACTTGTTCCTAATTGGAAGGCAAACACTGTAATGGCCATCCTCAAGCTTTGAAGATTGCGACACCATGTTAATAAACTGGCGATCTTCTTTGGACATTTCGACATCTTCGTCCTGTCCAGCATCAGGAAAATCCTGCTTGAACTGCATTTGCCAGGGCTCTTCTAGCTTGGCTACTGAGATTCGATTCGCAGTGACTCCTGTCCATTTGTTTGTCTCCATATTGTTTCCACTTCTGAGTGGTCCGTTTACTGTCCAGCCTAATATTGTTCTCACCGCGTATGGTCCATTGTTCATGCTGCTGACCACTTGTAGTGGCTCCATTGCCTTAGGAACATTCACTCCAATGAGTAATCCGATGTCGGCTTGGATAGAGGGAAGTTTCACCTCTTTCAAGTGAGGCCAGCGGTTAACATCCTCCTGGAGGGGAATATTATCTTTGGTTACAGGGATGGTTTTCTGTGAAAACACCTCTGAAAGTTTGATGAACTGGTTGCTGCCCATGTCCAGGCTACTGATTTCCATTCCTGTCACAATACAAGTGTTCACAATGGATTCTGTTCCCATTGTTCGTAGCAAGATGCTTGTATTGCGTCCACTCATGCCAAGTTGGTTTATCAGTGACTCTGTAGCGAACGTAGCGGAGCTACCTGGATCCAAGAATGCGTATGTTGTCACTGTCTTGGTTCCCTTTTGTGCCTTTACACGTACTGGAATGACTGAAAGAGCACAATCTTCCTTACCGGCCCCAGTAACACCAAAAGTTTCTGTCATTTGTACAAGAGCACTTGATATGGATTGTTGTTCACAGTTTCCCTTTGATGTTTCTTCTGGTGAGTCCCTAGTTTTAATATGCAGCAGGGTGGGGTGCAGCCGAGAGCACTCTTGACATTGAACTTTCTCTTTGCAGCTGCTACTCATGTGACCATGTTTAAGGCATGCAAAACACAGACCTTTACTTCTCAGGAAGTCGATCTTTTCTTTATGTGGCTTGCTCTTGAATTTTCTGCAGACTGTGAGGCTGTGTTGCTCTCGATTGCAATAACCACAAGGCTTGCTGTTTGCATCCACTGAGACAGTTTGTGTTTTTGGTGTTGCTTGTTTGTCATTTTCCTTCTTGACTTTGTTTTCAATTCTGGGTTCGTCGACAGATGTTGTAAATACCCGCTTTGGTGTCTCTAGTTTAGGTTTCTGTCGGACTGGTTCTTTTGTGCTCATGGTGGTATATTTTAGGTTTCCATAGAGCGGATGTAATAAGTATCTGACTTGCTTGTTGACGAAGTCGACAAAATCCTTGAACTTGACTCTTTTCTTTGTTTTATCTTGGAAGTCGCAGGCGGACTTTCTCCAGGTTTCTTTGAGTCTGTATGGGAGCTTGTTAGCCAGTGCTTTTATGTTAGATGTGTTGTCCAAGTCTTCCATGTAACTAATGTCTGTCATTGAGTTGCAGCAGCCTGTGAGGAATAATGCGAAGGACTGTAGCGCGGCGCCATCTTCTGGCTTGTCTGCCAATCCAAAGCTTCCTTTATGTAAGATTCTGCTATCTTGTAGTCATCGCCAAAAAATTCCTTTAGCATCTCTTTTGCTTTAGCATAACCTGCTGAAGGTTCCATGTGGATGCAGCTCTTCACCAAGTCATGTGGTTGTCCACTTGTGTACTGCATCAAAAATTGCAGGCGATCACGACTGTCATCAGTGCGGCTTTCAACTCCATGTTCAATAGACCTGATAAAAGATTTGTATTCAAGCGGGTCACCCTTAAACATTGGAATGGTGAGATCAGGAAGTAATGACGCTTTGTGATTCTTCACAAGGTACTCAGTGACATTGGCTTGTTGAGAGATTGCCTTGCATAGACCATCAAGCACTGGTCTGTCGTTGGAGTCTGTGTTCCGTACAGGTGAAGCTCTTTGAGGCATGGCTGGTGACTGAACATTGTGTTTAACATTGGGTGTAGGTGAGGCTTGCTGTGGTAGTGGTGGTTGAAAGGTAGCGGTCACCTTTGTTTCATTAGCCTGTTCATTCATTCCAATGATGCTCCTGTCCTCTTCATATTTTTTGCAAGACCTCCATTTTTGCATCTGACTCGGCAAGAGCAGTCTGCATTTCATGCATCTCCTTTTTAGCCTTTATGGCTGCTTCTATTCTTTTTTGTTCAGCCTCAAACCATATTTCCTCAGCTTGCAGGTGAGCCTCCCTGCATCTTTTTTGTGCCAGCCACTCTGCTTCTTCATGTTCTATAGCTAACTTTTCACTTAAAGCTGCAGCCTTTGCCTTTAACGCTGCCCGCTCCATTTCTACCTTCATTCTGACTGACGAAGACGATGACACACTTCCACATTGTGATTCAGATTTACCTGAGCGTTTAATAGTCCTTTTTGTTGATGTGGACCTACTATCTATGGGTGTTACTTCTTTATCACACTCTTCAGCCTGCTCAGAGCGTTTCATCACCTCTTTCATCCATTCCTCACATTTCCAGAAGAATCCATGTACTGATTTATTTTTCGGATCAAACCAATTCTTCTGATCATCCAAAAATTCGTCCTGAGCCATAAATCTTTTCAAACCTGAATTTAGGTCTAAGAATTCCTGATGCACACCACTAAAGTCAACGCGCAATTTATTCTTAACGGCATCGACATTTGCATCATCTTCCATTAGCTGCTCAATTTGCTTTTCCATGCTAGTTACTTGGGATAGCTTGTGCCTGCGTGCCTGGACTTGTCTGGCTGCGTGGTCTCCTAAAGCCTTCTCTGTCATTTTTACTATCCGTTTTTCACTGTCCAGTTCATCCATTATGAAGCAAGATTTCCCACACTTTAATTAGTAAAATGTAAAAGAAGCACGATAGAACGAGGCGATCTATGACTTGCGTTCCATTTCCTCATTAGCCCAAACGTGCAGTCCTCGTAGCTAGCTTTCCCTTAGCAATCCAGGTTCGCTTCAATTAGCGATCTGCGGCAAATCAAGCAAAGATATGACTTACAGTTTGTTGTCTTCTCTTCCCAAAACCACTATAATGTCCATGTAAACGTTTCCTTTTCCGTGAGTCAGGCCGTTCTCATTCCATTAATTCGTGAAGAGCAAGTTTTTAGACTAATGTAGATTCCCATATGTGCGGTGACTGAAGCCTTTGCTTGACGCTCCTCTATATTTCCTTTCGTCGTCGTAATTAAAGATCCCACGAGATAACTCGGTAAAAAATTAGAACTGTTTAGTTAAATAAAAAATGTTTAATACAATAGGCTTATCCTACGAATTACAATACCAATATCAACGAAAGAAAATAATAACGATAGCGAGAGAGGTCTAAAAACTGTGTGGCTCCACTCTCTCCGCATGCCTAACTGCAGGCCTGACCAAAAACCCCCCAAATCCTTTTCCCGCGAGAGCAGGCCCATAAAAAGAGAAATCAATGTTAGCAACCACCAGACAACATCCAAAATAATACCAATTACTAGATCCAAAAACTCATAACTCAAAACACTGCATTTAGGCTCTTACACCAGCTATCAACTGTTTTCTGTTGTCTCATCTGGGTGTTTGGGGACTGGTTTCAGAAATGCAGGCGTCCACTGTAGGCCTACTGAACAATTTTACGACGGTTGTGCAAAAGTGAACCTGTAGGGGGCGCAAAATCACAAAAATACCACACCCTACGTTGGGCTGCTTTAAGGAGAAACGGTACAACTTTTATTTATAGAATATTTAAAATTAATTGCATCAGCATGAGACAGACGGGACACTTTTCAAACACCCATGCAACTATCCCCACCCACACAAAAGCTAAGGGATTAATTTAACAGCACTGCCCCCTCACACAAAATAAAGAAACACCTGAAAACAAATACACTCATAAACCAGGCCAGGTCCAGCCTGGCTTATGGAAGTAGTCTAAGTTTGCTGCGCTCGCTAGCTCATCCAAAAGTTTATCGTTTTATCCATTTTTTTCCACTTGTATACCATATCTCCGCGTTTAAGGGGAGACACGGTAGGTGAAAACATCGTTTTTCAACGCCCTTGAGATTTTGTGCTAGTTTGCTTCCATAACATGTCTTCTTTCATACTAGTGGAAATAAAACATCAAAAATACGCATTTAGATGTTTATTTTACTTCATTTGGTCTGTTTGCGTCTGTAGATTCTTCCTAAAATCACCAAAAGTTAGCATTTTTTCGCAACGAGCCAGACCGCGGCCGTCTTTTGGACCGGCTCATCCGAGGTGTCATTGGAAAGGTCTCTCTCTCGAGCGCAATGTTATCGCAACCAAACCTGATAGTTTCATTTGTATCAGCAACCAATCGTGGAAATACAAAGGCGGGTTTGATGCTAAGCGTGAAAGCTCATTGGCTGTTGTTGATTTCTGAGAACGTGATTGGTTCAGCACGTCATGTGACACGTTTCCACTTCCTGATATCTAATCCAAACAATGCCGTCTGTAAAGCGTTCTAAACGTAATAAGCAACAACGACAACAGTGTTTGCCCGCAAGGTTGAACAGAAAACAAGAGAAATTAAATGGAAAGGTTTACATTTATGAGATATAAAGTGCCTATTCGCGCAAGTTGTCATTAGCCGGTGCTAGCATGTCCAGTGAGCAGCAGGGAAATGAGGCTAGCGTTAGCATGTCCAGTGAGCAGCAGAGAGATGCGCGCGTTTGAATGAGCTGATAACTGGGTTGATTTGTCCTAATTGTGCAGGGACTGGTCTTAAAATTAACATAGATCCTCAGAATAGTGGGTTCTGTAGTTGTTAGAGTGAATACTCCGTATTGGGATGCTGGCTGGATAACTCTTTGAAGACAGGGACTCCGGTCAGAGAGTGACGTCAGGCAGGGCAAGGAGAGTACCGTTCAACTTACATTCTTTTATTGACTACTAGTGGTCTACATTGATTCTGTGCGAATATGTGTGGTTCTAAAGGAGAAAATAATAAAGCATGAGATTAGTTCTCAATCAGTGATTCACAGTAATCCACATAATAACAGTATTAAACTAATCTGGAATTAACTAGACAACATACCAATCTCAAATATGACGCTAGCTAGCAGCAAGCAACATGTGTAAACGCAGGCCAACTGGCGAATTTATCAATGAAACTCTCGGCTACACCACCACAACCGACATTGGTCAATACAATATGTGTTGAATCATTTCTAAAGCATATTAGTTATCAAGATGATTAATATCCACTGAAAGGGGCTAACTTACTGTAGTGCATAAACGCACATATGGAATACACAGAACTTCTCTGGAAAATCAGCACACTGCAGAAGTTACGTTGCAAGGTGGTTGCTAGGCGGCTCTGGCAACACCGCTAGGACAAACTTAAAAAGGCAATTCGTAAATGCACTAAATACTAAAGGAAAACTGAAACACTAGACTTTCTTACAGTAGTACTTTGCTATTAGAGTGCAGTCTTTGTGAGAAGTGGCTATCGCAAAAGTGTCTACACATCGACTCGTCTTCATGATACAACTTGGAATGATGTTGCATTTGATGTCAATGTGAGGATGGTCCTCTTAGCGCACGAGTTAGGGTTGGGGTATGCAGCTCTCCAAAAGATTAGTAAAGTGTTGGATCCCATGCCTTGCTCCTAGTAGATCGCGTGAGTATTGCCAGCACTACTAGGTAAGTAGCCCCCACTCTCCCTGCTAGCACTGCTAAGTAAGCAGCCCCCACTCTCCCCGCTAGCACTGCTAGGTAAGTAGCCCCCTATCTCCCCGTTAGCATTACTACGTAAATAGCACCCTCTCTCCCTGTTAGCATCGCAGGTTCATTGTTCTTTTCCAGTTTTATCCACTTGCATACCATACCTCCGTGATCAAAGTTGCGCACAAACATCGGTGGTATCTGAGAGTCCGACGTTTGGATGTCGAGCCCCGAGTCCAGATCGGATCAATCTAAGGAACGTCACACGAGAAATAGTCTACAGCTACATTGCTGCGGCTAGCTGCTGCTAGTCAGCACTAGCCGGCACCCGACTGGGATAGCCTACTAGCCAACAGGGGACAGCCGTTTCCTGCCTCTCTAGTACCAACCTAACAAACCGAGCCAGCCCTTTTCTCCGGAAGCTATTTCAATGGCGATTCTAAATGTCAGGTCCCTACCAAGCAAAACCTTTCTCATTAACACTAGCAGCGCCAAGCATTTGAAACTTACCAGCATAGCTGGGGGGTGGGTCAAATGCCCCCGCAGTCTTTAGAATGGGAGGCTGTTATTGACACACAATGGCCGCTAGATGGCGCTCGTGTGTGTGTTTGTGACACCAAATGCGGCTGTATCGGCTTGGGCTAAAAATAGATACACCTGTCTAGAAATAAGATGGTCGTGTCTGGGACTACGTTTTCCCAAGCCCTATTATCAAATAGAAAGCATATCACTGATAACACTTGAAAAATAAGAACACATTGGCGCAGTATGATGTAGGACTATTCACCTATTGAGCAATTTATAGATGGATTTATGGATGAATTCCATGTTTACTCAGGCCCGGTCGGATTTAGCCAAGCCGCTGGGGTAGGCTTGTGTTGCAGTTTTACCACATTAGTTATTATTTTGGGAATTTGAGCAGAAAGGCATTTTTCTTAACATGTATTATGATATATAGATATATATTATACTAAATAAATATATAATATTTGGGAGGGTTTTTATCGCATTGGGGGGATTTGGAGCACTCGTTGGGGCTGCAGCACCAATCTGGCAATCCGGCTTGTTTACATCCGGACGTGACGTATGTAGCAACATTCTGTGGAGTTAGAATAGTTACAGCGACACTGGCCGTAAGAAGAAGTGATTGAATACATTTTCCGCATGTTTGTTGTATTCTATTTGACATGTTCCTTTGCCTCATTTAGCACCAGCTGCAACAATCTCCTCCAAATCCGTTCTCTCCGTTAGCAGGGCTAACGTTGCACTCAGTAGCTTGTGCTTATTAGCTAGGTTTGGTAAACAGCTTGTGCAGTGGAGGGGTTCTTTTGGGGGAATTATTGGATTATGCCAGCTAACGTTAGTTCCCAAGCTTGTTTGATAACTATTCGATGCAGTCTGCCAGGCTAGTGCCTGTCGCCGTCATGAATGAGACGGCCTAGTTTATATACGGCCCCAGCTTTTGTTTGCTTTTAACTTCAAATTAACGTTTTTGTGTTTTGGGGCCAACTCTTAAAATAATATAATACGGCATGCATA
Organism: Borostomias antarcticus; assembly: GCF_949987555.1. NCBI lineage: Eukaryota > Metazoa > Chordata > Actinopteri > Stomiiformes > Stomiidae > Borostomias > Borostomias antarcticus. Next base: position 10,552,629 of record NC_140241.1, on the reverse strand, counting down.
GCTAGCGAGAGATATTGCCCCCCGCATCATTTTTGCAACTTTGCAACTGCTTGCTTGCTAGCTAGCTTAGCTAGCCTAACGTTGGGTGTATGAAACTGGATTGTGAACAATTGCACCACCCTCATCCCACGATGGAGGCTATCAACTGGGCTTGGGACTTTGCCTCTCATCGCTAACTGGAAACTGTCCCGGTTGAGCTAATGGTAGGTAACGTTAGGTAGCTCAAACAGTTTTTTATTAGGCTATTATTAGCCTATCCAACCAATGTTATTTAGTTGTAGTATACTGTTGTATGGGTGGGGGTTGCAGAGGGCTACAAACAAGAGTGTGAGGCAGCTCTGTAGGTCGTTGAAGGCTATATATTATTATGATATGGTTGATAATAGTGAAGAACATGTGCAAGTTGTGTGTCATAAAATGTAAAAAAAGTACACATCAGCTTATCACAGAGTTGGCTGTAATATAAGGTTGCTCCCTGTCTTTTGACATTCGCTACCCGCAGACAGACGGCATATTTGCATGTCAATGTATGCTCAAACTAATTTGAATTTCGTGGGGGTTGGGGGAGTTAGTTAGGGTGAGGAAAACGACGCGCGGTCTCTTTAGCCCTGAGACCATCAGGCAGGCAGCTCAGGAAGGCTATATATTAGTATGATATTATGTCTAATAATACATTTGTTGAAAGTAACGAGAATTACATGCCCAAAAAACAGAGATAGGACACGAACATTACAGTTGATAATAGTGAAGGACAAGTTGTGTCATAACATTTGGAATCTCTATCTTATTTTCGTTGTAGATGGAATCAAACCAAAAAATGCGAATTTTGAACCGGCTCTCCCCTACCTACACCGAGACCAATTAAATTGGGTGATAAGTGATACGATGATAGGCCTATAAAAACATACATGTTCAAATAAAATGCCAGATCAGATGCCACATAAACTAAAGTAAACATCATCTTATTGCCACCCCTGAAAAATGCCTTGCCAACCCAGTTGCCACCCTAACTGTAGGCAATTAATCTTTTTTTTTATTTTTTATGTTGATTGTAAATGTTGGTGATATTTCTCCGTAGTTCATGTAAACGTTTTACTCACCAGTTTACAATTAACTTTGCCCTAAATAGAGAAAAAAATGGTTGCACCCGTGACCCGCCCACCTGACTGACCTGCAGAAACCACAATACTAAGCTAACGTTACGTGGAGACTGGAGCGATCCTCACTACCACAGCATATTTCCAGAGTGAGTCAGGTAAGCAAGCTATAATTTGTTTGTTGTTGCTTTATGTTTAAAATGTTCAAATGTTCTGTCAAGTTTGACAATGTGAAATATGTGATAGAGCTCAACCACATGACTATTGTTATTGTATGACATGAGTTATTCTAAACTCTTTGGCGTACATACTGAAGCGGGGGGGGGAATCTAGCTTCACATCAACTAGCTAGCTAGCACTAGTGAAATGAGACAACTGTTTCCCTCAGCGTGCGCTGTTGTCAAATGGTAGCCTGTAATGAAATGAGACCATCATGGTTTTCCTCAGCTAGGCCTATTTGCATGTCAATGTAAACCCGTGGGGGTTGGGGAGGGCTACAAGGTATGGCTTTTGGTTAGCCTACAGCCCTACCAAGAAATGTTAGTTCTGCTTCATTCCCACAGCAATTTTCTATAGGGAGGCTTTAGTGGCTCTCAACCTCAAGTACAAACCCTTCTCTACATGGCCGCTCAGAAGATCTACAAGTCCAACTGGGCAGCCAGGGTCCGTGCCACAGTGGTGTGGATGAAGACGTCCCACAAGGCCAAAGTGGTCTTGAAGGAGAAGCAGCAATTGCTCAGTGAGATCACATCTCAGTACATTCTTTTGATTATAGATGCATGATTGAAAAATGAATGATATTAAAGTGTAATGCTAATTTATCGTTTTTTGAATCATGCTTTTTATTATTTTGTCATTAAAGATAACAGCAACATACAATATGTTATTCACTCAGTTAGGCTATACGAAAATTAATGCTAGTAAATTGATAGATTTTGGGTGACTAATTTTGTTTGTGTGTGATTTGTTTGTGTTTTCCTGTCAGTTGGACCCACAGCTCAGGAAGTAGGTGGAGAAGGACAGAGTCAACAGCATGAACACAGGGGACTTCAGGAAGGCAGAGGAGTTTGTGGAGCCGATGCGTGTGCTGCACACATCCACACTGTGTGTCTCTGTGGCCAGATCATTCCAATCCTCCAAAAGTTGCAGGCCCATTACACTGTGCGCCAGGGGGACTCTGCCCAGCTAGCAGATCATGAGTGGGCAGCCAGTGGCCCGCTGACGACCAACTCGGCAGCCCTACGTCCTCCGTCAGTGCGTTGGTGGCTTGCTGCTCACACTGCACCACCCTCCCCACACACTGCATGCTAATGCACTCTATACGTTGCTATGCTAATGCATGTAATATTGCTAATAATGCATTCAATAAATGAGAACAGATGTGTGAACTTTTTTTAAATTTTATTTAAAGTAGCACATCAATATAACACAGATTAATGCAATACTCGTAAGAGGAGACAGGTACAGTAAAGAAAATGTTCAAAAGCAGCATAACGAACATACAGTAGGCTACATAACATATATCAGCATACATATAGTACAGTATGAACAGCATATGACATTATGGAGATGGACACTAGACATGGTAGGCTATATAAATACTCTAGACAGATGGCATGTACAGTAACAATCAATAGTTTGGACACCTTCTCATCCAGTTGAATGCAAAGGTGTCCAATCTTTTGACTGGTACTGTAACTGTACACAACTGTGCACACAACTCAGGTGTACAGTAGTCTGATGGCTGTACAACAAAAGCAGAATAACCTGGGGGGTTGTGTGTAGTCAAGACGTCATGGCCGATCTAAAACACAGAATTCAATATAAATTTGACTTTGTAAATGGCTGAAAGAATTGGTCTTTGATAAGTATATATAATAAAAAAAATGTGAACAGGTCAGAAAAAACAAACACCAACCATAAGAACTGGCGTCGCATGCTGTGGTTTGTGGACGATGTGGCGTGGAGTCCCATGTTCGGGCCCCAAGGTAGGTGGTCTAAAATAAGATAAAAAATAAAATGAAGATAAAGTAGGTGGTCTAAAATAATATTTAAAATAATATTAAGATAAAGTCTAGACCAAGTGCCCGGCTATAGAGTACCTGGTCTGCACGTATTCATGGGTTTCAAATGTAGTCCTAGACCTGCCGGACCAACACAGGTGTTTCAAATTAATGAATTAGTTCTACTGCATAAGATAAATTGAAACACCTGTTGGTCCCCAATATGGCAGGTCTAGGACTACATTTGAAACCCATGAATATGCTGGTCTGTGCTAATCTTCACTGTTCTGTGCTAGTATAACAGTAACATCCTGGTTCTACTCTGGTCTCCATACCTGTTCTCTGTACTGGTCCTCATGTCTCCTCTCGCCCTTCGCCTGCATCATCACCTCAAGTTTTTCCCAGTTTCTGGCACCTTCCAGTTTGGATGTGCCAGAGCCCATAGGCCACCTGGGCTGGAGGGAGAGACAGGACAATTAACCAAGTGAAAGAGACAGAAATACTGCACACAGAAGAGACATTGATATGACTGTCCAGCCTGTGATAGACATCTGAAGTTTTGCAGAATCTAATAAGATGGCTAATTTTAGCAATAATAGCTTAGCTAGCTAGTAGTGCCAACTGCCTACGTAGCACAGCCTACTCATTGACCAAATGAACATGGGAACTTTCACAGACGTTGCCAGAGATTTTGGGACAGTTAGTTTTAGCACTAGCCTAAGCACTAGCCTAGGTATGCTGCTAACGTTGGAGATGAAGTAAACATGGAGATGTTACAACGCCTGTTGCTCATAGCACTAGTGCTTATTCATGTCTCTTGTCCTCTTATTTCGGTTATTTCAGTTATAATATTTCAGTTATTCAGTCCCTCATCACCTTTGCGCTAGCTCGCTAGCTAGCTCGCACTCCACTGGAGAGTAAACAAACAGTGCGCCCCACAATGCACAGCGCATCTGACTACGGGTCTTTTTTTAGGTCAAACATGTTGCGTCCGTCCGAGAACGGGCAGTTTCACACAACTGGAGCGCCCTAGAAATCGGTTGTGACCGCTCCGAAAACCCCTCTTCAGGAGGGTCTCGGAGCGGCTGTTTTAGTGCACACTTGTCTGCGATTGTTGTGTTCACACAGGCCCATACAGAGCGCTCTCGGGCCCAAAGCTCGTTGGTGCGCACAAACTGTGTTCGGAATCGCTCCCTAGTCACTAGATTGAACTATATAGGGCGTCAGCCATTTTGGGCTGAACGAGGGAGCGATTCCGAACACAGCTTATGTGTGAAACCACCCTAAGTTACTCCCTTTACGCACAAATATAATGAGCGGATATTTATTCTTGATAAGTTCATGAGGTAACTTACAGTAGGATTGATCATTTTGTGTGCATAAACAGTGGCTAAGCATAAAACATAAACACACAGAGCTAGCTAACATACAGTGCTAACATAAACAGTGCTAGCTAACATAAGCAGTCGGCAACATTACAGTAACGTCAACATTACGGGTAAGAATGGGCTAACGTTAGCGAAGCTAGCCAAACTTACATCATCGACGAGATCCAAATTGTTGTCACGTCTCCAAATCCCCCAAGCTCCTCTTCTGATGAACTGGACTCAAAGACAGCCTCTCAAACCTCAGCACATCTCCTGTTTTTGTGTTTGTTTGCTCATTTTATCTTCTCCGGTAGCCTAAGTTCATTCAGTAACGTTAGCCCAGCCGGATTCAAAACATCCTCCCTAGTTGTTTGCCACCACATGGCCCAGGTTTATCCAATGGGGGGCTCTCTTGATAGAAAGTGGTGAATAATGTGGATGGTCATTGGTTTATTATGTCTGAGACTGATAGACAGCTGAATCCATGGGGAAAGCGCCAACCAATGGAGATTCAGAGAAGGCGGCGTATGATGCCTTCAGGAACCAATCATAAACGCTGTAAATCTCAAGACACGAAACAGACGTCTTATACACAAAACAACGGTGTAAAATTATGTATATGATTTCTGTGCGTGTTGATATGGCGGAAAAATCTATAAAAACGTACGACGCCGCGCCACCGCGGGCGCAGACTCCAGAGGGATAAAGCACAGTTCTTTTTACTCACACCAATGCTCCTATATAATTATAATTATATTATACTCCCAGTTATATTATATATTTGCTTTGTCCAGATTGCCAGTTGAACAAAAACGATCCAAGTGCCAAGTGCAACATTGTAACATATTATTCCCTGAACCAATGCAAACGGTCTAGAGGGTTGAATAGCCTGCACCCCTAGTAATTTTGCATTCATTCAATAGCCTACATAAGCATTCACATCCATAAACATAAGGCTGTGTTTTCAAGACATTCACAGCATTTCAAAATTCAACATTTGCATCATAGACTATTGAGTGCTATTCGTTTGAAGACATTTGACCTGTGTTGAGCTGATAGCATACGTTTTGAGATTAAACATAGTTTTATCTAAATGAGCCATTGTGTGAGTGTAACCTTTTGCATTCATTGTTGAAGTCACATATAGTCTACCACAAAAATATTATTGCTGTGCACATTCTTATATCCATATGTAAGGATGGATTATTCATTCAACCTTGATTCCTATTAAAAAAAAAACATATTGATGAACCTAGGCGACATCTGCTGGGAGAAAGTAGCATTGCAGCCTTAAAGTCAGGTAAAAAAAGATGGCTGACCGGCTTTTAGCCAGAATACATTAAAAAAATGACCAAACTACCTTTTCCTGGTGGGATTTCGAAGTTTCAAAAACACTGACACTTAAAACGCACATATCTAGGAAAAGTCATGAAAGCAGGGCGCTGTCACTTGAACGGTTGCAGAGAATTATTTTTTAATGTAGTTGCATGGGTCACCTTGACCCACCCTCAGCTATTCTAGTGTTAATGATCTTATATGTGAACGTAAATTAGACTGTACTGTATGTTCCTAACTGAAACCTGGCTAAATATAAATGGACCAGCAGCCCTCATCGAAGCCTCTCCTAACTACAGCTTTTTTCAATCTATCAGAAGGGGGAAAAAAGGTGGAGGAACAGCCACCATAGCTACAGATGCCCTCAGCTGCAGGACCATCTCCTTTGATGATTTTACCTATTTTGAATACCACGCTATTGTCTTAAAATGCCAGCCCCCAGTTCTGGCAGTAACCGTGTATAGGCCTCCCAAACAATGCCCTGCCTTCTCTACAGAATTTTCAGAACTCCTGTCCATCATCCATACAAATTATGATAAGATTATCATCATTGGAGATTTCAACATACACGTGGATACTGAGGCAGACTCGAAAGCCAGGGACTTCATCAACCTCCTAAACTCCATGGATTTTATCCAAAATATCACTGAGCCAACCCACAACCGCGGCCACGCCCTTGATCTAGTGATTACTAAGGGCCTGACTATCACTGTCTCCTCTATTAGTGACCTCGCTCTCTCCGACCATTTCTGTATCTTCTTCACTGCATTGGTTCCTAAAGTCAAAAGTGGTACTGAGCACTTTATCAAGAAACATTATCTTACCTCCGCAGTAGCCGATAGTTTTAGAGAAATAATGATCACAAACAATTTATCAACTCCAGAAGTGGGGCCATCAGGCACTATTGAAGAGTTAGCAACCACTTTTAACACCAGAGTAAGGGCAAGCTTGGATTCTGTAACACCTATTAAACTGAAAAGGATCACAGCCAATCATAAAGCTCCATGGCGAAATGAGGAAACAAATAAACTAAAGAGAACCTGCAGAAGATCTGAGCATATATGGCGATAAACCCTGCTGTAAAAACACCAGATAACCTGCTCTCTACCTCCAAATGTGAGGAATTTGCAGATTACTTCAGAGATAAGATTATGAATATTAGGAGGAATATCACCCAGGAAAGGCCATGCATCCCGTTCACAGATCCTCTTCCTCCATGTAATGGACATATGAGCTTGTTTACACTGGTGGACACAGAAATGTTTAGAAAAGTAGTATCCAAACTCAAATCCTCCACATGCCTGCTGGATCCTATCCCCACCGATTTTTTCAAAGCTATTTTTGACTCTGTATCCTATGACATTTTAGCCATTGTTAATGACTCCCTATCTACAGGTGTCTTCCCACCAATACTCAAAACTGCTTTGGTGAGACCCGTGCTGAAGAAAAACAACTTAGACACTTCAGTTCTTAGCAATTTTAGACCAATCTCCAAACTTCCCTTTTTGAGTAAAATTCTGGAAAAGATTGTTTTGTTTTCAAACAGATTATTGATTTCCTAGCTACAAGTTCTACCCTTGACCTTTTCCAGTCCGGCTTTCGCGCCCATCATAGCACAGAGACGGCATTAGTCAAAGTTGTAAATGACCTCAGAATTAAAGGACAATGCTCGTTTTTGACAACCTGGACCTTATTTACGACATATTATAAGACGTTTGACTCACTGAAATCACTTTGGTGTAGTTCGGAGGCATGTAGAAGAAATTTAAAATCCAGCGCGAGCCAGTATATCCATGTAATGGCGGTGGTTGGGGCACCGAGAATGCAGTTTCTAAAAATCTATTTTTGGCCGCTAAACGGTTGTTTTCATCAATTTGATTTTATGAATCGACAGTTGTGATTCCCCAAAGCGAGGCCTTGTTGTGGTTTTCAAATACGTGGTCTTTAGCCTCTGTAATATGATCTTTAAACACCTTTGTTGGTAGGAGGGAGTTGTCTCTCCCTCCTACCTTCTAACCAGGTCCAGTGGATGCCCCTCTGTCGCCCGCAGACCACCCTGAGACCGATAGATACCCCTGTGTCAGCTGTGGATGTCGTAGTATTTAGTTAACACATACACACGTACACACAGACACACATCAGTCCACATCCAGCTTAGGCCTGGACCTGGGCCCAGTCCCCTTTCCCCTCACCCTAACCCGGGTCCGTATCGTTTTCCCACCCCCACCCTACCCCCGACCCCTGCCTCTACCTGGACCCAGGCACACTCACACTCACGCTCATACACACACAGACATACACCAGTCCTGGGCTCGGAACCCCTCCCCCTCACCCTAACCCGGGTCCGTATCCTTTTCCTATCCCCACCCTACCCCTGACCCCTGCCTCTACCTGGACCCAGGCACACTCACACACACACACAGACATACACCAGTCCTGGGCTCAGATCCCCTTCCCCTCACCCTAACCCGGGTCCGTATCCCCTCCCTACCCCAACCCCTGCCTCTATCTGGGCCCAGGCACATTCACGCACACAAAGACATACACCAGTGTTTGCCATGTCTCACCTATGATGTTTTTAGCCTCTCTTACTCTGAAATTTTAATTTAATGTAATTTATTGCTTTATAAATGTTCTTAGCCGGTAGACAAACATACTACAACAGCTTGCTTGATCGCCTTTGAGAGGGGTCAGGGAAGAATTTTTACAGCTCACTTATCTGGCCCCTGGGTGATACTGTTTTTTTATATGCCCACCTCCCTTGTTCTCTGTAAAGCGCATTGTGTTGCCTCTGGGTATGAAATGCACTATACAAATAAAGCTTTGATAGATTGATTGGCTGGCCTGTTTCTGTTCAGGACTGGTAGGACGGAAGCTAGTCATGCCACTGAAATAGCTGTGAATTGAAATGACATGAAATAATGTCTGATAAATTAAGATAGGTCTTGTCACCTGGACACATCAGTTCCAATGCTTCCAATGCTAATCCAGCACAATAATAGCGGGATAGTCAGTTAGCTCATGAGCTCACAACAACTAGCAGCAGCTTCCATAACATTAATGGTAGCGGTCAGTGGCTAAAGCAGTTACACTGATGATTCCTGTAACGTTAGCTATTTTGCTGCAATTGGTTCAACTTCTGTTGCTGAACAAAGGTAAGGGATAAACACAGATAACACAAGGCTAGCGGACCTACAGCGGCTCCCCGATGGACGAGCTGGCGGACCTCTGGCCGAATCGGGACACTCATAAGACAGGACAGAACACAACAATAACATGTACCATGCCCTTCCAGTCTAAGAGTGAGCTATTACCAAAACCCGAGAGGCTATGTGGATCCTGTCCCTCCCGTTCCACTGAGTCTACAGAAAAGGCACAATCTGAGACGGTTTAGGTTTCAGAGAGCGGGGGCAGGGTCATGCACACTGCTCCGGTCCCTGGACTGGAGGTGGTTGGTCCGCCCAGTGGTGGAGTCTGGAAGAGCTGCTGGTGGGACTTACACCAACGGTACATTCTGAATGTGGGGAGGGGGTGATGGTTTTTGTGCCATAATAGCTGTTTTAGGGTCCAAAGATCTATCAGTCGAAAAGGCACTAAGAAAACCAACTGGGTCAGGGCATAAGGGAAGGAAAGAATTGAATTCCCCAACCGGGAATCTAACCCTGGCCTCCAGCGTGGGAGTCGGATGCTTAACCCACTACACCACCAAGGGGACTGAGGATTTTGGACAGCCTGGGCTTTTTGTTCACGTACATTCTCTCCTATCCTTCTGAAACGGGAACAGAGAGGAGGAAAAGAGATGTTGTGGTTAGAAGTCCCCAAACGGGAATCGAAGCCTGGCCTCCAGCATGGGAGTCCAGTGCTTAGCCCATTATACCACCAAGGGGTCTGAGGGTTTGGAAAGGCCTTCTGTCTGCCTGAAAAAACTAAACATTTAAAACTAAACTTGGACACCTATACTGTAGGTATAATTTCAAAACAGGAGTATTTCAAATGTTCAATTATGATGATTAAATCTAGGCAAAGCAAAATGCACAGCCATGACAACTGGCAATTATTCACAAAAGACCTACCTTATATCGTAACCCAAACTCGTTTAATCCACTTCATTTTGGAATCACCTTTCAACAAATACTCAAGATCTCCGTTTTCCATGTTCATTGATGCTAGCTAGATCGCTAAAGTGGGTAACGTGATTGACAGGTGACGTGAATGACGGGACAGTCATGACAAGTTTTGATTGGATAAACCATCCCAATGTTAAAATGGCAATGGGAATTCAAATGTAAGCACTTTGAGAACTGGCTTACCCTACGCCCACTTTTAAGCATTTTGACAAATGACAGATTAGGTTACATTTCGACTGATGACGACATTATTCGTGGTTTTGTATGTGTGGGCTAATTTGATTGGTTGATTTTTCATTCGGTCTTGATTTCCGTAAGCCAGAATAATTTTACCTGGCCTACATGTTAAGTGAATGACGAGCTAGTAAGACAGCTGTCAACAGACCGTAACGTGGACTGTATTTCCATGAGGACTGTAGGGGGAGACAGAGCACTACCAAAACGCTAAACACGGATGAAAATGAAGCAATATGGCAGAATACAAGACGCATTTAAGTCAAAAACAGTCTGAAAGTAGATTTTCGTGCCCTCTTTCACTGAAAGAAGGCGCAAAAAACACGTTTTATTTGGATTTGTATAGGAGCAATCACCACTGTCCACACCGTGGCTTGAACCCACGAACCTTCGGCATGGGAGGCGGACGCCCTATCGACTACTGAGGAACTTGATACTGCGCAATGTCATAGTGATTTTATTTTGGTGTTCTGGGACCACTGCCTCTTGTGGTGGTACAATCGTTTGACACAGTTAATTCATCTGCAAAACAGACTACATTTCCTTAAAGATAAAAAAAAATAAAAGTTCTTCCCATGGGATCTCTCCCGTCCATCTGAAAACTAAACATTTACCTGGTAAACACATGCAATGTTTAGCCTAATATATAATGGGTAATTCCTGAGACACCTATACTGTAGGTATAATTTCAAAACAGGAGTATTATACATGTTCAATTTCTGCACATAAATTCAATAACTGACATAGCACCACCAGGTAACCACATTTTAACATAGCTTCTATAACATCCATTGACAAAAAAAATCTCCCACAGTGGGGTTCAAAAAACGAGCATTGTCCTTTAAAGTAGACCAGCAGGATATTGTACATCCTGGGGTGCCTTCTCACATGTAAAACTGTGAAAGGTATATGTAGCCCTTAGGCTTTACTAAGGAAGACCAGCAGGATATTGGACACCCTGGAGTACCTACTCACATGAAAGACTGTGAACAGGTATATGTAGCCCTTAGACTTTACTAAGGAAGACCAGCAGGATATTGGACATCCTGGGGTACCTACTCACATGAAAGACTGTGAACAGGTATATGAGGCCCTTAAGACTTTCTTAAGGAAGACCAGCAGGGTTATCACCCTGGGGTTGCTCGCCCACGTGAGAGATTGGTGGAGGGTATTTCACTTCTAAGGATCGGCCGGTCCTTGAGAAGGCCCCCGTGAAAGACCGGGGTTTTGGATAGGCCTATGTACATGTATATATACTCAGTCTAGGGAAGCGGTTTGGTTAGGTCACTGTGATAAAATCATACTGTGTGTGAACCAAGACCTTATCTGCTCCAGCGGAGTGCTGGAGCCGTTCCTTCTCGCTCCCGACTCAGCCCCTCCCTTACACAGTGTGGTAGTAGTAGTATTTTAAACTGATCTAGTCAAAAGATTTACCAAGATACGTTCAAAAGGTTAAGTCTGGTTTATTGTGAAAAACAATACGAGCGCAAGGACTTCCTGAAAAACGCAACAAAGGTGGTTTCGTCAGCGAAGTGCCGTTTATGGGTATTGCTGTGGCTTATATGCAATCAAAACAAAGGTACAGTGCTTCCAGGATGTGATTGGCTACTCCATTGTACGTCATGTGAAATGGCAGGCGTGGCCAAGAGTACAGGCATGTGACATGAGAAAAGGGCGGTAGTTTCTAAGAGGGACAAAGGGATTTGGGGGAGGTGATGAAATACAAAAGGAGTGAGAGGACAAAGGTTTAAGGTGTTTGGATGTAAATTCCTGAACAATCCCCCATTTGTGCCTGAACAGGTACACAAAAATAAAATATAAAATCCAAACACAGTGTAAACAGTCAGCTATGCTATACATGTGGAAAGGAAATAATCTCTCCACTAGGTGGAGAAAAAAAAAAAAAAAAAAATTTTTTTTATTTTTTTATTTTCTTTCCACGTGCAAAATCACGCACCAAAACCCCTTGTTTCAGAAATTTGACAGGAAACAAGATAAAAAAGATGACATGATTATATACTATTTATAGTCTAAGAGTGGACAACCATTCACCAAAAAACTTGATTTAACAAGGCAAAAAAAGATAAAATGGTTACCAGTGTAAGAAGGGCAAAAAACCTCTTGGTCAATTTAGAGGAAAAAACCCAAACTTATTTATCAACTCATGTTTCAACCATTGTAACTCTTGTAAACAAATATGATATTTTTCAGATTATTTAAAGTTCATTCACTCTTGTGAATAATCGCATGTGATGTCCTATGGAACATAGCTTCCATGTGTGCGTCTCTGAATGTTTAATGTAGGTTCCAGTGTGTGCGATTAGAGGTGCAGTCATTGCTGTTGAGATTGTCCATGTTGTCATACCACAACCACAAGAAGGAGGTGACCGGCAAGGTCAGTCTCCGATTGCTCATCAGAGGAGAGGAGAGTGTGGCGGTGACTGTCAAGGTCACTCTTGTTCACAGTGTATATCCAACAGTCATTTAGGTGACACTTCTCTTTTGGGCAATAGAATGTCATTGGGGAATGCAAGGCGTCTTCTCTTCTAGATCGCAACTTCAATGTCGCGTTGTTTGAATCAGTTATGTTCAATGTTAGTTGCAGTGTGTGCAGGTGTGTGTGCGTGTGTGGTGCATCTTGTGAGGTCATGGCTGTGGAGTTTCTCCATGTTGCCATCATAACGATCATGAGAAGGAGGTGACCAGCAAGGTCATTTTTCCTCCGATTCCTCGTCAGAGGAGAGGACAGTTGTGGCAGCTCATGGCTTTGGCCTCTGAGCCCTCTGGTTCAGCTGCATCCTTGATCTCCTGGTGTTGGCGATCCCCTGGTGGACCGTCCTCTGCTGCTTGGACCCATCGGCAATGGCTTGCATGGATCCACGAAGTCCTCTCAAATCGCTGTCTGTGTGGTGAGTAGAACCTGGTACGGCCCGAGCCACCTCGGCGAGTTCCAGCTCCTTCGTCTGTGGTCGCGGACCAGGACCCAATCCCCAGGAGAGATGTGATGCAGGAACCCCTCCTTAGCCTCAGGAATGGCGGTCCTCACTCTGTTGAAGACATCCATGTGAATATCACTTTGAATATGGACAAAGAAAACAAAAGGTCTGAGCCAGGGCAGGAAGGACATAAGGTGTGGCCCTTCTGACTTAAACAAAGAGAGGAGGAAGAGCGAGGTGTTTACAATTACAAAAGAGAGAGAGAAACAAAAGGTTGAGGTGTTTAGGCAGGGGAATGGATGAATAGGTATTGAAAGAAAAGATATGAATCTGAATAGTCTTGAGACTATGTGTTAAATTCCATGACAACTGGTTCCTCCCGCAACATCTACTTCTCTTCCATGTTTTCTGGCCTGTTCTCAGGCTGCTCATCTGCTCCTGGTAGTCTCTTGTCTCCCCATTGGGCAGGTCTACATAGAGCGGTCAGCCAGCGAGTTCTCGGAAGGTGAGGAGGGAGTCCCTGTCCTGGTCCAGCAGGGTGAAGGTGCGCAGCCAGGGCGCCAGCAGCATGTACAGGCTCTTGAACTGAACCCGGTCCATCCCTGTACTGCTCCACGTAGGGCCGGCCCGGGTCGTGCTGCTGGAGGGCCACCTCGGCGCTCCCGCTCCCCCAGTACAGGCTGATGAAGTGCTCCGTCTGTGGATCCACAGATGCGAGAGACAACAGAGACAAAATAGAAGAGAAAAAAGGAGAGTCCTCTGGTCTGGTCTCCCTGTTCCCTTCTGTGGTCAGGAACGGTTATCCGCAGTCTGTTGGAGATTCTAAGAAACATGGTTAAGCGCAAGCTCCTGCTTTGGGGAAAAATGTTGTTATTCAGTCAGGAAAACTTAAACAGGGTGTCTGTTCCAAGTGTCATTAGAGCCAGTCTGCAGTAGCCTACAGTGACATCAAGGGCAGTGTTAGAATGACTTTAACACGCCCAGTCCCCAGTCATGATCAAGGCAATTGGATTTGGCTCTAGAATTTCTCTCGCGATTTTATGAAAATAAAATAAAATAACCACATTCTCGTCTCAACAAAACAACACCCCCTAAGGGTGAAAACAAATTCCCTGAAGTCAGGATAAAAATAGAGATGGGGGAAAAAAAAATGCATCACTCAAAGAAAATGACACTAAAATGAATTGGCTTCATTTACAATTAACTAATCAAAAAAATCCATCAAAGCTTCATTTGTATAGCTAAAAATTTGTATATCTAAAACCTCCCTCTTCTGTCATTTGAGGACAGAGTATTGGGCACCGCTTCGGACAAAATGGTCTCTTCCCTGTTTCATACTTATCTGTCGCTCACAGTGAGTCGGTTACATGGCGTTGGCCTTGCATCTCACGAACCCCAGATCGCCCATCTGTAGGGAAACAGGCCAGTAACCTCCATCTCCACCTCCGGTCCTGTGCCCGTCTCCTGGTTCGGCATTCACCCATCACTCCCGGAACGACAGTTGTCTGTAAAAAAACACTCAGAAAAAACACTCAGGCCCGATGAATGTGCCTCAAACTATAAACATGAGATATTTAACATAGCCATTTAAAAATATATAATTGGGTTATGAGATGCTGCATTCAGATTAAGACACTGGCAAACATTATCTATTCCCCCCACTATTATGCACAAACCTTATGTCTTCAGCTACATATGTCTTGTCCTGTTTATTTACCTTAAAAAAAATGGGTCTATATTGGCTAGTTAAAATCTACCTTGTGGGTTGTTCAAGGGAACTCCAGCAGATGGCGCTTGACCCCAAATCTGAGGTTCTTCCTTTTCATTCAGCTTGCGGTAACTGTGACACTGTTCAATCCAGTGACCATATTGACCACAATGAAAACATGCCTCATCTTTCCCACTCTGTCTGTACCTGTGAACATGCTTAGACCTACTGCTACGTTGCCTATTCTCCCTTTGTCGTCGTCCCCGTTTTTGTTTCAGACCTGCACCTTTATTTTGAATGTCTAATTGTCTCAATTGAGCAGCCTGAAGTCTAGCGGCACCATCCTTGACTTTTTTCAAATTCCGTTGTTCAATGTAATGTCGGAGGCGTTCGGAATACCGGAAATGATCAACAACTTCCCCGAGAGAAGTTGATTCCCAGGTGTGGCATATCATCCTCACTCGGTCAGACAAAGAGGAGAGAGAGTTATTCATTAACTGTTGTTTCAAAATCTTTTTATAATCGGCGTTCGCTTTGTCCATGCCACTGTGTGACGCGAAGACTGATTCCAGTCTTTCCCAAAATTTCTCGAACGGCTCATCGGAATTTTGTTTACAATATGTGATACGGTCCCAATCCATCTTTTTAGGGAATCGAGTTTTGATTCTGTTCAACAGCGCAGCGTTTTGTGCAGTAAAATCGACATGAGAAAAAGGCAACGTTATATCAAACGGGTCTTTTACTTCGATCCATTTTAACCCAAGTACTTGTCGCATGATCATGGCGATTTCCTCGGCGTGAGGCTCATACATTCGAACTAAACTGTTAAAAAGATTCTCGAACTCGTTCATGTCTTTGGTTGGATCGGGCAAGGTTTAAGCTATATTACGCAGTTCATCAGAGCGCCAGGGTCTATAAACCGTAATCTCTGGAGTCCAGGCCGCATAACCAGCTGCATCATTTATTTGTGAAGGGCGAGGAACAGGGTTTGGGCAGCGTATCAGAGGCGCGTGTATTTGCGGTCCCTCCAGACTATCTCTAGCCATTTGCAGTTGTTCCAAATTAAACTTAGCCTCAGATATAGCTCTAGCCAATTCTTCCTTATACCTCGTAGAAAGGGGCGAAATGAGAGAAGGGGCGTGGCTAATGGCGGGAGCATGAAGAGGGGAAAGAACAGCCTGGTTGGGTGTGAGCACGGAGCAACGAGTCGAGGGGGGGGGGAAATCTAATTTTAAATCAGAGTTATTCTGCTGGGGAAAATGCGGAGAGACAGTCTGCTGAACCTCCTTATCTTTCCTTCCTGACCTAAAAAACCTCTCTCGTGCTACTCTCTCCCAAATCTTAAAAGTAGACCAGTCTATAGAATTAACAGGCTTTTCCCTTAACCTAATCATCTCAACCACCTCTAGCTGAGCCCGAATCTTAGAATTTAACACTAAAAATGTCAGATGGGGATGTAAGGAATCGAAAATGCTTTAGCGCATAACGAAATCTGCCAACAAACGCTCGCAGAATAATGCTTCAGCGCAACAATCTCATCAGGCTAGACAAGTTTAGCAGTAGAATCCTGTTACATCCTCTAGCCATATGTTAGTAGCCGGAGTTACAGGGACACCTAGTGGTGCTCCCAAAATGTTGCATGTATGACCCGGATGTTGTCTTTGGCCGTGCGCGGGGAATTTAGTTTAATAAAGGCTATACTGCGAAAATCCCTAATAAACACGACGCAGCCTAAAACCCCAAACCAGCAATGAAAGGAAACCTTATAGTTAACTCACGGCGGGAAAGAATACAATTTCGAAAGAAACAAAGACACATTAACCCGCTTAGTACTCACCCAGTCAGGAAGTTCTTTGTTCTCTGGCTCAATGGCGGATCACCGGGACAGTTGTTTTCCTGCGTCTCCCAGACAACCAGCTAGCCTACTGGAAATCTAGCAGTCTAAACAGTGTACAAAATACTTAAAATACTTTACCTGGATCCATGGCGCTCTTAACAAACAATACAAGACAGAGCCGAAGCTCAAACAGAGAACACATAAGACACATAAGACGAAACAAAGGCCCACGTTACAACAAGCATGCCTGGCTGCACCAGCAACTTGGTCAAGGCTAAACCTAGTTTAGGTCCACCAAACACTGTACAGCCACTTGGTCAAAGCTAACGCTCGTTAGGTTTACCAAACCACCCGGGATCAAAGGGGAAAACGCGGATTGCCAAAACTCTCAATCACTCCCGTAGCTACATTTGTTGGTAATCGTTCTTCAACGAAACATCAACAATCACTTCGAAGCTAGTTGGCAATCGTGCTAACACGAAACATCAACAAACGGGGCTTAAGCTAGTTGGTATCGTTCTGAAACGAAACATCAACAATGAGGCTTAAGCTAGTTGGTATCGTTCTGAAACGAAACATCAACAATGCGCGCCCTACCCTCGGTAGGAAAACATACAAGGACGAAGTCAAAGGACAATACGATATAAATATCTATTGCTGTTCACAAAATCCTTAGATAGTTACTTACTAAATACCCACGCTGGGGTTTCTGTTTTCAACAATCCAGACCAATACAAACTGAACCAAATCAAGGCAAATACAACTCAGAACCATAAGAGGGTTCGTTTAAACGTACCTGTGAGCCTCAAGAATCCAGTGGTAGAACTGAGGAAATAATCTCGGCGTGCGCTCTGGCGCAAGAGAGAAGATTGATTTTCCAAAGTCCACTATAATGGACCGACACGTCTGCCGATCAGTTCATCCACTGGAATCCCGAAGCAACACGCAGGCAGTTCTCCCATTACCATCCGCGTCGCCAACTGTGATAGTATTTTAAACTGATCTAGTCAAAAGATTTACCAAGATACGTTCAAAAGGTTAAGTCTGGTTTATTGTGAAAAACAATACGAGCGCAAGGACTTCCTGAAAAACGCAACAAAGGTGGTTTCGTCAGCGAAGTGCCGTTTATGGGTATTGCTGTGGCTTATATGCAATCAAAACAAAGGTACAGTGCTTCCAGGATGTGATTGGCTACTCCATTGTACGTCATGTGAAATGGCAGGCGTGGCCAAGAGTACAGGCATGTGACATGAGAAAAAGGCGGTAGTTTCTAAGAGGGACAAAGGGATTTGGGGGAGGTGATGAAATACAAAAGGAGTGAGAGGACAAAGGTTTAAGGTGTTTGGATGTAAATTCCTGAACAACAGCCACAGAGCCAAACTACAGTCGCTTGACTATCAGCGAGAGCAGAGTAGGCTTAGAGAGGGGAGTCGGAGGAGGAGATAGAACACCGTCGATGACGGTCCGAGGTCTGTCTCATCTTACCAATGTGAGCCCGTCCCACTGAGGGGGGCGGGGCTGACAATGCTGTCAGATAAGGACAGAAATGACGAGAGGTTAAAGGAGGAGCCCAAGTTTTCCGCCCCCTCCTCACAAGCTCAGGAGAGGGAGAGGAGGGATCGTACTGTAGATGTAACACTTCCACCAGCTGTTTCGAACTTGCGCCCCCTACGACCGGGGGTGTTACTGTCGGTGCAAATGGCAATCTAGAATGCTGGTCGGCTAGTGTAAAACATCCATGCGATGTAGGTGATGTGAACATGGCTCAGGCCAGTCACCTTTCACCAGTCACTATTTTTGGGTGAGAAAAACCAGGCCATTCCTGCTGGAATTGGAATCTGTGTCTCTCACGACCTCTGTGTGTGTGGGACCGGTAGGATTACCCCTACTGGGCCTTGATGTGTTAACAAATAGATTCATCCCCTCAGTTCCCACAGGGGAAAGTTAAATGGAGTCGCAGTTGGGTAAACAAACCTGACTTAGCAGAGTTGCCAATCTGGGCAAAAGACAGAAGTGATAGAAGATTTCTGAAGAAACTCACAGGGCCTCCAAAAGCCCAGTGTGGCCTGTGTTGAAACCTTCAGGTGAATGGCGCCTCTGTGTGAACTACAGAGTGGCCAATGAGTATGGGGATAAGATAGAGCCCCTGGTGGAGACCGGTCCACCATTTTCAGTGCCTTGAAACGTGAACACCAATGGGTTTCAGTCATCAACATGACACAAGGCTTAGCGTCCATCTTGCAGGAGAGGTGCAACCGGGGACAGCTTTCAATATTGATGGAGATCAATATCAGTTAATTTGAACGCCAATTGGGTTTACACAATTTCCCAAACACCTATCATCAGGCGTTGCGTAATCACCTACGCAAAATGTCTCCCATCACTTTCCACTTAAAGGACAAGACTGCAAACATCCATGTAGTCAGTCGGTAGGCACATGGCATGACTTTGGAGAACTTTGGAAACAGAGAGGTTTCCTGTCAGCATTTAGGGACGCCCATTAAGAATGGAGGGTTGGTAAGGGAGCTCATGGAGGCCATCAGCCTTCCAAAAGGTGACAGTGATTAAGGTCAAAGGACACTCTCATGGAGTTTGAGTCGAGGTAACACTGGTTGACCAAGCAGCAGAACAGACAGCTTGTGACAGAGATACCATACAAGCGCATTTGTCCTCAGCCCAACCTGCACCCCCGTATCAGATTGATACTGTCACTGACCACAAGGTGATGCAGGCAGAGACTGAGAGGGGGGAGATGTGGACATGGATGGGGAATGGGGCAGAAATGGACTCAGACGAGTGTGGCGACAAGGTCAGAAATTGGTTGCACCACAACGGTTGCTCCCTTATCTGGCAACACAGGTTCACTTCACTGTTCTTATCATCCTCAGAGTAGTGGTCTCAGACTGAAAGAATGAACCGTGTCATCAAGGGGAGACTCACAAAGTCATCAGGAGGGCGTGATTTGGCCTGACGCTTTGAGTCTCGTGCTTTGCTCCATTCGAGCAACACAATCAGGAGATAGGCCTCAGCCTTTCAAGGTCATCTGTGGCAGGCAGATGTTCATCTCACTAGTGAGGTGTTGAGTGGTTACTGTGAGTAATTGAGCATGGCTGTGGCCAGGGCCCACAAACAGGTGCTGGCAGTATGGAGCGAGATCCCCAAGGGGGGGACAGGCTCTAATCCCAGGCCAGTACGTAATGATAAAGGAGTTTTCAAAGAAGAGAAATTAGATGTGAAGTGGGAGGAGCCTTATCAGACCTGGCTCATCATCCACACAGCAGTTAAGGTAGTAGGGAAACCCAACTGGAGCCAAGCTAGTCAATGCAAGGTGATAGCACCACCAGACACAGATTAGACTGAGTACACCTCAAAGCGAACACACCCTTGTAGTATTGAATTGGATAAATTGCAGAGCCAACCACTCCAGACTTAAAAACTTCGGGGTAGAATAGCGTCCAGGCTTAGCACCCTAAAACTAGGGACAGTCGTGGCAGCTGTTGTTCGAGCAGAGTCCTTGAGCTAAAGAACTGTACGGTTAGTACAGGGGCCGACTCAGGATGAAGACGACAAATTAGAGAATTACGACGTAATGCTCTAAACCTGTGCCCACTGCTCGGATGACTGTAGGGCTGCTAAAGGGCTAGAGAGAATGGGTGCTAAGACCGCAGGCAGGTTTAAAACGGACCTACCCGGAAGGTCACAGTCTGGAGTGGGGGGGGGGGCTCTTCTAGAAATAGGATAATGGAACTAAGGATTTTGTGAAACCATAACCTCTAGATCTGGTCTGAGTGAGAGAGAGTGAGAGAGAGAGTGAGAGATATTCTATCACAATCAGAGTCGTGGAATGAATGATACTGTCGCAGTTTTCTTGTGTTTTTCTGTGCTAACAGGTGGAGTTGGAGTGAAGGACTTCCGGGTTGACTTGGGACAACGTGTGCTGGAGTTCAGCAGGGAAGACTACACTACTCCGGGTGGAGACGTCAACGACCAAGACGGGACATTTGAACTTTCACACCACACAATAACCACATCTTCCATTTACAGCTTGCTGGTCAGGAAAATGACGTGGAGGGTGTGGGTCATTGTCATCCTGTGAATAAAAACTCCAGGTTGCACTTGAGATATACTCATTAAAACGGAGACAGGGGTATTGTGAAGTGTATGTTGCTAAAAAAGGTTCTGTATCTCTGGGCCGGGTGCACTCGGATTTGGAGTAATTTTCCTTTCACAGCAGAGATACACACAGCAATTAAAGAACGTCTCTCAGGGAGAAGACACGTCGATTCGAACTCACAGACTAAATTTGGGTGGTTTCAAGTTGCTATTATGAAAGGTTTGTGTCTTATCATCCTGTGGCTTTCCATGGTTAGACCAACACCGTCAGCCGTGGAAAACCTTGCTTTGAAATTGGGCTTATGAGGTACAGTAGCTACGTCAGTCAAGAATGTGTCATTATGTTTGTGTGTAGGCAGATGCCAGACTCCCAAGCGAGCGGAGTGCCTCAAATGGCACACCCCTTTAACTCTACTTTAATGCTACGATACATCAACTGTTCCAGGGAAGTAGCAGATGCTGAATTAGAAAGAGGGATTGTTCAGATGATGGTGTTAGATTCCACTCTGGAGGGACCTACAGAGAACGTGGGATAGGACTGCAAAAGTGGGCTCAGACCAGTTCATTAGTGTATCTTCCGCAGAAAACCCAGGGCTGTTTTTGTCTACAGAGAGAGAGGGGAGCAGGGAATGTGGGGCACAGCCAGTGTCTGCATACTAAGCTTTGTACTGCTCCGAAATGAGGTAGATGGAACTTGCGCACCCTAGGGGGTCTACTGGGTTTGGGGGGAGACAGTCCTACCAAGGAACTGGATGGGTTCCTGTTTGTTTGGGGGTTACCTTGCCAGGGGTGGTTACCCATCAGGATTGCAGGACTCAGCGGTAGGAGGTTAAAGGGATAGTTGTAATACAATAGCGGCGGTACAGAGGGCAAGGCAAAGGGTAGTCAAGTTCAGGCAGGGGTCAATCGATCAACAAACAATGTCCAGAAAAAGTAATCCAAGCCGTGGTCGAGGTCCGGGAAGAATGGGTCGGGGAAGCCGTGTGTCAGTCCAGGGAAAGAGCAGCAAACAAACCGGAATCTGGAGGAGTGGAGAGTAGAATGAGTAACACGGAAAAAAACAACTATAATAACTACTAGCACGGGAACTTAGAAAACCACAACTTGCCACAAGGAATCTTAGGGAAGAACTGGCGACGAACGTTGGGAAGACCGGGTTCTTATAGGGGAGGTGATTGGATGAGTAGTGGCAGCAGGTGAGCCGCACCCTTGGAGCTCGTTAGCGGAACCGTGTTCAGGTGTGTGGGGGTGATTACGTCGGAGGGCGCGCAGAGTGCGCGCTGAAGTGGAAGGCCGTGGCGTGCGCGCTGCGGGAACGGTGGTGGGAGCTGGAGAGCGCCCAGGCGGAGGCGGAGCCGTAACAGGACCCCCCCCCATGCGGGAGCCACCGGGCGACCTACCCGGGGCATCCGGGAACTCCCGGTAGAAGTCCCGGAGGAGAGCTGGGGACATGATGCGGGAGCGGGGCTCCCACGACCGCTCCTCCGGACCGAAGCCCTCCCAGTCCACCAGGTAAACATATCCCCGGCCCTGGCGACGGACCTTCAACAGCCTCCTCACAGACCACTGCGGATGGCCGTCAACCAGTTGAGGAGCCGGGGGAGCCGCCGCCGGGGGCACGAGGGGGCTGGTGATGTGGGGCTTGATCCGGGAGACGTGGAAGACCAGGTGGACACGCCGCAGGGAGGAGGGCAGGCCCAGCCAGACCGCGACAGGGTTGATGACCCGGCTGATAGGGTAGGGACCGATGAAGCGGGCCGACAGCTTCCCGGAGTCGGTGTTGAGAGGCAGGTCGGACGGGACCGCCACCTCGACCTCCTGGAGTGGGAACAGGGGTGGCTGGAACCCCAGGGAGCACTCGAAGGGCGACCTGCCGGTGGAGGAGTTGACCATGGCGTTCAACGAGTACTCAACCCAGGGTAGGTCCCGGCTCCAGGAGGACGGGTGGAGGGAAGATACACACCTGAGGGCCGCCTCCATACACTGGTTGGCCCTCTCCGCCTGCCCGTTGGTCTGGGGATGGTACCCAGACGATAGGCTGACCGTGGCCCCAAGTCCCTCACAGAAGGCCCGCCACACCCCTGAAGTGAACTGGGAACCACGGTCAGACACAATGTCCAGGGGAAGGCCATGGAGGTGGAAGACGTGCTGCTCCAGCAGCCCAGCCGTCTCCGCCGAGGTGGGAAGCTTGGGGAGAGCCACGAGGTGCACCGACTTCGAAAACCGGTCCACTACGGTCCGGACGACGGTGTTACCATGGGACGGAGGGAGACCGGTGACGAAGTCGAGCGCGATGTGGCTCCAGGGACGGCTGGGCACAGGGAGGGGACGCAGCAGGCCCGCTGGCGGTTGGTGGGAGGTCTTGCTCCTGGCGCAGACCGGACAGGCGGCGACGTACTCCCGAACGTCCGCCGCCATGGAGGCCCACCAGAACCGCCGGCGCAGGAAGGAGAGGGTCCGGTGCGTCCCTGGGTGGCAGGCGAACCGGCTGCCGTGGCCCCACCCCATCACTTGGGTCCGCACGCTGTC
This sequence comes from Borostomias antarcticus, assembly GCF_949987555.1. Lineage (NCBI taxonomy): Eukaryota > Metazoa > Chordata > Actinopteri > Stomiiformes > Stomiidae > Borostomias > Borostomias antarcticus. The sequence goes on along the minus strand of NC_140241.1, from coordinate 10,529,343 downwards.
CGGGACGTACAGCCGGTTGGGGGGTCCCCCTCGGGGACAGGGTTGGACGCGCTGAGCCCTCCTGACCACTGCCTCGACATTCATGACGATGGCTCGGGGTCCTCCTCAGAGTCGTGAATGCGAGACAGTGCATCGGCCTTGATGTTCTTCGACCCCGGGCGGTAGGTGAGGTGGAAGTCGAACCGCCCGAGGTACTGGGCCCAGCGCGCCTGTCGGGGAGTCAACCGCCTGGCCGACCTGATGTACTCTGCGCCCTCCAGCCAGTGCCGCCACTCCTCGAACGCCTCCACAACAGCCAGCAGCTCTCGGTTGCCGATAACGTAGTTGGCCTCCGCAGGGGTGTAACGACGGGAGAAGAAGGCACAGGGGTGCATCTTGCTGTCCGCTGCTGACTGCTGTGAAAGGACTCCGCCGACCCCAGTGTCGGAGGCGTCCACCTCCACGATGAAGGGCCTGGACGGGTCCGGCTGGACGAGGACGGGTGCAGAGGTGAAACGCCCCTTGAGGCCGGCGAAGGCTGCACTGGCCTCAGGTGTCCAGATAAAGGGACGCAGAGGGGAGGTGAGAGCCGTGAGGGGAGCGGCAACCCGACTGTAGTCCCGGATGAAACGCCTGTAGAAATTGGCGAACCCAAGGAACCCCCTCAGCGCCTTCCGGGAGGTGGGCTGGCCCCACTCGACGACAGCCTGGATCTTCTTAGGGTCAGGCCGAGTCTGTCCACCCTCCACGATGAGTCCCAGGAACTCCACAGAGGGAGCGTGGAAGGTGCACTTCTCGGCCTTGATGAAGAGGCGATTCTCCAGGAGACGCTGGATGACGAGGCGGACGTGCTGGACGTGTTCCACAGCGCTCCTGGAGAACACCAGGATGTCGTCGAGGTAGAGCACAACGAAGATGTCCAACATGTCCCGGAGCACGTCATTCATCACCTCCTGGAAGACGGAGGGGGCGTTGGTGAGGCCAAACGGCATGACCAGGTACTCATAATGGCCTCTCGGGGTCTTGAACGCGGTCTTCCACTCATCCCCCTCACGAATGCGAACGAGGTGGTACACACTCCGCAGGTCCAGTTTGGTGAAGATGGTCGCCTTTTGGAGAGGTTCGAAGTTCGCACTCATGAGGGGGAGAGGATACCTGTTCCTGATGGTGATCTCGTTCAGCTGCCTATAATCGATGCATGGCCTCAGGTCTCCTCCTTTCTTCTTCACGAAGAAGAACCCCGCTGCCACCGGGGAACGTGAAGGACGGATGAGACCCTCGGCCAAGCAATCGTTGAGGTAGCTGTCCATGGCCGCCCTCTCAGGAAGGGAGAGGCTGTAAAGGCGGCTCGCGGGGAGTTGAGCACCGGAGCGGAGCTCGATGGCGCAGTCGTAGGGCTGGTGAGGAGGGAGAGAGCGGGCCCGGTCCCTACTGAACGCCTCTCCCAGGTCGTGGTACACCTCCGGCACGGTGGAGAGGTCCGGGGGTGCAGGGGCCGGACAGGCAGAGAGTGAGGGCGTCTGGGCGGCACGCAGGCACCGGGCATAACAGGCCGTGCTCCAGCTGAGTATACGTCCGGTGCCGCAATTGATGTGGGGGACGTGCTGCTCGAGCCATGGCCGGCCCAGGATGAGGGGAGTCAGAGGGGAACGGAGAACGTAGAGGCGGATCTCCTCCACGTGGTTGCCCGAACTGGTCAGGGTAATGGGCACCGTCTGTTCCACGACCGGACCCACGCTGTGGCCATCCAGAGCCGTGACGGTGAGGGGTTTCTCCAGGCGGGTGAGGGGAAAAACCGCCCCCCCCTGGCCAGGTCCGCGTCGATGAAATTACCGTCCGCTCCTGAATCGATGAGCGCACCGATGGTATGAGTGCGCCCATGCCAGGAGAGGGTGACGTCGAACCAGACCGGAGGGAGGGGCGAGGGAGACTGCGAGACATGGCTCACCAGGAGGCCCCACTCCCCTGATGAGCCAAGGCTTTTGGGCGGATGGGACAGTCCTCTCCCCTGTGGCCCTCCTGGGCACAGTAAAAACAGAGCCCCTGGACTCGCCGGCGGTGCCTCTCCTCAGGTGAAAGGCGGGCCCTGTTCACCTGCATGGGCTCCTCCCGGTCGGAGGCAGTGGAGGATGCCGCGGTTGGGGGCGTGCCAGGCTCCCGGGAGCGTGGGTAGGTGAACGGAGCCCGGGCGGGAGGAGGACTGGCTCGGCAGGGGGTACGACTGGTGGGCTCTGCCCGACGAGCGCGCCGACGTTCGGCCAGACGGTGGTCGATGTTGACCGCCAGGCGGACGAGCTGGTCCAGGGTAGCGGGGTGATCCCTGACCGCCAATTCGTCCTTGAGGACCTCCGACAGCCCCTCCCGAAAGGCCACCTGGAGGGCCTGGTCGTTAAAACCACTGTCAGCGGCCGAGACACTGCGAGCCCCCTGGCGGATGTGGTGGAGTCGGCCGGCAGCGTGGAGTGCCCGGGTGGGGTGGTCGAACACGGACCTGAACTCGGCACAAAAGTCACCGTAGGAGTCCATACAGGGAGTACCGACCTCCCACGCCGCCATGAACCAGGAGAGGGGCTTGCCAGTGAGGAGACTGGCAACGTACCTGATCCTGGAGACGTCTTTCAGGTACGCCTTCGGTTGCTCCGCGAAGATGAACCCGCACTGCATGATGAACTCGCCGCAGGTCTCCACACCACCGTCGTAGGGCTTAGGGTGATGTAACTTGGGCTCCCTTCAGAGAGGGGCGTGGTCGGCCGGAGCCATGGGTGCGGGAGCGTTGGAGAGGCTCCAGTGGCAGATGTTGCAGGCGGCCGAGGGCGCGGGGAACACCCCTACGGGCACCAAGGAGGGACCCGAGGCGGGAGCTGGAGAGATGGTGGCTGCAGCCGGAGTAGGTGAGGGAAGCAGGCGAGCCATCTGGTCGATGAGCTGAGCGAGGGTCTGGTTGAGATTCTGGCTGGTGGCGGCCTGATGTTCTACCGCTTGCTGGAGTTCAGCCAGCGAAGCATCCGACGCAGCAACCTGGCGGGTAAGGTCCCCGATCTGCTGGCCGAGGGACCGCACGGCAGCGTCAGCATTTCCCAAGGACTCCTCATGTTTCCTCAGCCAGGTCCCTTGCTGGGCTAGGACCACTCCCTGCTGGGCTACCGCCTGGGACAGGGCATCCGGGTCCGCTGGGTCAGCGTTCATGGCCAGTTCTTCTGTAAGGGGGCTGGTTGGCTAGCTGACCCAAACGCAGGACCACGGACACAGACGGACAGTTCCAAGCCCAGAGGGCGGTTTAATACAATAGCGGCGGTACAGAGGGCAAGGCAAAGGGTAGTCAAGTTCAGGCAGGGGTCAATCGATCAACAAACAATGTCCAGAAAACGTAATCCAAGCCGTGGTCGAGGTCCGGGAAGAATGGGTCGGGGAAGCCGTGTGTCAGTCCAGGGAAAGAGCAGCAAACAAACCGGAATCTGGAGGAGTGGAGAGTAGAATGAGTAACACGGAAAAAAACAACTATAATAACTACTAGCACGGGAACTTAGAAAACTACAACTTGCCACAAGGAATCTTAGGGAAGAACTGGCGACGAACGTTGGGAAGACCGGGTTCTTATAGGGGAGGTGATTGGATGAGTAGTGGCAGCAGGTGAGCCGCGCCCTCGGAGCTCGTTAGCGGAACCGTGTTCAGGTGTGCGGGGGTGATTACGTCGGAGGGCGCGCAGGGCGCGCGCTGAAGTGGAAGGCCGTGGCGTGCGCGGGAACGGTGGTGGGAGCTGGAGAGCGCCCAGGCGGAGGCGGAGCCGTAACAATAGTGGGAGAAAGACCGATTCAACATTCTGAAATCCGCAGTACTAGGAGAGAGACTAGGGCGGGGGTTGTGGATGGCATACTCACTCACATGGGGTCTAGAAAGATAGTTTGCTTTTCTTTTTCGCGCATAGCATGGGGGTCGAATTATTAGTGACGGACATTGAGAAACTTGCAGTGGCATTTGGGGACGTTGTCCAACAGAACAACTGATGCTTAGGGTTTGATTAATGAGGAGATGTCTAGCATGTGGAAGGCAGTGTAAGAAATGAAGGCGGGCATGCTGTTTCACCATTGCGGATAATCAACTTCCGTTGCAGAATCAGATTGAACAGATCAGAGCCATGACTAATTCGCTACACATAGGCGAGGTGTCTCATTTCACAGATGTTTGGTTGGTTGCAGGGCAATCCGCTCATATCTTTCTTACTGCAGCTCGCGACACTTGTTCACACATCTCGCTGTATCCTTAGCAGGGCATGTTCCGCAGGGAGGTCACGTTCGCACGTCAGTAGACTGGAGATGAGATCCAGTGCCCGCAGGTTTTCTGTAAGAATGTTCTAAGGGACACATGTGAAGCTATTCTATATAGGGCGTACCTGTATGGATGTTAGGTTCATACATGAAGTAACCTAATAGATAGTTATTTTGTTTTCCTTTGAAATTGTAATCCTGCTAGAGGAAGCAACGATTGGGATATTATGTAACTGTTCATATGTTTATCTTAAGCACGCTTTTCTGTTCAGTTATTCTTTTTCTTTCTGCATAATGGCTGTTCAGGTTTAGGTTTTGGAAGTCAACATTTCTCTTGATCATTATGATTCTGCGTGTCCACTTATAATCTTAGGAGGGATTGTTGAATATGGTTGATTTTCAGAGAAATGCCTTTTAATATGATCCTGTTAGCTATTTCCTAATTATGATGATTGTTGAATCTCTTTGTCTTTTATTATTGTCCTTGATTAGCTCTGCGTTGTGTTTTCTCGTTTCCAATAAAAGACTGACCCCCAATCTCTAGATATACCACACAGTCCATTGCCTCCTTTCTCAGGTGTTCCAAATGAATCTCTCCAACACGGGATTTGAGTATAAGCAAAAGCGGTTTATTCCAGAAGGTATAACATACAAAAGACGATGGCATGCCTAATGTACAGTTGACCTGTCTGGATGCTGGCTGAACCCAAATCGAAGCACATGCACACTGAATAGTGGTTTTAACCTTTGGAGAAGGGGGGGGTCTCACCCCCCTCCTTCCTTCTTAGACAAAGCTCTCTCTCTCTCTCGCGGCCTTGCACTGAAGATAGGATGAGGCGCCTGACGCTCTGACGTATCTAAACCAGTCGGTGTTTGTACACCACATGTGAGCATGTCACCCTTGACCTAGGTAACATGTAAATCTGTCCGGTGGAGACACGTCCTCTCCCTAGAACCAGGCTTACACATATTCAGATTAACATTTCTTGATACAGCCAGCTCTATACATTTTCATCAATCCCCCCTTTAGATTTATAAGTGAAAACGCAAAATCACAACGAAAGAAAGAAAGTAAGAAGTGTTAATCTCCAAACCCTAGACCTGCCTATCCATTAAACAGGAGGGAACCAATAACAATACATAAAAGCATGCTTAACATAAACAGTGAAGGATTAAACACTTAATACAACATGATTTCCTCTAGTAGGATTACAATTTCCAAGAAAAAAGGAACTACCTATCAGGTAACTTCATGTATGAATCTGGCATTCATACAGATACTCCTTACACATTATTACATAAACCCTGCCGGTAATGGGCCTCTCGTCATCGGTCTACGGACGGACGAATGTGACGTCCCCGCAGAACATGCCCTAGAGAGGAGACAACGAGATGCATAAACAAGGGTCGCTATCACTACCACAGCCACAACAAACGGTGCCGCTAGCTGCAGTAAGAAAGATATGAGCGGACTGCCCTGCAACCAACCAAACAAGTCTGTAAGATGGGACACCTCGCTGATGTGCAGAGAATTAGTCATCTCTCTGATCTGTTCAATCTGATTCTGCAACCGAATTCGATTATCCGCGATGGTGAAACAACATGTACGATTTAACTTCTTACATAGGCCCCCTGCCTGTGCAAATATCAAATCCAATCCCATACGATTCTCAATCACTGCCTTCCGCATACCAGACATCTCCTCATTAATCAAACCCAAAGCCTCGGTTGTTCTGTTGGACAACGTTCCGAATGCCATTGCAAGTTTCTCAATGTCCGTCACTAATAGTTCGACCCCCACACTCGGCGCAAAGAAAAGCAAAATATCCTCCCATACTCCATGTTGCGTGAGTAGGCCGTCCACAACCCCCGCCTTAACCTCTCTCCTAGTACGGCGGGTGTCTGAATGTTGAATCGGTCTTTCCCCGACCCACCCTTTAACATGTACCGCCAATGCTGACTCCCAATCTCGGTGAATAACATCTGACAATAGCCTGAGACGGTTGATGTATCGTCGCATTAGGGTAAAGTTAAAGGGGTGTGCTATCTGAGGCACCCCACTCGCTTGGGAGTCTGGGATCTGCATACACACAAAACATGATGAAACATTCCTCACTGACGTAGCTACCTCATAAGCCCACTTCAAAGCAAGGTTCTCCACGGCTGACTGTGTGAGTCCAACCACGGAGAGCCACAGGATGATAAAACACAAACCCTTCATTATAGCAACCTGAAACCTAGTCTGTTAGGTCGAAATCGAAGTGTCTTCTCCCTGAGAGATGATCTTTAATTGCTGTGTGTATCTCTGCTGTGAAAGGAAAATTACTCCAGATCTGAGTGGCCCCGACCCAGAAATAAATAACCTTTTTGACAAAATACACGTCCCTATATTCAACTTGGCTAGTAGCTTTCCCTGTCCACTGATTAATCAGCTTCACAGTCCTACCGCACTTCTGTTTCAATTTTAATGAGTATACCTCGATTGTAACCTGTGGAGTTTTATTCACAGTGTAACAACAACTCATACACTTCACAATTGCTGGCATTGACGTCCTGTCCCCGACCAGCAAGCTATAAATGTAGGAGGAAACGGTTATGATATATGGTGTGTGGTGTGGAAGTTCAAGTGTCCGTCGTGACTGTCGGCTCCTCCGCGATGGTGTTGTCTTCCCTTTTGCTCCAGCACCCGCGGTCTGCGTGTCCCCAGTTAGCCCAGACGTACTTCTCTCCAACTCCACCTGTGAACACAGGAAAACACAAGAAACGGCGACAGTATCATGTATTCCAAAACTCAGTTTGTAACAGCATATATCTCTCACTCACTCTCTCATTCAGACCAGACCTAGAGATTATGGTTTCACAAAATTTTTAATTTTAGCATTACTAATTTCTAGAAAAGCCCCCCCTCCACTCCAGACTGTGACCCTCCGAGAAGGTCCGTTCTAAGCCTGCCTGCGGTCTTAACACCCATTCTCCTGTCCCTTTAGCAGCGCTACAGTCATCCGAGCAGTGGGCACAGGTATAGAGCATTACGTCGTAATTCTCTAAGTTGTCGTCTTCATCCCGAGTCGGCCCCCATCACTAGACGTATGGTTCTTTAGCTCAAGGACTCTGCTCGAACAACAGCTGCCACGGCTGTCCCTAGTTTTGGGGTGCTAAGCCTGAACGCTATTCTACCCGATGTTTTTAAGTCTGGAGTGGTTGGCTCTTCAATTTATCTGATGCAGTACTACAAGGGTGTGTTCGCTTTGAGGTGTACTCAGTCTAATCTGTGTCTGGTGGCACAACCACCTTGCATTGACTGGAGGTGTACTCAGTCTAATCTGTGTCTGGTGGTACAACCACCTTGCATTGACTGGCATGAATCCAGTTGGGTTTCCCTTTTACCTTTACTGCTGCGTGGGTGATGAGCACAGCCTGATAAGGTCCATCCCACTTTGCCTCTAAAGTCTCCCCCTGAAACTTCTTTATCATGACATACTGGCCTGGGATAAGAGCATGTCCCCCCTCGGGGATTTCGCTCCAGGCTGCTTAGGTGTTTGTGAGCCTTGGCCACAGCCTTGCTCAACTCCTCACAGTACATTATCAAAGTGTCACTAGTGAGATGTACATCCGCTTTTCTAAGGTCGATGGCTCCGGGGAGTGGCATGGGCCTCCCACAGATGACCTCAAACGGACTAAGTCCAGTTTCCCGATTGTGTGTTGCTCGAATGGAGCAGAGCACAAGACTCAACGCATCGGGCCAAGCCACCTTTTCTTGGTGGTATTTGGTGAGTCTCTCTTTGATGACACGATTCATCCTTTCAGTCTGAGTCCACTGCTCTGAGGATGATAAGAACAGTGAAGTGAATCTGTGTTGCCAGATAGAGTCTCTCAACACCATTTAAGATGTAATGCATCATCCCCGACATGGGCGGCAGCAGTGAGTAGGCTAAACAAAGCGGAGAGCGCCGATTCGCCGGTAGAAGAAGACAGTCGATGCGCTGTGGATATAAACCATTTAAGTGTACAAATTGCCTTTATTTGAAAGGTGGGGGACTACAAACTGTAGCGCTTTAGGAGAAAAGGCTTTCATCTTTCCAACGATGCGTTTACTTTGGTGAGTAACGAAACGGTTTTGTCTGTACACTCGGACGACCGGGCCGATGAAGCGCTTTCATAGGCAAATTGCATTGAGAGTAACAGGGCGTTCTATTTCGTGGAGCTCCGCCCCACAGGGCTAGCTCCTATTGGCTAGCGAAACCCAGCTAGCTACATTGACTGAAGAAAAAAACATACACGCACCTGTGTCCAACCAGGTCCGGTGCACCACTGTATAAGTGGGCTACGCCCGCACATCTGCTCCTTCGAAATTTTCAGCTCGCATTGATACTGAAAGAAGATATGAAGATGTCTACTCAGCGGACCCAAGCGGAGCTGGCGGCGTCCTTAGATGACCCCCTGCCGGCACCGATTGATCCGCCGGATCGTTTCTGTGTCTGCGGCTCCCGCTACAGCGACGTGGGACACCACCTCTACTTCCGCTGTCTGGGGCCGCAGCACGCCAGAGCGGGTCTGGCTCCGTCCCCCGCCTGCGAGATCTGCGCCCTCCTGGACCCCATGGAGAGGATGCTCCGGGCGCATTTCTTCGCTCCGCCGCCGCTGGAGACTGAAGGTCTGGTCCAGCTGGTCGGCGAGGACATTGGCGCGCCCCCGCAACAACCGGCGGCCCCGATTACCTCCCTCGTGCCTACGGATGATGAGGAAGAGCTCTCCGAGGCAGACGAGGGTCTCTCTGCGTCGGAAGCCACTACGGCTAGTGGCGCCTCCTTCCCGGGGCAGGGTTCCTTCGATCGCGACCTGCCCCGGCTGCTGGAGAGAGCCGCGCATCACCTCGGTATCTCCGTCCCGGAGGCTGCTGCGACTACGGGGCTCCCACTGTGGAGCTCCGTCTGCTACGGGCGTCCCTCTCAGCCTGCTCCTCGTCTCCTGCCGGCTATGCCTGACCTGGAGGCGTCGTCGAGGCTGAATGGGAGCGGCCGTTGGCCATCAGAGGTCCGCTTCACCAGTTCAGCAGAGCTACGAGGGTAACCGGCTGGACTGACGTAGCAGCTATCGGCTCTCCTCCTCTGGAACCCGACATTGCAGCGGTCCTGGTGCCTGGTTCCTCCGCCTGGGGCTCGGCCAGGAAGCCTCTCATGCCGGACGTCAAGGACAAGACAACCCTGTCCTTGGCCGACAAAGGTTTTTCTCTGGCCGCGCAGGCCGTGGCTGCCTCCTCCTCCATTGCTATGCTGGCCATTTACATCGGCCAGCTAGCTACGGAGCAAACCCCCCCCTCTATGGATGAAGACAGGAGAGCGGAGATGGCCGAAGCCGCCGGAGCCGTTGCTCAGCTTGTGAGAATCTCCGCCTCCTGTCTGGGTGGAGTGATGGCCACGTCGGTGGTGCAGCAGCGCCACCTATGGCTCTCCCTGACTCGTCTGCGCGAGGAAAACAAGGGTGTCCTCCTCAACTCACTGGTCAGTAGGGAGGGGTTGTTTGGGGCGGCTGTGTCTAACATCCTGGAGCAGTGTCGCAGCCAGGAGCAGGACCGGCTCCTCCTCGCTCGCCACCTCGCTGCTCCGGGGGAGCGCAGTGTGCCGGCACGTCCGCGTGCTCCGGCTGATGCTGCCGCGACTGGGAGCAAGCGCCGGCGAACACACAAGGCTAAACAACCTGCCACGGGGTCCCGCCCCGCTACAGCCCATGGACCGGCTCGCCCGGGCTCCTGGACTGCGCACGCGGCTCCTCCCCCGCGACCTCCCCCTGCCTACCCCGCCCAGGGTGCCGGGACCGGACCGGCGTCTTCAAGCGCGCCCACCGCTCCGCCTCCGGCTTGGGGTAGGAAGAGGCGCACCTATTGACGGTGCGTGGAGATGCGTGACTGTGTTGTGCCCACACCACGCTCTGTCAAGAGCGGCGGTGAGCAAGTTTCCCTGTTCAGAAATAAAGCAAACACGATGCAACGTTATCAAGCTGGTTGTAATGTGCAGTCCGCATCTCCTCCCGTTTCAACTACTGTAATGTTCTCGGCTAGAGCCGCTGGGTCTTCTGTGAAAGAGTCAGAATTGACCACGGCAGGTCTCGCCGCAGCTGGAAGACCGGCTCGAGCCGCGGAGTCTTTTCCTGCTAAAGCAGACGTGACTCACGCGGGGCTCGCCGGCTCAGCTGATGTGATGTATTCGGCTAGAGCCACCGGGTCTTCCGTGAAAAAGTCGGAATTGACCATGGCAGGTCTCGCCACAGCTGGAAAACCGACTCGAGCCGCAGAGTCTTTTCCTGCAAAGAGAGCAGACGTGACGTGCGCAGCTCTCGCCAGTTCAGCGAATGTAATATATTCGGCTAGAGCCGCCGGGTCCTCTGTGAGAAAGTCAGATTTGACCACGGCAGGTCTCGCCGCCCCTGTTCTAAACAGACCGTTTGGGTTTTTAACAGAGGGGATGTGTGCGCCCAGGCCAAGTGCTATGGCTGTACTGCCCTGTTCGGAGTTTTCTCGGGACCGACCGCTGGCGGGGTTAAGCGGCGAAAAAGATGCGCTAGACCCCCAGACGGCGTTCGTTCATTCGGGCTGAGCGTTCGAGCCTCTCCCTGTGTGTTCGACAGGTAGAGAGTTTTCACGCTCACCGGTCAGTGAGAATACTTCCATGTTTACTGCCTCGGCTAGCTATTTTCATGAGCAGCCGAGGCGTCGCTCCGTCAGTGTGTGTGATACCAACGCTCGGCCTTTAGCTAAAAGGAGCAGGCCTATGGTGTCTGATATCCACACTTCATCTCACAACGTGCACCAGTCGCATGGTTTTCGCCTAGCCGCTTTGTGTGATGTTGGCGCGAAATCACTGCCCGCCTCTCATGTCCCGTCTAGTCGGTCTGCGAAAGACGGCACCTTGACAGATCATGCAAATGAGAAGGCGGGGCTTCCCGCATTGCAACACTCCGCCGGTTTCTCTCAATGGGATGAGCAACGGCGGCTTGTTAGCAATGCGGACGGTGTCGGCTCACTTCCTCTTTTTGTGAATGAAGTGCTTCTTGACAGGAATGCCATCGCGCTGTTCAGGGACATGGAACTCCCAATGGGGATTTTTCATCTCCCTTTCGAGGGTGGCCCGCCTTGGGCCAGGACAGCAGAGTTTCTCAGCTGTCCGGTGGCGGTCAGGGCCAAATTGAACTATGGCAGGTTCCTCGATCTGTTCCCGCGATCTCCGGCACAACCTCTTTCCAACCGCTTCACAGTCTGGCAGGAGAGATGTCTCCTGGACAGCTGGTTGCAGCGTGTTCTACGGGAAGGGTATCTCATTCAGTTTTGTTGCCCCCCACCGCCCTTCACGGGCGTAGTGGAGACAGTGATACCGCGTCCCGCTCAGGCTGCCGCTCTGTCAGCAGAGATTGCAGAACTGATGGCGAAGGGAGCGGTAACTGTGGTCCCGTCAGACCAGAGGGACGAGGGATTTAATTCCCGCTACTTCCTCGTGCCAAAGAAGACGGGGGGCGTGAGGCCAATTTTGGACCTCCGCCTTTTCAACAAAACGGTGGCGAATCTGAAGTTCCATATGCTTACGGTGCGACAAATGCTGGAGGCATTCCTTCCCGGCGATTTTTGCACCAGCATAGACCTCAAGGACGCTTACTTCCACATACCGATAGCTCATCGGCATCGGACGTTTTTGCGTTTCGCCTACCTGGGTGTGGCGTACGAATATACCAGACTCCCGTTTGGATATGCGCTCGCCCCCAGAACCTTCTCCAATTGTGTGGAGGCGGCATTGAGGCCACTGCGCCGGCAGGGCATCAGGATCCTGGCGTACCTGGACGACCTGCTGGTACTGGCTCCGTCGCCTTTGTTGGCTCTGATGCATACCGCCACGCCATACCTCTCACCGACCTGGGGTTTGCAGTCAACTGGGAGAAGAGTGCTCTGTGGCCGGCCCGTCAGATTGTTTACCTAGGTATCACTCTGGACACGAGCGCCATGAGAGCACGGCTATCCGATTCAAGGAGGGAAACACTGGAGAAGAGTCTCAGTGTTTGCCGTCCTTCTCGAAAGATCGCGGTTCTGTCGATCATGCGCCTTCTGGGTCTCATGGCAGCCGCCCATGTGGTAGTGTCACTGGGCCTTCTTCACATGAGGTGCGTGCAGAGATGGTTCGCGCGGCTTCGTCTGGACCCTGTGAGGCACAGACGGCGCCTTGTGCGGATGCCGGGGTCGTTGTCAGCAGACCTCGACTATTGGAGGGACCGGCGCGTAATAGCGCACGGTGTTCCAATAGGCAGGGTGTCGGCTCACGTCGCTGTCTTCACAGACGCGTCTCTAAGCGGCTGGGGTGGTACATGTCTGTCCCAGGCCGTAGGTGGTTTGTGGGCCGTCGGAGAACGGCGCCACATCAACCTCCTGGAGTTGGAGACGGTGCTACTGGCATTGCGCCACTTTGTACACCTGGTACAGGGGCGCGATGTGCTGGTGCGGTCAGACAACCAGACCACAGTAGCTTACATCAACCGACAAGGGGGAGTCCGCTCGCCAGCGCTTCACCGTCTGGCGGTAACGCTGTGGCGATGGGCTCATGTCAATCTCCGGTCACTGACAGCGTGGCACATTGCCGGCCGTCTGAACGTCGGGGCGGACCTGATGTCTCGGGGCGGGCCTCACCCGGACGAGTGGAGCCTACATCCTCAGATAGTGGCTCAGCTCTGGACCCGGTTCGGCAGAGCAGGGGTGGATCTCTTTGCTTCGAGAGAGAACGCGAAGTGTCCCCTCTGGTTCTCTCTGAGACAGCAGGACCAGCCTCCGCTGGGCGTGGATGCGTTCGCGCATGCCCCCTGGCCGGGGGCGCTGCTGTATGCTTTCCCGCCGATGGGGCTGATTTTACCATTGTTGGCCAGGGTGCGGTCAGAGGGTGCATCGGTAATACTGATAGCGCCGGACCGCCACTGGGCGAGATGGTATGCAGAAGTGATGGCCATGACTACTGTAGAACCGTGGCACATCCCTCATTGGCCGAACGCTCTGTCCCAGGCGGAGGGCTCAATTTGCGCACCTCCAGTCTTGGGACGGCCGCTGGTGGCCTGGCTCTTGAACGGCGGAGATTGTCTGATAGGGGACTCTCTCCGGCCGTGATCTGTACAATTCAGAGCGCGCGCGCGGCTTCCACTGCCTTGGTTTAGTCTGGCAAATGGGCTGCTTTTGCGCGTTGGTGTGAGGAAAGGGACTTCGCTCCCGAGTCATGCTCGGTCGAGGCGATTTTGGAATTCCTTCAGCACCTGATGGATCATGGTGGCGGTTTGACAGCATCCACTATCAAGGTGTATGCGTGTGCTATTTCCGCATGCCATGAGGGGTTCGCCAAAACTACGGTTTTCGGGCCTCCCCTGGTTAAACGCTTCCTGGCCGGCACGCGCCATCTTCGCCCTGTGCGTAAGGCTGCGGCGCCGCCTTGGGATTTGCTCTTGGTTCTGGATGCGCTATGTAAAGCGCCGTTCGAACCAATGGAGCGGATATCTCTCAAGTGGCTATCGATTAAGACTGCGCTGCTCCTTGCTCTGACGTCGGGCAAGCGGGTCAGTGATCTGAGGGCGTTGACAGTTTTTCTCATCACGGGTGATGGGAGCAAAGCTGTGTTGCGCACGGATTCATCTTTCGTTCCGAAGGTGGTCCGGGGCGCCTATAGAGCACAGGATTTGGAGCTGGGAGCCTTCTATCCTCCACCTCATGCGAGCGAGGAAGAGGCCCGCCTGCATTTGTTGTGTCCTGTGCGTGCGTTGACGTGTTACGTCCAGCGCACTGCTGCGGTCCGCACCACCCCCCAGTTGTTGGTTTGCCACGGCCCAGGGAAGGTGGGTTCTCCGTTGTCGAAACAGCGTCTCTCCCATTGGATCTGTGAGGGCATCGCCCAGTCTTACGTGACTGCGGGTCGTCCTCTGCCTGGTGCTGTTCGGGCACACTCCACAAGGGGTGTGGCCACGTCAGTTGCCCTGTTCAATGGTGTGTCAGTGGAGGACATCTGTGCGGCGGCGACTTGGTCGTCCCCGTCTCCTTTTGTCCGTTATTACCTTTTATCCATGTCCTCTGTCTCTGTGGCGTCATCTGTGCTAAACACAGCCGCCGGTGCGAGCCAGCGTTAGACAGGATGTTTCATGTAGGTGTTCGGCTCGAGTCGCCGGGTCTTCTGTGAAAGAGTCAGAATGGACCACGGCAGGTCTCGCCGCTACTGGAGAACCGGTTCGAGCCGCAGGGTCTTTTCCTGCTAGGAAAGCAGACGTGACTCACTCAGGTCTCACCGGTTCAGCTAAGGTAGGAGCAGGCCCGTCTAGTGACGTTCCGCTCCTGTTTATGAGTGAGGCTGGGACGGGCTTGTTACGGAGTAACCGCTTTGGTCCAGCTCTCGCCCCACGTACCTCTCCTTGCCCTCGGCTGTGATAGACTGAGTGTGGCGGGGTGGGGCCAGTGCTTGGGTCGGATCAACTGTTAGTATGGTCTCGCCTTGGAGCCCTGGCTTGTGTCCTGACTGGTTTTTCCCTTACTGGGGCCAGCAAGAGTGTATGGTGCGGTCGTGTAGCTCCGCTTATGCCAATAGGAGCTAGCCCTGTGGGGCGGAGCTCCACGAAATAGAACGATGGTTACGTATTGTAACCCTAGTTCTATGAGTGGAGCGGAGCCCCACAGGGAACAGACTTGCTGACCCCGCAGTCTGCTCGCTGAAAATTTCGGTTAAGAGCAGATGTGCGGGCGTAGCCCGCTTATACAGTGATGCACCGGACCTGGTTGGACACAGGTGCGTGTATGTTTTTTTCTTCAGTCAATGTAGCTAGCTGGGTTTCGCTAGCCAATAGGAGCTAGCCCTGTGGGGCTCCGCTCCACTCATAGAACTAGGGTTACAATACGTAACCATCATTATCTGTATAGATATCGCCCTGGACCAGGTCTAGCCCCTACCCTGCTGTGCGCCAGGATGAATGAGCCATGCGTGGAGCCAGGCCACCGTGCCACTACACTTGTGATGAGCATGTCGGCGTCACATATGATTTGGGTATTTATAGTGTGCACAATTTTGCGATTCACATAGACGTATTCATTCACTGATGGTGCCCTTATGTGGGTGCAGTCGCCATCGCCGTCACCTCTTTGGAGTTCTATCTTGGCCAGTAGGCCAAGTAGCGCCGGATTCATTTAGGCTCGCATTACGCACAGGAGGACTGTCATTTATATGCTTACCAAACAGCAAACAGGTCCACATGATCACATATTAATGACAATCTAATTGGTAAATTATTGCCGTTTGATGGAGTGCCTTTATAGGTGTGCGCATAGGTTAAGTTTGGGGAACAAATCCATATCGGACCATTAATGAGCCGGTTAGAGGACACGATCTTGCATTGCGATATATGTTTGTGCTGAATTGGGCTATTAGCCTACATGATTGTGCGTTCATAAACTTTCGCTCTTATTCTCTCCATCAAACATTGTAATTCACCGACGCACCACCTGCGTCGGCAGTTCCCCCTGTGTTCAAAAAGGGTGTAAAAACCCGTCTAAATCGGTACGACAAGTTGAGAGGTGTCCTACAAAAGCGCGTAGAAAGGCGACTAAATATCCGCCCTTTTGACTTGATAGATCGCGCTGAGGGGGGGGGAAATGGCGTACGCCTGAAATCGCGGAAAATACCATGTAAAAGAAGGCGTACCTCAATGATATATGAGGCCCCAGGTCAGGTTTAACACAATATCTATTCAGTGTGTGGTAATGTGTATGATAACAATGTAAGATATTGTGAATAATGGAGTGGAGTGTCAGTTATCTGAAACAGTACTTTTTATGCTTATTCGCTACTATGTATATTCTATATTCTGCATTTCCAATCTTGTGCTGTAATCTATCTATCTATCTATCTATCTATCTATCTAGGTCCTCATCTCCCACAGTTGGGAGTGCTGGCACAGTCCTGCTTTGCATGCAAGTTTTTTTCCATTTGGGGAAGCACTGCTGGAATCTTGCAAATTAAAGGATAAAGTAAGTTCCTATAAAGTCTTTTTGAGCTATACAGATTTTAATCTTACAGTATTGTTACATGCTCACTAAGGTGTAATAAGCCTAGGGGCAGTAGAGAACATGCAACAGTCGGTGCGTAGCACAGCTGGCTAAATAGGACCCAGAACCTAGGTGTGGTGCACACCAAAACAACCACTGTCCACTACTCAAAAAGGACCTTAAGAAAGGATTTATTGTAATACAAATAAATGTGCTCATGAACACACAACATTTACACAAGACAGGGGGGTTAACAAACAATACACAAAAATAACTGAACAATAACCGGAGTCTAACTGAGGGTAGGAGAGGGGGAGGGAGAAGGACTGCTGGAGCGGTGCAACCCACAGAACACAGCCCTAAAATACCCTACACCTCTATACTACCTTACTAACGCCACAGAACTGCTAACTAACTAGACTAACCGGAACCTAACCTACCTGCTACAGAAGTGGATAACACCGCCCGCTTCTAACCTAGTGTGTATAACAATGGTTATCTACATGATGCAGTATGTAAACCCCAGGGTATCTTACCTATCCCTTCTCCCGTGGTGAGGACAAAGGAACCGGGGGAATCACGCAACCAAACCAAACTAAACACCACTAAACGGACAGAACTTCAAATAACAGATGGATAATCAAATAACATAAACCAACCAAAAGCACCCCTTCTCCTCCCGCGACACAAAGAAATGGACCATTTATAGCACACAGGAAGACAAAGGATTGAACAGCAGACAGGTGGATGATTAGGATGATGATGATTGCACACAGGTGGGGAGGACACAAATAGTGATTGACAGGACTGGACAAGGGCGGGACCAGGAAGCACACGCACCACTGCTAGCGGCCACCTGAGGGAGACAGACAGGGAAAACAGAACAGCAAAGACAAAAAACATCCCTACCCGTAACACCCCCACCCTTAAAGAACAAACCCCACTGGGTTTGTGACAAGAGCACAAAGGAATGTCACATCATCATGGTCAACCAACCGACCTAATGCAATACCATATCAATGGAAACCACCACGGAAAAAAAACACATTCGTATAGGCCAAATGCAAATGCATAAAGCGCACAAGGGCTAGCCACCCATCAGTCCACTAGGCTGGGATTCACCACAACTAAACCCGAGAAAGGGCATCCGCAACCAAATTATCAGAGCCCTTCTTATGGCGGATCACCAGAGGAAGGCCCTGAACAAGCAACGCCCACCTCATGAGGCGCTGGTTGTGGTTGTACATGCGCCTTAAAAACACTAAAGGGTTGTGGTCAGTGAACACATAAATGGGCCGAGTGCTGGACCCAATGTAAACTTCAAAATATTGTAATGCCAATAACAAAGCTAGTGTCTCCTGTTCAATAGTTGAGTACCGGGACTGGGCGCGGTTGAATTTCCTGGAGAAATAACAGATGGGGTGATCAATTCCACCGTCATCCTCCTGGAGCAGGACAGCTCCAGCCCCCACAGCACTCGCATCCACCTCCAGCTTGAAACCTTTTGAAAAGTTTGGGGCAGAAAGAACAGGAGAACTGCACAGCAGGGTTTTAGCCGACGTAAAAGCAGCTTGGCACTTGTCAGACCAATGGAAAGAGACGGAAGGGCTCAATAGATTGGTCAAAGGAGCCACAACCACTGAAAAGTTACGGCAAAACCCACGGTAATAACCTGCCATTCCCAAGAATCGCCGCAACTCCCGGCGAGTAGTGGGTGTGGGATAGGCCGCAATGGCAGCTACTTTTTCTGACAGAGGGCGCACTTGGCCACGCCCAACCTCCTTACCCAGATAGGTAATGGTGGCTTTGCCAAACTCGCATTTGGACAAGTTAAGAGTCAAATTAGCCTGGGCCAATCGCTGGAATACTAGGGTCAGAGTACGAAGATGTTCTGGCCAACTAGACGAATATACTACCAGGTCATCTAGGTAGGCAGTACAGTTGGGAACATCAGCTAACACAGTGTTTACAAGACGCTGAAATGTTGCAGGAGCGTTACACATACCAAAAGGCATAACAGTATACTGCAGAAAGTTGTCTGGTGTAACGAATGCAGATATTTCAGAGGCACGAGGGGTCAGCGGAACTTGCCAATACCCCTTTAGTAGATCTAATTTACTGACATAGGCAGCGGCGCCAATAGTGTCCACACAATCATCAATGCGGGGCAGAGGGAACGAATCCCGCACCGTGACAGCATTAACCTTGCGGTAATCAGTACAAAACCGGCTGGTACCATCAGGCTTTGGTATTAACAAGCAAGGGGAACTCCAAGGGCTGACACTGGGGACCGCTAACCCATTCTCTACCAGATAGGCAACCTCCTGCTGCATCACCTGTCTTTTAGCATGATTGACTCTGTACGCATGTTGCTTGATAGGGCGCGCTTCCTGCAACTCAATATCATGCTGCAACACAGAGGTGCGCGTGGGCACATCAGAGAAAAGGCTAGGGTATTCATGCACGAGCTGTAATAGGTCATCCTGACCTGGCTTGTCTAAATGCACTAAATGGTCACGCAAGGAGACCAACATTTCGGAATTTCCCAACCTGGCACACTGTTGTGTCTGAGGCCGTACTACCAAGCCATCATCATCAACAGAGGCAGACATCAACTGAACAGGCAACACAGCAGCACTGATATCAGAAAGCTCTCCCTCTCGGGCACGGTACAACTTCAGCATATTAATGTGGCATACCCGAGATTGACGTCTCCGTTCAGGAGTTCGGACCATGTAATCTGTTTCACTCAGTTTCTTCTCAATGGCATAGGGACCAGTAAAGCGAGCTGACAATGAGGAACCGGGCACCGGCAGCAGCACTAAAACCTGATCTCCTGGTTGGAAAGAGCGCTCCACAGCTTTCCTGTCAAAGTGAGTTTTCATGATGCCTTGAGAGGACGTCAGAGCCTCCTTGGCCAAAGCGCAAGCCTTATGCAACCGCTCTCGTACCTGACTCACATAGTCTAGCACATTACTAGAGACAGGATTGGTGGCCAGCATTTGGTCCTTCAATACTTTCATTGGACCCCGGACTGTGTGGCCAAACACCAAGTCAGCTGGGCTGAACTTGAGGGATTCCTGCACAGTCTCACGTATTGCAAATAAAACATAAGGAATACCTTCATCCCAGTCCTTGCTTGTATCGAAACAGTATTTCCGAAGCATGGACTTCAGGGTTTGGTGCCAGCGCTCCAGCGCCCCCTGGCTCTGGGGATGGTAAGCGCTGGACACCTGGTGGGTAACATTCAACGTTTTCAACACCTGACCAAACAATCTGGATAAGAAGTTAGAACCTTGGTCTGTTTGAACCACCTTGGGCAGCCCAAAAGTTGCAAAGAACTTGGTCAAGGCAGCTACCACAACCTTGGCGGTTATCTTGCGGACCGGAATGGCCTCGGGGTAGCGAGTAGCTGCACACATTATTGTTAAGAGGAACTGATTACCTGCCCGAGTTTTTGGAAGAGGGCCCACGCAGTCCACCAAAACTCGCTCAAAGGGCTCCCCCATCACTGGAATGGGAATAAGAGGAGCAGGGGGTATAACCTGGTTAGGCTTTCCCATGAGTTGACAGGCATGACAAGTCCTACAATATTCAGCGACATCACGCTTCAAACCAGGCCAAAAGAAATGTCTCAAAATGCGGTCATAGGTTTTAGTTACACCCAAATGACCTGACCAAGGAATATCATGAGCCAAAGACAACACATGAGAACGATACTGTTTTGGGACCACAATTTGGCACACATAACTCCAGTCACTATCAGTCTCCTTACTATCTCTCCACTGACGGGTTAGGAGTCCATCCTCTAACAAGTAGGCTACTTTCTGTTTAGCTGCTTGCTCGGCAGACACCACAGACGAAAAACACTTTACTAAACTAGGGTCCTGTTCCTGGGCAACTTTCAAGGACGCACTAGTCAGGGGAATAAAAACCCCGCTGCAGGCCTGATCCTCCTCAAACCGGCCTACCTCTGGTTCCTTCACTGAACTCTGGGGAGGAGACACATTACTCCCATAATCAGTGTTTATAAGAGAGCCAACCACAGTATCCTCCAAATCTACCTCACCCAGCCTCCGGGCTTGGGCACGCGTAACAACACAGGCGGGGAAAGCAGCAGGAAAGTCCTTCTCCAAGCTATCGGACATAGACTTATCTGGGGAAGTGACCACTTCCAACACTGGCACTACTAACCCCCCTGCAATATCATTTCCCATGATAAGGGTGACACCTTCCACTGGGAGTGAAGGCTGTAACGCAACCTTAAATTGCCCACTAATCAGAGCACAGCGCAATTGAACGAAGTGTAACGGCACCGGTACCTGACCCATCTCAATACCCTGTAGCAAAACATTATACCCGCAGTACGAGTCCTCACTCCAAGGTAATACACTAGATAGGATAACAGACTGCGCTGCTCCAGTGTCTCTCAAAATACGAACAGTAACATAGGTCTCGTCCTTACCCGTCAATGAGACAGAACCAGTAAAAAGGAAAGGGTCATAACTGGAATCAGGCCCAAAGGGCGCACAAAAGGGCAGCTCCGCCACTGAGGTGGTGCGAACTAGCCCCACCGCTTTCTTCTCATGAGGCAGGACAGACGACTGTGCCTGTCGTTGTTGTAGCTTCCTACAATCCCCTATTAAATGGCCAGGACGATGACAATAATAGCACTCACGTTCCTCCTTAGCCTTAGAGCTAACAGTAGGCGCCGCAGAGGGACGTGAATCACGTTCACGGGCTGGGGGTATTCTATAGGTCTCTGGACGCTCAGTACGAGGTACCGTGAAGGCTGTTTTATGGGCAAGCATGAACTCATCGGACAGCACAGCTGCCTGAGACAATGTTGACACCTTCTGTTCGTTCAAGTACACAACCATTCTCTCAGGGAGGCTATTCTTAAACTCCTCCACCATAATCAGATCACGAAGAGACTTGAAATCTTGGCATTTGGAGGCAGCACACCATCTATCAAACATAATCTCTTTCTCTCTCGCAAACTCGACATATGTCTTACTGTTACCTTTCCTATGGCTACGAAATTTCTGACGGTAAGCCTCAGGAACTAGCTCATATGCATTAAGGACAGCGGACTTAACACAGTCATAACTTAATCCGTCTGCAAGGGACAGAGCAGAGACCGCTTCTTGAGCTTTCCCAACTAACTTGCACTGCAAGAGTAAAGGCCACATCTCTTTAGGCCAGTGCAAAGTGGAGGCTATGCGCTCGAACACCCTGAAGTAAGAGTCCACCTCAGACTCTCGGAAGGGCGGAACTAAGGAGATGTTCTTACGTACATCAAATCTGTCTGGATGAGGAGACAGCGGGGAAGACGGCAAACCAGGGGACAGAGGGACAGACGACTGTTGAGCTTTGAGGATGGCCACCTTCTCCTCCATCTCAAGCCGCCGCATCTGAACCTGCACATCAGCCTCAAGCTCCATTCTCCTTATCTCTATTTTGCAGTTATAATCTGCCTGCCTGTCACGCTCACGTTCCCTCTCCCGCTTCTCAACCTCAAGTCGAGCGACCCGGAGGCGCACTCGAGCGTCGTCTCCCGGTGATGGTGAACTCGGAGGAGACCCTAACGGACCAGGATCAAAGCGAGGCATGGTGCGCGGGGGTCTCTCCGCCACCTCAGGGCCAGTCTCCGCCTTCACTGGGGTAACCGGGCCTCCCGGCAGATCCTCCTCCTGGCCACTCCCATCCAAAAGGGATTCTGGGAGCTCGGCCGGCAAAGGGGGTGCGAGCAACACAGGCCCCGTCGACAGGACAGCCTGCTCTACCAGCGCTTCCCACACGAGGCGCTTTAACTCTGCTTTCACTACAGTCTTAGGGATAACAATAGCATAGTGCCCGGCCAGAACCTTCAAGTCTGCCACAAGGCACTGATCTAACAACTCCTCAGATGGAGACTCAATAAACTGAAGGGCTAACGATGCCGCCATCCCTAACAAAATAACTGACAGTCACCAAAGTAGGCTACGCAAAACGTAACGAAACACCACACCAACAATACCAGAAGCCACAAACCAACTGCCCCATACACCAACCCACAGGATATAGGATCCCGGACGAGCCCCCACTTGTTACATGCTCACTAAGGTGTAATAAGCCTAGGGGCAGTAGAGAACATGCAACAGTCGGTGCGTAGCACAGCTGGCTAAATAGGACCCAGAACCTAGGTGTGGTGCACACCAAAACAACCACTGTCCACTACTCAAAAAGGACCTTAAGAAAGGATTTATTGTAATACAAATAAATGTGCTCATGAACACACAACATTTACACAAGACAGGGGGGTTAACAAACAATACACAAAAATAACTGAACAATAACCGGAGTCTAACTGAGGGTAGGAGAGGGGGAGGGAGAAGGACTGCTGGAGCGGTGCAACCCACAGAACACAGCCCTAAAATACCCTACACCTCTATACTACCTTACTAACGCCACAGAACTGCTAACTAACTAGACTAACCGGAACCTAACCTACCTGCTACAGAAGTGGATAACACCGCCCGCTTCTAACCTAGTGTGTATAACAATGGTTATCTACATGATGCAGTATGTAAACCCCAGGGTATCTTACCTATCCCTTCTCCCGTGGTGAGGACAAAGGAACCGGGGGAATCACGCAACCAAACCAAACTAAACACCACTAAACGGACAGAACTTCAAATAACAGATGGATAATCAAATAACATAAACCAACCAAAAGCACCCCTTCTCCTCCCGCGACACAAAGAAATGGACCATTTATAGCACACAGGAAGACAAAGGATTGAACAGCAGACAGGTGGATGATTAGGATGATGATGATTGCACACAGGTGGGGAGGACACAACGATGATTGACAGGACTGGACAAGGGCGGGACCAGGAAGCACACGCACCACTGCTAGCGGCCACCTGAGGGAGACAGACAGGGAAAACAGAACAGCAAAGACAAAAAACATCCCTACCCGTAACAAGTATATTGAGTTCAATAACATTTAAAAGTTAAATAGAGGGAAGTGGTGTTTTGACAAATCCTTTTTTTGTATTTCATATGCAATTTCATTTTATTCATGTACAACATAACTCTTAAAACAATATCAAATCTATGCCAGATATATCACTTCACAGTTTAGCAAGCATTTAATTTCAAGGACTGATGGAAGCAATATGAGCTGGTCAAAAAGGTACTCTGTAGTAAATCTGATCACACAAAACATTACAAAAATCAAATTGATCATGGTTCAAGATGCAGTGCATATTATTTGACACTTTAAAATACAACAATAGTAAAAAATCTATAGCAGTGGTCATTGTCTCTGTTAGATGGTGGCAGAGTAAAAGTGGGTTTTTGGTGGTGAAAAGGTCTGTGTGAACACTGCCAAAATGTGTGTTGGGCATTCCATGGATGGCTCTAGAACACAGAGCTCCTAAAGAGGTTGATTTCTGTTCCTCACACAAAGAAGCCCTGTAGGCACTATCAAGTGCAAGGGGCTTTAGAAAAATCTATTATTAAAATGTGACAAAGCACACACAAGAGGGAGAGGGTGTGTGGATGTGGATAATGATAGGGGTGGTTGTGTTACGAGGAGGCAATGAGCTGAATGGAAGCGCAAAGAGGAAAAGCAGAAGGAAGTATACTGTATAATTTGATGAGAGGAATCATTTGATTGTGCCTCTCAGTTGAAGAGAGTGACAGAGAGCACGGACGCCACCGGGAGCAGGAGGAAGCTGGAGCCGAAGCTCTGGGCGTTGTTGCACAAGTTGCCTTGGCAACATTTAAGGTCAATGCCTTGTATCACCCCGGATATCTTTTCTGAACAGATCATCTCGGATGCACAGCCCTCCATGCGTATCTTCTGGCCCCCCGTTTCCGCTGCAAGCACACAACGGTAATTTTATTCTCATAGCTCAACATTCTCATGGTTTACAGGTGCAACCCCAGACATCATGCATTCCTCCTTTGAGTCTTTTCAAAACAAACAAAAAGACAATATCCGCACACTGTTTTCCATGCTCCCACAGTGATTTAATATGGAACGTGTCAATATTTGTGTGAATAATTGAGTGTCGGTCATCTGAAACAGTACTTGTAGTGGAGACACAGTAGTCCTCATCCCCCACACAGTCGAGAGTGCTGTCGCAGTCCTGGATGGTGCATGTCTTGCATTTTTTCCCATTTGGGGAATGATTGCTGGAATCTGGAAGATGGATACCAAAGTCTGTTGTTCAGATATCATTATCCAATTCATCTGGACTTAAATAAAGTACCTACTACTACTAACTCATATCAGCCTTTAATGTAGGGGGAGACAGGATATTGTCAATGTTTGGCAGGACTGAAAGATTGTCTGCTGCTAGGCATATTTATTAAACTTACCTGGAGCATCTGTGTTGCAGAGGTCTGTGGTGCAGTACTTGTTCGTTATTGCTGTCCGTGCAATTCCCAAGTTCACTGACCCAGCTATATACTGCCCTGGCCATACACAAGACTTCATGGTTATATCGGAGACTTTTTGATCACCTACAGTAGATAAGGGAAACAGTTTTAGTAACTCACAACTCACAAAGTCAGACAAAACAGTCAGCAATGTGTCATGATAAATCCCAAAATGACATCAGATTTCCCCCCCACTTTTTAAATTTGTTTTTAGTTTTGTTTACCCGCGAAAGCTGTGATCCGCATCGCTCCACACTGAGCGTCACCAAGACAGTCCGTCTCATTGTCCGTACATGGTGTTCCATGTACACTGGGTGTGCACTCGTAGCACTTAAGAGTGAATGCTTGGAATAGAAGAATCAGAGGTTGCTTTGAGAGTTTGCTTGTTGAGATCAGATTATGAATTAGTAGGCTACAGCATGTTCGTCTCACACTACACAACTGTAGCCTAACAATTACTTGAAATTGAACTAGGTCTATACAGCCTAATTAAAACATACAACAATCGTCTCAACAGACTAAAAGTTGAAATAGGACATTGTATAGTATAAATGTATCCTACCTGTAGGGAAGAGGGCACATCCAAAGAAGAGTACAAAGAAACGCATTGTGATGTTCCTGAGGGGATATGAAGGTTGAACTGACACAAGGTGTGTCGAGTTCTGGGATTTAACCATGACTTTGCAGAGGAGTGGTTTATCGTACTTGTGCCAGGAAATGTGTAGGCAGGGCTCTAAGCTAACATTTTTCACTAGGAGCACATGTGCTCCCAAATGAGAAAATTTAGGAGCACAGAAAGAAATTTAGGAGTGCAACGAAAAATTTGAAATTTTTATTAGCATCACACACATTAGGCCTACTGCCAACAACAATAAACAATAATAACCTGCTCACCATAGGAGTATGGAAGTTTTTTAGGCTCTTTATTCAAATTGCAATGCATTTTGCAATTGGCAATTCAGTATGCAAAGTGGCAATGCAATCCTCAATTCACTTTGAAGAAAAAATAGAATGAAAGCTGAATCAATTGAATTCCATATTGCCATGGTTTTTTGGTCTCTTTATTCAAATGGCCATGCATTTTGAAATTAACAATTCAATATGCAATTTGGTCATGCAATTTGAAAATGCATTTTACAGTTGGCAATTCAATATGCAAGTTGACTCAAACCATGTCAGGAAAATACCTCCTGTGTGGGTCAAGCTTTCAGGCCTGGGCATCACTCACATGGTACAGTCACCAGATTTCAACACAACTGAACACCTATGGAGTTTTTTCTCCACCCTTTACCTCCTCACATACACGGCATAGGCCTACACCAACCCAAAGTAGCCTAACATAGGAGGTCTATGGGGTTAGTGCTGCAGATAAGCTCATATATGGAAGGTATTGTACATTTTATGACTAAAGCATGAAACTTTCTCCAGTGTTTCTGTACACCATGTTTCTACACACCATGAAGTTTGTTTTCAGATGTGGAACCACTTCAAGAGGGACTTCTGGAACTTGTATGAAAAAGGAAGTTATGTCAATGTAGCGGTTACCACACATATGATTTCAGTTGGGAGATGAGGTTACTCATTGGCTCTACCCTTTACCTATTTTTAAGGACATCTACCGCAACGTGTGAAAACTCCTTTCCAACTGAAACGTTTTCTCCGGGCGTCAGCATCATATGTTGCACAACCACAAGCTGATCATAGATCAAAAGGAGCACCCAGCGATGCTGCGTCTCTCAGGTCTTTCATTGGCCTGGCTGCGTGGTACTCCGAGTTTATACAGAACTTCGCAACCGTCGTGGAGCCAATGAGAGATGTGCTACGTGACACTACATTCACATTGACTACGGAGGCACAAAATAGCTTCCAGCAGGTCAAAATGATGATCACCAACAGTCCAGCACTAGCTCTTTTCGATCCCTCACTGCCCACCATAGTGTCCACAGATGCCTCGGACTATGGCATAGGGGGTATCCTTACACAGCTATGTAGCACCCGATAATGTAATAATTAACTGATTATGTAATAATACCTGATAATGTTATAAAAGTTTGACTTAACTCAATCGAAAATGTAATAAAACCTGATAATGTAATAACTTAACCAATAATGTAATAAAATGTCCTGACTGATAATGTAATACCATTTTTCTGATAATGTAATACCTTATTACATTATTGGTCAAATTATTACATTATCAGGTGGGTCTTTTTTTTTCAAAACTGGTAACGTAATACTTGACTGATAATGTAATGATCTAAAAAAGCGAATGAATACCTGCTGTTAGGGTACTTTGTTGTATACTTTGGCATACTTTGTGGTACTTGTGGTATACTTTGGTGTGTCTTATGATACTTTGCAGTATACTTTGGGGTGCTTTGAGGTACTTTTGTGATATACTTTGGGGTACTCTGTGGTATACTTTGCAGTACTTTGTGGTATACTTTGGGGTACACATCAATACCTTGCAATACTCTGCAGTATACTTTAGGGTACTTTGATATTTTGCAGTAGTTTGCATTAAACGTTGGGGTACGTTGGAGTACTTTGCGGTACTTAGTGGTATACTTTGGGGTACTTTGTGGTACTCTGCAGTACTTTGCAGTATACTTTGGGTACTTTGCATTATACTTTGGGGTACTTTGTAGTACTTTGTGGTATACATTGAGGTACTTACCCATACTTTGCAGTAATGCGTGGTAATTTGTGGTACTTTGTGGTGTACGGAGGTACTTTTCAGTATGCTTTGGGGTACTTTGCGGTACATTATGGTATACTTTGTGCAGTACTTTGTGGTATACTTTGGGGTACACAGCAATACTTTGCAGTACTCTGCAGTATACTTTGGGGTACTTTGATATTTTGCGGTAGTTTGCAGTAAACATTGGGGTACTTTGCAGAATACATTGAGGTACTTTGTGGTGTGCTTTGGAGTACTTTGCAGTACTTAGTGGTATACTTTTGGGTACTTTGGTACTCTGCAGTACTTTGCAGTATACTTTGGGTACTTTGCGTTATACTTTGGGGTACTTTGTAGTACTTTGTGGTATACATTGAGGTACTTACCCATTCTTCGCAGTAATGTGTGGTCATTTGTGTTACTTTGTGGTATACGGAGGTACTTTGCAGTATGCTTTGGGTTACTTTTTGGTACTTTGTGGTATACTTTGGGGTATAATTTGCTGTATACTTTGGGGTACTTTGCTGTATACTTCGGGGTACTTTGTGGTATTTTGCAGTACTTTGCACTATACTTTGGAGTAGTTTGCAATACTTTGTGGTATACCCCGGAGTACTTTGAGGTACTTTGTGGAATACTTTGGAGTACTTTGAAATACTTAGTGATTAGTAGGGCCCTTCAAAAAGGGGTTCAGTATATTATCTTCACAGGATTACATTTAAGACAGATTTAACTATATGAATTGAAAGCAAAATGTATGAGGCAAATTATGTGAGGCTGCTGTAAACTATAGTTAAGAGCTGCTATCCATTGACTATATTTCAGATTGCAATACCATAACTCCCCCCATACTCATCTCCAAACTCAGCAACTGTCTCAACACTAGACAGTCAACCTCTCACCTCAACACTGGAGAAAGTCACCCTCTCATCCTCAACACTGGGCTGTTTCATATCCTCTGTACAAACACGACTGCATAGTTACCTACAATTCCAGCTCAATTATCAATTCACTGATGACAGCTGCAGTAGGCCTGATCTCCAACACTCTCTAGAGTGACTTGTCCTGCATGGTGTTGCTTCTATAGCATGTTGGTAGTGTTGATGTTCTCAGTCAGACGCCCTCTGAATCATGTATATACGGGGGTGTTTGTTGTCCATGTCTGGTCCTTGGTGATCTGTACATCAATATACTGTACTTGTAAATACACTGTCTCCACAGGTGTCCCACTGCTGTTCAGGCAATTGTCCACTCCTGCTTCCTGCTAGTCCACTATAATCACTTTCATCTTCCTGCTTCCTGCTGTAGTCCACTAGCATCTCAATTATCTTACTGACATTCAGGTGGAGGTTGTTGCCCTGACAACATTTAGTTTGGCACTCCACCCCCTCCACGAAGGCCTTCTCATTATTGTTGGAGATCAGGCCTACCGCAGCTGTGTCATCATTGAATTGATAATTGAGCTGGAATTGTAGGTACAGTAACTATGCAGTCGTGTTTGTACAGAGGATATGAAACAGCCCAGTTTTGAGGGTGAGAGGGTGACTTTCTCCAGTGTTTAGGGTGAGAGAAGATGAGGTGTGGCTGCCCACTCTCACCACCTGAGGTCTGCCCATCAGGAAGTCGAGGATCCACCTGTGCAGGAAGGGTTTAATCTCCAATCTCCATCCTGCGTTTGGAGATGAGTATGCGGGAGTTGTGTGGGCATAACTGTGCAGGGTTGTGTGATGCGTAGTGCAGTAGATCTGTGGTAGTAGTGCTTGTAGTTAGTGCATGCTGCATGCCGCTTCTGCTTGCCACTCTGCTTTCAGCTACCGCCGCCAGCTAGCCCTCCTTACGGAGGGTGAAAAGAGGAGCCGAGTGCGTAAGTCTCCTTCTGCCAGTACAAAGCCTCCACACGGCCACACATGGTAACTGGGTACCTCGCGGTCCCAGGCTAAACTGTAGGGGATCTCGGAGCAACAGTGGGCCCCAGAGGCAAGGTGCGCAGGCCCACCCATGTGTGGACACGCCCTGGCTCCTGACAACCACTGTCCCAGCTATGGGCAAATAGCATCGGCAGATATGGCTCACAGCCATGGTAGGCAACCCATCTAGGAGAAGGTCACTCTGAACAAAAACCACAGGTGCTGCTCGTGCCTGGCTCCGCACCGTATACCATCTGGAAGTGTGGAGCAAGGGCGGATGAGGGTTTTAAGCCCAAAACGGCCAGAGGAGGGCCCGTCTGCGAGCGTCTGGTGGCCGGCCGGGCCCAACCCGAAAGAGCAACGTGGGAACAACATCTCCGTCTCGTCCATCCCGTGGACCCACCACCCGTGGGAGGAACTGTCGGGGTCGGGTGCGCTGCCAACTAGATGGCAGTGAAGGCGGAGGGCACTGACAGACCGGACCCAGGCGGCAAAGGCTGGCTCTGGGGACATGGAATGTGACCTCACTGGGGGGGAAGGAGCCGGAGCTTGTGAGGTAGGTGGAGCGATACCAATTACACCTGGTGGGGCTAACCTCCACGCACAGCACCGGCACCTGAACCAAACTCCTGGATAGGGGTTGTACTCTCCGGAGTTGCTTACGGTATGGGGCGTAAGGCAGGTGTGGCTAAACTAGCTAGCCCCCAGCTGAGCGCCTCTGTACTGGAGTTCACCCCAGTGGATGAGAGGGTCACCTCCGTGCGCCTTAGGATGAAGATGGATGGATGGATGATGGATGGATATGGGGGAGTTATGGTATTGCAATCTGAAATATAGTCGATGGATAGCAGCTCTTAACTATAGTTCATGAACGGCAGCCTCACATAATTTGCCTCATACACTTTCATAGAATTAAATCAGTTCCTGTCTCCTACTATATAGGCTAAGATAAAATACTGAACCCCTTTTTGAAGGGCCCTACTAATCACTAAGTACCTCACTCTAAAGCATATAACGCAAAGTACCCTAAGTATACTGCAAAGTACCACAAAGTACCCAAAAGTATACCACTAAGTACCGCAAAGTACTCCAAAGCACACCACAAAGTACCTCAAAGTATTCCGCAAAGTACTGCAAAGTACTGCAAAGACCCCAATGTTTACTGCAAACTACCGCAAAATATCAAAGTACCCCAAAGTATACTGCAGAGTACTGCAAAGTATGACTGTGTACCCCAAAGTATACCACAAAGTACTGCACAAAGTATACCACAAAGTACCTCTAAGTACTCCAAAGCATAGGCTACTGCAAAGTCCCTCCGTATATCACAAAGTACCACAAATTACCACACATTACTGCAAAGTATGGGGAAGTACCTCAATGTATACCACAAAGTACCCCAAAGTATAACGCAAAGTACCCTAAGTATACTGCAAAGTACTGCAGAGTACCAAAAAGTACACCAAAGTATACCACTAAGGACCGCAAAGTACTCAAAAGCACACCACAAAGTACCTCAAAGTATTCCACAAAGTACTGCAAAGTACCCCAACGTTTACTGCAAACTACCGCAAAATATTAAAGTACCTCAAAGTACCCCAAAGTATACTGCAAAGTACTGCAAAGTATTGCTGTGTACCCCAAAGTATACCACAAAGTACCCCAAAGTATACTGCAAAGTATCATAAGACACACCAAAGTATACACAAGTACCACAAAGTACGCCAAAGTATACCACAAAGTACCCTAACAGTATTATTCATTCGCTTTTTTAGATTATTACATCAGTCAAGTATTACGTTACCAGTTTTGAAAAAAAAGACCCACCTGATAATGTAATAACTTGACCAATAATGTAATAAGTTATTACATTATCAGAAAAATGGTATTACATTATCAGTCAGGAAATTTTATTACATTATTGGTTAAGTTATTACATTATCAGGTTTTTATTACATTTTCGATTGAGTTAAGTCAAACTTTTGTTACATTATCAGGCGTTATTACATTATCAGTTAATTATAACATTATCGGGTGCTACACAGCTACATCCAGACAACACGGAACGAACCGTGGCTTTTGCTTCTCGCTCTCTGAGTGCTACTGAGAGGAAATACTCAGTGGTAGAAAAAGAAGCGTTGGGCTGTGTCTGGGCGACAGAGCGCTGGAGAACCTACTTATGGGGAACAAAGTTCCCCCTACAAACTGATCACCAGGCGCTAACCACGCTCCTGGCTACAAAAGGCATGGGTAGAGCCGGTCTGAGAATAGCACGCTGGTCTGCTAGGCTACTCTGTTTCAACGATTGATATAGTCTACAGGCCCGATGCTCAGAACCATGCGGCAGACTGCCTTTCCCGCTCACCACTGCCAAACGAGGCGGACGGCTCCCCAGACATCGAACCAGAGACTGTTGCTGCTGTCTCCACCCTGCTGACTGCCGTTCCCATGTCTGCCTTCACAGAGGCCTGCTCTTCCTGCCCAGAGTTAGGTAAGCTGTGCACCTACTGGCCGGCGTCATCCAAAGGCCTGCCTGCAGACATGACACCTTACTGCCAGATTAGGGATGAACTGTCCATGCACGACTCACTTATTCTGAGAGGAAGTCACAGAAGAGTTCTGCCAGTCAGCCTACATGCACACATGGTACACCTAGCACATGAGCAACACCAAGGCATCGTCCGTACAAAGCAGAGACTTAGAGACTTGTATTGGTGGCCGAAGATGGATGCGCTGGTACAGTCTGTCATTGCAACCTGTGTGTCCTGCCAGCTGAATGACAAGACCACAAGAACCGCCCCTGCACCAATGACACCAGTCCCTTTGCCTGATGGACCTTGGCAAAAGATTGCCCTAGATATAGTTGGCCCATTCGAGACTGGTCCTGCTGACTGCAAGTTCGCTATTACCATGGTGGACTATTATTCAAAGTGGCCAGAGGTGTGTTTTGCTCCTCAGTGCACTACTGCTACAGTGATGAGCTTAATGAAATCTGTGTTTAGCCAAAAAGGAAATCCCATGGCTGTGGTAACAGACAATGGCCCACTGTTGATCTCCTCAGAAATGTCTGCTTTCCTGGAGGAACGAGATATCCAACATTTCAGGACTACCATCTACCATCCAGAAGGAAACGGGGCTGTAGAGAGACTAAATAGGGTGTTTAAAGAAAGCATCCTCACTGCACAGAGAGAGAAAGCTCAGTGGAAGGCTCATGTCACAGAGTTCCTTCAAGTCTAGAGAGCTACCCCACATTCGACCACAGGGACATCGCCCTTCCAGCTCATGTATGGAAGGAAAATGAGAACCAAATTATCTGTCCAGCCAAAGCTCACACCGGTTCAGGATCATGAACTGAGAGACAGAGTTGCAAAGAAACAGTTGCACATGAAAACATACACTGATGCCAAGAGACATGCCAAGACTCCTGAACTACACCCAGGAAGCCTTGTGCGAGTGAGAAATCCGGTGCATGTCAAGAAAGGAAAGTCCAAGTTCAGTGAGCCTCTTAAAGTGATACAGCAGAAAGGACCTCACAGCTACACACTCACTGATGGGAAGACTTGGGATGCTTCGCACCTGTCGGTGCTGCCAGAGACTTTCACTCTCCCAGCAGATGAACAGGGGCCTGCGGAACCTGCTACAAGTGAGAGTGGACGAAACAGGAGCCAGCGAAATAGAAAACAACCAAACTGGATCAAAGATTGTCACTTGAGAATATCATAGGGGTACAGATAGTCTGTTGCTGTAACAGTGTTCGAAAGAAAATGGTTCTACTTATTGTTACAGAATTGTAGTCTAACCAATGACTGTTCTGCTTATTGTTAATAACTATAACAATTTATTATTTGCTCTACAGAGGATATCATGTTTTATTGAAAACAGTTCACAGTTACATTTAAAGTATCAGGTAGATTACATTTGGTTAAGAGAGAAGTAACATTTTAAGAGAGGGGAAAATGTTGTGATCTAATAGAGTGGGCTATGTTACGTGAGGCCTGTAGGTGGCACTGTGTACCTGTAGATGACTGTGTAACAACCCTACTAACACAGTGGGTTGCAGCAACGTTGCACATAAGTTGTACTTAGGTAAGTTGCAACGTTACCATCAGGCGATGTTGTGACAACGTCCATCTAAGGTCGAAAATAACTTTACCCTCCTAAGTCTAATTAGACTTTTCTGCAACATTGCAGAAACATTGGCAACATGGGTCCCTGCAACGTCATTAAATAACGTTGCAGTGACGTTGGATTAAAGTCCTATTAGGCTAGCAATCGGGCTATCCCGTGACGTCACTGCTTGCTTGGTTCACAGTTAAAGTAGGCAGGATTCTTTGCCAAACTGCTCCTGTCTTTTTTTTTTATTTTTTATTTTCACTTATATCCTCATGGAAAACATGGAAGAGAAGTAGATGTTGCGGGAGGAACCTACCCGTCAAAGATGGAACAATCAGCACCAGGACATTCTGGCCTGTGTGGAATAGCTGTCAAAAGTAGCTGAGAGGACGGTCCATGCAGCCGAACCAGAGATCTCAAGGGCAAAGCGGTCACTGCCACACTGTCCTCTCCTCTGATGAGCAATCGGAGAGTGACCTTGACGGTCACCGCCACACTCTCCTCTCCTCTGATGAGCAATCGGAGACTGACCTTGCCGGTCACCTCCTTCTCGTGGTTGTGGTATGACAACGTGGACAATCTCAACAGCAATGACTGCACCTCTAACCGCACACTGGAACCTACATTAAACATTCAGAGACGCAAACATGGAAGCTATGATCCAGAGGAAATTACATGCGATTATTCACAACAAGAGTGAATGAACTTTGAAATTATCTTGAAAAATATCATATTTGTTTACAAGAGTTACAATGGTTGAAACATGAGTTGATAAATAAGTTTGGGTTTTTCCTCTAAATTGACCAAGAGGTTTTTTGCCCTTCTTACACTGGTAACCATTTATCTTTTTGCCTTGTTCAAACTTTAAATCAAGGTTTTTTAGTGAATGGTTGTCCACTCTTAGACTATAAATAGTATAATCATGTCATCTTTTTTACCTTGTTTCCTGTCAAATTTCTGAAACAAGGAGTTTTGGTGCGTGATTTGCATGTGGAAAGAAAATAATCTATTTTTGTTCTTTTTATTCTTGCTCCACCTAGTGGAGAGATTACTTCCTTTCCACATGTATAAGTGAGTTTTCATCCCCCGACCACTGTGTGATATCCGTCACCTTACGATGACGTATAGACAACTCAGCCAATCAAATCCACATCCTTGCTTTGAGCAGATATAAGGAGGATCCGGCGAGCTCATGTTTACTTCTTCTGTTGGAACCACTCTGTGTTTTACTTTGAGGTCCGTTTGCAATCGTATTGTTTTCTTAATAAATCTGACTGAACCTATTTTTGAGCGAACCTGGGCTTTGGCAAATACTTCATTTTTATCAACTACAATTGGCGACTCGGGACGGGATCGACTGCCGTGAGGTTCGCCTGGAGTGGAACCGAAGGACGCAGACGTGCGGAGCGGTAGCCGCTCTGGAACTTCTCTCTTTGCGTCTTTGCGCACTGGTTCGGAGAGGTCCGCTGTTGGTTCCACTCGGCTAAACTCACAGTACGTTGAAAAACGAATCCTTTTATGCTTGTTATTTGCCTTGGTTTTGGTTCAGATTGTGTTGGTCTAGATTATTGAAAACAGAAACCCCGGCGTGGGTATTTTTTAAGTAAGTAACTATCCAAGGAGTTGTGAACAGCAATAGATATATTTATATATTGTATTGTCCTTTGATTTCGTCCTTGTTTCGTTACGAGGGTATATGCCGTTCAGAAGAAGTGTGAGTTTTGGTCTCGTGAATTTGTTCCCCTGTAGTTGATGTACAATTCAGGTTGTTTATCGGTTGCAGCTTAGAACGGGTTTTTGAGTTAATACGCCAAAGAGTTGGCACAGAACGTGTTTCCCTTTGGCCGGTCGCGGGTGGAATTAAAACCGCAGAGCCGTTGTATGTTTTCTCAACGAAGGTAGCTACGGGAGTGGTTTTGGTATGTAAGTCCGACCCGCGTTTCTGGTAGAAGCGTTTGTCCCTTTGATCCCGAGTGGTTTAGTAAACCTAAACTAGGTTTAGCTTTGACCAAGTGGCTGGTGCAGCCGGGCATGCTTGTCGTGTGTTAGTCCTTTTTTCGTCGTCTTTGGTCGTTCTTTGTTTTGCGTCCCCGTGTTAGTCTGCTGTTTTACTGTTGGAGTTTCGGCTCTGTCTTGTATGTGCACGGGGTTGTTAGTCTGCTTGTTTACTGGTTGAGCTTCGGCTCTGTCTTGTATTGTTTGTTAAGCGCGCAATGGATCCAGGTAAAGTATTGTAAGTATTTTGTACACTGTTTCTTTGTTTTCTTTCGAAATTGTATTCCTTTGTTTATTTCCCGCCTGTTTTTACTATACTTTTCTTTTCACCGTTAGTTCTGAATTATAGGCTGTAGGGTATTGTGTTAATCATGAATACAAATACTAGTTCGCTGTCTGGGCCAGCTAAGATTGTTGCGCAAAGGTTTTGGGATGATGCTTGTATGCAGTTCTTGATCTGGGGGAGACATTCTGATTTCCCCCTGTCCGGTACACTCAATATTAGTGAGTTAGCGACTGTTAGGGCTCAGTTACAGGCGTTTGAGATGACTAGGTTAGGAAGGGAGCCTGGAAATGCGATAGATTGGAATGCATTAAGGAAGTGGGAAATAGTCGCACACGAGTGTTTTTTCAAGTCGGATAGAGGGGTAGCTGAGGAAGTTAATCAGAGAGATGAATATTCAGAGTCCCTTCTCCCTCCTAGTCATTCCGTTTTGAACTCTATCACGTCGACTCGGCACTCAGAGCTCACACATTTTTCCCGAACTATGACTGGTTCACCAGCTGTTGTAGCTGCTGCCCCGCCTCCCAACTCTGTTTTTCCGTCTGCTCCCAACCAACAACGACCACAGGGTCGTCACACGAACAAGAATCGTAGGGATAGAAACAGAATGAAACCGAGGGAGGAAAACGAAAACGGAGACAGAACTGACGCGTGTTTTCATTGTGGTAAAACTGGTCACTGGATCAGGAACTGTCACAGTCACCGCATGCGAAATGAGAGAAAGAATCCTGCAACCTGGGATTCGGCGCCACCTGCTGGGGTTCCCTTGAACAACCCACAAGGTAGATTTTAACTAGCCAATATAGATTTTTTTTTTTTTTTTTTAAGGTTAATAAACAGGACAAGACATATGTAGCTGAAGACGGAAGGTTTTGTGCATGATAGTGGGGGGAATAGATAATATTTGTCAGTGTCTTAATCTGCATGCAGCATCTCCTAACCCAATTATATATTTTTAAATGGTTATGTTAAATATCTCATGTTTATAGTTTGAGGCACATTCATCGG
The DNA here is from genome assembly GCF_949987555.1 of Borostomias antarcticus. Taxonomy (NCBI): domain Eukaryota; kingdom Metazoa; phylum Chordata; class Actinopteri; order Stomiiformes; family Stomiidae; genus Borostomias; species Borostomias antarcticus. Next base: position 10,492,640 of record NC_140241.1, on the reverse strand, counting down.
GCCTGAGTGTTTTTTCTGAGTGTTTTTACAGACAACTGTCGTTCCGGGAGTGATGGGTGAATGCCGAACCAGGAGGCGGGCACAGGACCGGAGGTGGAGATGGAGGTTACCGGCCTGTTTCCCTACAGATGGGGGATCTGTGGTTCGTGGGATGCAGGGCCAACGCCATGTCACCGACTCACCGTGAGCGACGGATAAGTATGACATAGGGAAGAGACCATTTTGTCCGAAGCGGTGCCCAATACTCTGTCCTCAAATGCAGAAGAGGAGCTTGCACTTAACCATGTTTCTGAGTATCTCCAACAGACTGCTGATAACCGTTCCTGACCAAAGAGGGGAACAGGGAGACCAGACCAGAGGACTCAGAGGGGAACAGGGAAACCAGACCAGAGGACTCTCCTTTTTTCTCTTCTGTTTTGTCTCTGTTGTCTCTCTCATCTGTGGATCCACAGACGGAGCACTTCATCAGCCTGTACTGGGGGAGCGGGAGCGCCGAGGTGGCCCTCCAGCAGCACGACCCGGGCCGGCCCTACGTGTAGCAGTACCGTGTGGACCGGGTTCAGTTCAAGAGCCTGTACGTGCTGCTGGCGCCCTGGCTGTGTGGGGTCCACACGGACACCGTGTCCCACCGCACCTTCACCCTGCTGAACCAGGACAGGGACTCCCTCCTCACCTTCCGAGAGCTCGTTGGCTGACCGCTCTATGTGGACCTGCCAAATGGGGAGACAAGAGACTACCAGGAGCAGATGAGCAGCCTGAGAACAGGCCAGAAAACATGGAAGAGAAGTAGATGTTGCGGGAGGAACCTACCCGTCAAAGATGGAACAATCAGCACCAGGACATTCTGGCCTGTGTGGAATAGCTGTCAAAAGTAGCTGAGAGGACGGTCCATGCAGCCGAACCAGAGATCTCAAGGGCAAAGCGGTCACTGCCACACTGTCCTCTCCTCTGATGAGCAATCGGAGAGTGACCTTGACGGTCACCGCCACACTCTCCTCTCCTCTGATGAGCAATCGGAGACTGACCTTGCCGGTCACCTCCTTCTCGTGGTTGTGGTATGACAACGTGGACAATCTCAACAGCAATGACTGCACCTCTAACCGCACACTGGAACCTACATTAAACATTCAGAGACGCAAACATGGAAGCTATGATCCAGAGGAAATTACATGCGATTATTCACAACAAGAGTGAATGAACTTTGAAATTATCTTGAAAAATATCATATTTGTTTACAAGAGTTACAATGGTTGAAACATGAGTTGATAAATAAGTTTGGGTTTTTCCTCTAAATTGACCAAGAGGTTTTTTGCCCTTCTTACACTGGTAACCATTTATCTTTTTGCCTTGTTCAAACTTTAAATCAAGGTTTTTTAGTGAATGGTTGTCCACTCTTAGACTATAAATAGTATAATCATGTCATCTTTTTTACCTTGTTTCCTGTCAAATTTCTGAAACAAGGAGTTTTGGTGCGTGATTTGCATGTGGAAAGAAAATAATCTATTTTTGTTCTTTTTATTCTTGCTCCACCTAGTGGAGAGATTACTTCCTTTCCACATGTATAGCATAGCATTTTTACAATTTTGTGTTTGTAATTGATTTTTTTAATTATTTTTAATTATTTTTTTTGATTATGCTTATTTTATATCTGATGTATATATTTTATGTGGCTGTTCAGCCACAGATGAGGGAGTTGTCATGGAATTTTACACATAGTCTCAAGACTATTCAGATTCATATCTTTTCTTTCAATACCTATTCATCCAGTCCCCTGCCTTTTTGCTATTGTAAACACCTCAACCTTTTGTTTCTCTCTCTCTTTTGTAATTGTAAACACCTCCTCTACCTCGCTCTTCCTCCTCTCTTTGTTTAAGTCAGAAGGGCCACACCTTCTGTCCTTTCCGTCCTGGCTCAGACCTTTTGTTTTCTTTGTCCATATTCAAAGTGAGTTTTCATCCCCCGACCACTGTGTGATATCCGTCACCTTACGATGACGTATAGACAACTCAGCCAATCAAATCCACATCCTTGCTTTGAGCACATATAAGGAGGATCCGGCGAGCTCATGTTTACTTCTTCTGTTGGAACCACTCTGTGTTTTACTTTGAGGTCCGTTTGCAATCGTACTGTTTTCTTAATAAATCTGACTGAACCTATTTTTGAGCGAACCTGGGCTTTGGCAAATACTTCATTTTTATCAACTACAGCACGCATGAATTCTTTTTACGACACACGACTCGAGAGATGTGTGCGGATGGATAGCAAAACACGGTTGCGTATTATACTTTCGTACGTGTGTATTTATGATATAAATCTACCTCCATACATTCTTAACTTAGATATGTCTTACTAAAGGTCTGTAACCATGTGCGCTACACACACACACACTGTTTGAGATGTAACTCTTTGTAGGTCTGTAACCATGTGCGCTACACACACACACACACACACACACACACACACACACACACTGTTTGAGATGTAACTCTTTGTTTATTCCAGTAGGTTTAGTTTAGGCTTATAGTGTAATATTGTAACTATTTGCTAAAACTTTAGCCGGTTAACTGGCAAGTTTGTTACACATGTAATTCAGTGCTGGCGCTACAGGTAGGGGTACAGGGGCATTGCCTCCCTAAACTGACTTTTGTCAATATTGCTACTGACAAATATATTGATTTAAATATAAAATATTAATGTGTAAACATACTCAACTGAATTCATAGGTTAAAAATACAAGACCCCCCCCCCCCCCCACCAATGACCCCCTGGAATCATGCTCATGAATACATGTCGTTATTCCGAAATGTCTTTATTCCGAAGGTTCGCTATTCCGAAAAAGCTCTGAAAGGTCGCTATTCCGAAAAGGTGATTTTGAAATCCATAGTGTAGCCTACTACGGCTTTTGATTATTAAGTTGTTGCTTTAATGAAAATAAAAAGGCAGATGTTATTTGCACCCAGGTGCAAGTACCCAACAATGTTATTTGTACCCTGGGTAAATAGACAATATGGCTATTTATATCCGGGTGTATACAATGGTAGTTTCTATTTGCACCCAGGTGTCCATATAGCCAGCAGTGCTATTTACACCCGGGTGTATACAATGATAATTGCCATTTGCACCCAGGGGCCTCATTTATCATTGAGGTACGCCTTCTTTTACATGGTCTTTTCCGCGATTTCAGGCGTACGTCATTTCCCCCCCCCCACAGCGCGATCTATCAAGCCGGAAGGGCGAAAATTTAGTCGCCTTTCTACGCGCTTTTGTAGGACACCTCTCAAGTAGCCGTACCGATTTACACGGTTTTCTACACCCTTTTTGAACACAGGGGGAACTGGCGACGCAGGTGGTGCGTCGGTGAATTACAATGTTTGATGGAGAGAATAAGAGCGACAGTTTATGAACGCACAATCATGTAGGCTAATAGCCCAAATCAGCACAAACATATATCGGAATGCAAGATTAGACGTGTCCTCTAACCGGCTCATTAATGGTCCGATATGGATTTGTTCCCCAAACTTAACCTATGGGCTGTCCCAAACCTTTCCGCGCTATATGTCACACACCTAATGCAGGCACTCCATCAAACGGCAATAATTGACCAATTAGATTGTCATTAATATGTGATCATGTGGACCTGTTTGCTGTTTGGTAAGCATATAAATGACAGTCCTCCTGTGCGTAATGCGAGCCTAAATGAATCCGGCGCTACTCGGCCTACTGGCCGAGATAGAACTCCAAAGAGGTGACGGCGATGGCGACTGCACCCACATAAGGGCACCATCAGTGAATGAATACGTCTATGTGAATCGCAAAAATGTGCACACTAATAATACCCAAATCATATGTGACGCCGACATGCTCATCACAAGTGTAGTGGCACGGTGGCCTGGCTCCACGCATGACTCATTCATCCTGGCGCACAGCAGGGTAGGGGCTAGACTGGAGGCAGGCGCTGCGCGTGACGGCTGGCTTGTTGGTGTGTGCATAGCCAAGATACATATTCTTTGTCTTTTTTACTTTAATCTTTATTAGTATTTTCCATCCATACAACGACAATACAATAAAACATAACAGCTTATGGGTACTTCCATCCATGCAGCTTTTTTTTCTTACTCAAATATGACAATTTTAATATTAGTGGTATCATCACACTTCCTTCTATAATCCATCCATTTTTCCCATCTCCCTTCAAACTTTCCTTCCTGCATCCTCAATGCATAAATAAATCTCATAAATCTTCTCCACAACACCCACCACTGCTCCTTGGTTGGGGGTTCCACCTTATACCAAGCCCTCATTATTGTCTTTTTACTAGCAACCAATAGTACTTTCACTAGGTATCTGTCCCCTCCTTGTACATCATTCTGTTATGTTTGCCAAGATGTATATTCAAAGCTGATAAGAATGAGAACCAGTCAAGACCCCACCACAAAATGAGGACCCAAGCCCTCAGCCCCCTCCCGGTCATGAGGTTTACCAGCGGGGCCAAAGGGCCCACACTGAGGTCATGCGCCAGCTATGAAGACACAAACAAGTAAGTTTCACATTTCTACCATTTTATTGTCTGTTGGTGGGTGACTGTGTGAGGTGTGTGAGTGCGTTTGTGAGTGAATGTGTGAGGTCCGTGAGTGTGGTAGTGAGTGACTGTGTGAGGTCCGTGAGTGTGGTAGTGAGTGACAGTGTGAGGTCCGTGACAGCATGTGTGAGGGAATGAAGTGCAGTGAGGATGTCCTGTTGGCTCTGGTGGTGTAGTGTGGTGACCTCCACCAACTGCTGCACAACTGCCCCACAACTGCCCCAATCCCTTCTGCCATTTCCCTCTGGGCCTCTAGGGTCATGAGCCTCCAGCACAGCGTCTGAGAGGAAGCCCAGCCCTCAGGGACCCTTGAGGCAGGGACGCTGGCAGCCTGAGGTGGAGGCGTGGGCGGTGGAGACGGAGGCGCTGGAGGTGGAGATGGCACTGGAGGTGGAGGCCGGTGCGCTGGAGGTGGAGGCACTGGAGGTCGTGGCGCTGGATGTAGAGGCTGCAACCGGCGGGGGCACGACCGTCAGGTCAAGGACCACTGCAGACTCCCCCTCCTCTGAGTCCCACCCCACGTCAGAGTGTGAAGAAACAATTTCAGTCATTTTCTTTGAGTTTGTCTGTAACTTGATTATGCATTAAACATTTCATTGTGTAGCCATATTCAATTGATATGTTTTTCTGTTGGCAGCCAAATAAATGCTTAAAGGGCAATGCTCGTTTTTGACAACCTGGACCTTATTTACGACATATTATAAGAAGTTTGACTCACCGAGATCACTTTTGTGTAGTTCGGAGGTCTGTAGAAGAAATGTAAAATCCAGCGCGAGCCAGTATATCCATGTAATGACGGTGATCGGGGCACCGAGAATGCAGTTTCTCAAAATCTATTTTCGGCCGCTAAACGGTTGTTTTCATCAATCAGATTGGATGAATCGACAGTTGAGATTCCTCAACGCGAGGCATTGTTGTGGTTTTCAAATACGGGGTCTTTAGCCTCTGTAATATGATCTTTACACGCCTTTCCCCACTTGCTCCAGCATGCATGCGCACAGGCCAGCGCGCAGACTGGCTATTCTCCGGCTCACATTCTCTGCGCTACGATCGGATTGTTGCTGATGAATGACGACGACAATATTCTCGGCACCAACAACGATCGTAGCGCAGAGAATGTGAGCCGGAGAATAGCCAGTCTGCGCGCTGGCCTGTGCGCATGCGTGCTGGAGCAAGTGGGGAAAGGCGTGTAAAGATCATATTAATTAATCAGATTTTAATTTAGATTACGATTTGGGCTGTCAACGATCATTAAAACTAAATAATCGCCATAAAACGATTTTGCACAAATCAAGTGCACCCTACACTGCAGAGCTATACTGCGCTTGACACTTTAGTTCAAAGCGAGACGAGTTGTCAAGCAAGGCGCACGCATGCTCCTCTCGAACAAAACACGACAAGAAGAAGATTATGGCAGCAGAACGAGAGGTGGACAAGAGAGCTAAAACAATGTCAGTGGTGTGGAAACACTATGGGTTCGCGGAGACAGATTTGGACCAAGTTGATACGGTGTGTAAAATTTGCTACGCAGTCGTAGCTGCCCCTCAAAGCAGCCCTTCTCAGTCCACATTCCGTTCGCTCATGCCAGACAACAGTCCTTTCCCGCTCCATTCACTTTGCCGTCAAAATAAATCGGTGTCGGCCTATTTAGGAGAGGCGCTCATATTTACAAGTGTCAGATAAACATGAAACGTCACTCACCTAAGCAAAAGGGTCTATTTTAACAAATGCTGGGTTTTGAAGCCTCGGCGCTACCATTAAATAACTTATTAAGACGCGTTCTGTCCTAGTGAAATTATTTTTCCGAGGTAGTCTTCTTCTGTGGTGGTGCCGGTGCTTTGAAGCTTCTTTATTTATCAGTTTTGGCACTTTTATTAATTTATTTATCAAGGTCAAGGTTCACTATTTGTCTCCCATGGGAGAAATGTATCTAATCCAAAGAACATTGTTAAAAAGAAAAGCCACTGTCAACATTTAATAAATTAATTGTTATCAAAGTCAATAATTTGATTTGTTAAGAAAATTTGTTAAGAAAATGTTAAAACTTTTGATAAAAAAAAAGAATTCAATGAATAATCGTGTTAAATAATCGTGATCTCAATATCAATCAATATAATCGTGATTATGATTTTTGCCATAATCGAGCAGCCCTAATGTGCGGAGAAACAGAATGTGAGTTCACAAGATCAGGATGGTCTCGTGAGGCTACCCTTGCATGGCTTTAACCCACAAACAAATATACTTTTAATAACAAGACACATTGGTCTATAGCACTACTTAGGTCCACAGACATTTTTCAGTGGGTATTACTAGCTACACTGTAAGACCGAACAGTAAAGTTTTGTCAAAGAACATGAGTTGCATTAACTCACACATTTAAAACGGCTAATTCACCACAATTTATTTGAGTTATTTGGGCACATTTTTAATTTTAAGTGTACAGCACTTAACAATTATGGTGTATAATGGTGTATTATTGTGTACTGTACTCAAATTATTTTACAGCAAGACGTTTACGTGTGATGTCATGCATGCACGTTCGTACGTGCTTGCTTCTTCTTGCCCAACTGAAAAGGCGCCATCAAGCACTGAAAAGGCTGCGAGGTCAAGCGACAAAAAAACATTTTACATGTGTTTTTTACAATTTTACATTAACAACTATGTTAACAACTTGGACATTATCAGCAGCTTAAAAATCGATAGGCCTACATTTTTTCTCTGGTGAATCTGCTTCATAAAGGAATCAAGTGCTTTGGCATGTCACCGTCTCTCCGAGCTGATCAGTCAACGATTACCACTGTGTTGCTGGCTTTAACCGCCATTCTGCTCATCTGCTCCTTAGTCGCCCTTATCTGGTGAGTTATTAATTTGTTTAGAATTAGAACATAATATGGTCATTGTATTTCATGTCCCAAATGAAGAGTTAGCTAGATAGGTCGCTAACCAACCTAACGTTAGCCGCTCCGAGCGTGAGCACTTTCTGACTAGGCTCAGTCACTAACGTTAGCTAATGTTACCCTATGGCAGAAATCGACCAGGCAGGGTGGCTAGGTAACGTTCGGCAAGCCAGTGCACGTTCTTGACATAAGCCAGCTAGCTAGCTACTTAGCCACAAGCTATCAAGATAAAGAGTGATGCCTTCTATTTAACGTTACCTCAAATGTTAGCTATGCGAGGGCTTATATGTAATATTTGCTAATATTACAGGGCTTAACTTATGTCTGTTAGCTGTTAGTTAGCCTTTTTAGCGCACACTTTAAAAGCACCTCAAAGTTCTTTTTTAGAATAAAATGGCGCGATGTGACGCATGGCTGCATTCTTAATCTGCCTGGGCATCAGGTTCAGTGAAATGTTTTGCAGTAGGCTAAATTTGACCTAATTAAGGCTAATAGAATATGGTTATATCTAGCCTACAGAACCATATAATGGCGCGATGTGACGCATGGCTGCATTCTTAATCAGCCCGGGCATGGTTCAGTAGTAGGCTAAATTTTACCTAATTAAGGGTAATGGAGTAAGGCTATATCTAGTCTAGCTACATCTAACTGTTAGTGTACGGTGCAGCCTATCATGTGTTCTGTATGTCTGCTGGGTGATATAATATAACTGATGTGCGTCTAAATTAGTTATCTAATATTACCTTAATTTAATGCAATACTGTTCACATGTTCTGTACAGTATGTGTTCATATGTGACAGCGGCTGGTGATTTGGTCCGCAACTCGGCAAACCCCGAAATGCGCTAGGGGGCAAAATAAATAAAAAAACGTTTTTTTTTTTTTTTTTTGTATTACCAAAGTTGAAGTTGTGAAGAACCCACTTACTATAACAGACAACAGTTTTAGGTTCAGGAAATACGTATAATTAGTCTGCAAACTAAGCTCGTTTTTAGCTGATTTCGAGTCGGGTTTGGGGGCGGGCAGATCGATTAGCATGATTTGGTTTCATTGGCTATTGCTTCCGGGTTCTCCGCCCCCCACCCTTCCCCAACACGCCGGCTTTGTTTACATTCAGTCCCAAGTTTAACCATGGATGCTACAGCTTTTGCTAAAGAGAAGACGGGGATGGCATCCAGGACATGGAAAGAGCTTTAAAAGTAGCTAAAACTCCAGCAGAGCAGGACTCGTTCGTACACGGAGTTTTATTCTTGATGACCTGTGATACAGAGATGACTGTATCAACAAAGCAAGTTGCTACCAAGCGACGAACGACGTACCAGATTCACACCACTGTTGTCTGCCGCCAAGCATTCTCCTTTGCTTTGGGGTAAGCTATCTTTATACTATCTGTGCTGTGTACATTACATCAACGTTAGTCGTTTAGCAGAAGCTCCTTTCTAAGTGACTAAGTCTAGCTAGCATAACAAAGGCACTAGCACTAACTAACATAGGCTAGCAAGCTAACGTTAGCTAACATGCTAGTTAGCTGAGCTGTCCCTTCGTTCCTAAACTAGCCAGCTACCTAGCACAGGGACATGGCAAGCTAGTGAGCTATCCCTTTGTTCCTAAACTAGCCAGCAAGGCAGCTAATATCTAGCCAGCTGCCTAGCACAGGGACATGGCTATAGCTAGTGAGCTAGCCCTTTGTTCCTAAACTAGCCAGCGAGGCAGCTAATATCTAGCTAGGTAGCTATATTATAGAGAGAAACAGAATGAGAGAGCATGAGAGGTATGGTAGTCTGACACCTTTGTTTTTTGTTTTGGTTACAGGATGAGCAAAAAGTGAGGATTTGCAGCTCTCCCTTGGCCCCTCCATACCAGCCAGCAAGAAGATCACTATGCACTACAGCTTTGATTTTGCACAACAGGTGAGAATACGTTCATCCTATCATGCATTAGCTAGTCTATTTAATCAACACATTCTGGTACTATTTTATCTATATGGAGTACCAGTACTGTGGGCAATAGTTTAATGTACTTTCTTCCTTCTATTCTATTGCAGTTTTGATACTGAGAGACCTGGCATGGTTGTGGCCAGAGAACACCATGATGCACCGGCAGTCGAGTTTCAGCTGCAGCGCAAGCCTGATGTCCTGCCCCCCAGAGAAGGTCTTCTTGTGCAAGCCCCACCCGGACTGGACATGGCCAGACAGACGTATCTCTTTGACAAGATCAGAGAGTTCTGTTCTGATGAGGGACGAGACGTCACATGTCCCCCGCCAAACTCCACAGCAGCTCAGAACAAGACTGTCCGCTTGTAGATTCACTGCAGATCATCAGGACAGACAGCACTGCAGGAGAAAGGCCACAGTCTTTTCCTGTTTGTATACTGAAGCGTTGCTTGTTCTCTTGCACAGACTTGCCCACACTTGCACAGACTGCATTGTCAGACTATTGAATACTGAGCCGAGTACTGTTGTTATTACCTTGAGTATTGAGCTGGGGACTGTTATTACTTTGTTGTACACTTGATCACAATGAACACTATGCACCTTGTCTATAAAACAGACAACTGACTGTACACTTTAACACTTAGACTGTTGCCTTTTTTTGTACACTTTACTACTTATGCTTGTACTTTATATCATGTATGTGACAATAAAGAACGTTAAATTTGAACTTCATCTTATATTGTGTTGTGAATGCAGTTAAGAACAAGATTAATACTGACTCAAAGAGTGTGGGGTCATCAGTGAGAGAGCACCCCACTTGGCAGCCACTCTCAGGTAATACCCCAAGTTGACAGCCACTCTGACAGATAATGACAGATCATCCAGTGGGGGAGTGGCTGGGGGTGCGGTTACCAGGCTATTGTTCACGCCCATTACCTGGCAGTCAGAGGTGTGAAAATGTTGGAGAACTTTGGAGTGGGATTTCTCAGCTAAGTTGATTTGGCAGTACTAGCATTCAAATAAGCATATCTTCTTCAACTATGTTCAGATTTCAATGTATGAGACCTCATTTGAAAGCTTACAATCTGCACTTTCATAATCTGTAAAAAACTGAAAAATGACCTTTGCCTAGTTGAGGACCAAATTACCAGCGGCGGTCCCATATGTTTTGTATATTTAGAGGGTGAACTATATTCAGCTGAAGCATTCAATGCTGCTCTGATATTTTGCTGTGGTTTTGTAAAGATTGCAGCCTGTCTAATTTTGCAATTTCCTGTTTCTGCAGGCTGAAATGGCAGCATGCAGAATGGCAGGCAGACTGAAGAAACTGTCTGAAATTCAAGCAACTCGCTGATGTACAGGTTCTTCAGTTTGGTAAGGCAGAACACAAAAACCTTTCATTGTCTAGGTTTTCACTCTGTAGGCCAGCAAGTGCAGTACCTGAAACCATTTTGGTTTCCCAATGGCTTGGAGGTGTAAACTTTGTGCATCCACCATTGATAAAAGGGCACAGCTGCTTGAACATTATCGTTTGCATCATAGCAATTACTCCTCAGTAAGCCCATTACCTTGTCTGTATGAAAACTGTGTTTGCACATTTCAAACAGTAAATGCCTTAAAAATTCACTTAAATCGGTTACATACTGAGACAGTGCAAAATGATAATCAGTTGGGAGGTGTGTCGTTTGTTTGTGCGGTGTGTCAATTCAGACAACCTTTTAATAACAAAACTCTTTTTAGTCATTTAAGAGCACACTTAAAACAACATGAAACAGTGGGTTGTCCATTCAAAGATTGTCAGTACCGTACTAATGTGTATAGCTCCTTCAATACCCACAAAAGTAGATTTGTGATCTAGACTGTGAGGTGTCAGATTTTAAGACAGAGATTGTCTTCACGGAACCTGACCGCCAGCCAGCTCAGAACGTAGAATCAGAGTCTGATGAGGCAGGTCCCTCTCAGGATGATTACACTCTTGAGCATCCAGCTCAAGACACTTCTGAGTCTGGATATGACACTGGTGAGCTGGAAGTGCAATTGAGAAACAACTTGGCTTCTTTGTTCTTGAAAATGCACAGTGTTCTGCATGTATCAGACATGGCGACACAAGACATAATTGAAAGTTTGTCGCAAATATTTGCCTTGTCCAATCCCCTTGTGAGAGACTCAATTATCAAGGTTTTAGAAGAGCATGGTCAGTCTGTAAATGATGCAATTCTGAATGAGTTAGTGGAAGCTGTCATGAAATGTAATGTTTTTGCCAGCGCTACTGCTGAAGGTGAGAGTTGTCCACTGCTAAGAGGAGGAAAACATTTGTGAGGAGTAACTACCCTCTGGTAATGCCAGTAGAGTATGTCATGGATTCCACTGGACACACAGCAGTGTATGTTCCAGTTCTACAGATGCTTCAAACAATGTTTAGAAATACAGATGTTCTTGACAAGATTCAAGAAGCTAAACCATCGCCACCTGGAATGTACATGTCCCATGAAGATGGAACATATTTCAAAGAAAATGCATTGTTGTCAACAGCAGGTGAGATGGGTGAGATGAAGTTGTCACTGATTTTGTATGTGGATGACACTGAACTAGCTAACCCATTAGGTACATCCAGGAAGATCCACAAGCTTTGTGCAGTGTACTGGTTGCTAGCTAATGTTCCCAGTATGTATAGGTCTAGCCTTCATGTAATACAGCTAGCTCTGCTGTGCAAAGTACCGACTCTGCAGAGTTGTGGTTATGAAAGTGTTCTTTCACCTTTGTTGAAAGACTTGCAGACTCTTGAGCAGGATGGCATTTTTCTTGAAGCTCTCGGCCAATGTGTGAAGGGCACTGTCATGTGTGTTGCAGCTGATAACTTGGCTGCCCATGGTCTTCAGGCTTTGTACAGTCTTTCAGAGCAGCGTATGTCTGCAGATTTTGTTGCTGTCCTACAGACCAGATACAGTCCAGAGAAGTTTCTGAAGGAGAGTTTATCATGAGAACGAGGGCCAGCCATGATCTTGATGTACAGAATGTTGCACAAGGAGAGGTGACATCTCAAGGTGTTAAGGATGAGTGCACGCTCAGTAAGACACTTCAGCATTTTCACCCTGTTTCTGGTTTCCCGCCTGATATCCTTCATGACCTTTTTGAGGGTATCGGGCCAGTTGAGTTGGCCTTGTGCATTCGTGAGATGGTTCGGCTGAAGTACTTCACTCTTGAATATCTTAACTCAAAGATTCACACATTTCCATATCAGCACTCTGATCGGGTTGATAAACCACAACCAATCCCAAAAAGCTTTGCAGCCAAAGAAAGCATTGGTGGGAATGGGCATGAGAATGCCACTCTTCTGAAGTTATTGCCTCTTATGGTAGGAAGTAAAGTTCCCGAAGGAGATGAAACATGGGCTATATTGATGGACCTGAAGGAAATAGTGCAGCTGGTGTTGTCCACATCTTTCACAGAGGAATCCATCCAGTACATGCAGAGTAAAATCAGTGATCACAGACAGGGTCTTCTAGCAAAGTTTCCAGACTTTAAACTCAGACCCAAACATCATTACATTGAGCACTACCCAGAACCGACGAGGCGTTTTGGACCACTTGTCCACCTGTGGACCATGAGGTTTGAGGGAAAACATCGCTTTTTTAAAAGGGTGGTGCATGACACACACAATTTCAAGAATGTCTTGAAAACACTTGCAACCAGGCACCAGCACATGATGGCATATCACCTCAGTGCGCCATCATTTTTCAAACCCCACACTCAAGCCTCAAGTGTCACCTCTGTCCAAGTGACCTCACTGCCACAAGTGACCAGAGACTTCATAGAGACAAAGACAGACAGTCCAAACATATACAGTACATCAAAGGTCTCCATAAATGGCACAGAGTTTGCAAATGGAATGTTTGTTTCTGCAGGCCAAAGTGGAGGACTTCCACAATTCAGCAAAATTGAACATGTACTGATTGTGAACAACTCTGTCAACTTTCATTGCAGGAACTATGAGTGCTGGTACAGTGAGCATCTGAGGTCATATGAGCTGATATCCACCGGCAACTACTCTGTTCACCAGCCATCACACTTAAATGACACAGTAAGCCTCACAGCATACAGTATTGATGGGCATTTGATGTTAACGCAAAAGAGGTTTATTTTGATCAGAGCCATGCAGGATTAATGTATATAAATGTAGTGTACTGTATTAAGAAGTGGGAACCTAGACAGTCCCTTGAAAGAGTGAAGAAAATCTCCCCTCTGTTTTTTCATCAGTGACACCGCTAACACAACAGGCCTATAAAGATTAACTGAACAGGTTACAATAATACAAATACAATACAAAACAATGATACAATAGGGAGAAAATATAGGTTATGAGTTTGTGCCTCTATATATACTTTACTCTGAGAGGATAGTGTTAAGGAAATTACCTCTTGCTTTAGTTCAGATTTATAAGAACACGCTGAGTGGTCGATCAAGCTGGTTTTAAACAAAGGCAATAGTTTTATTCTGTTACGATTCTGCAGAGTCGGACTAAACTTTGTAGTTCGTTCTCATAGATCAGTCTGTTAGAACTACAAATTCTTCCCTGTGTGACATCACTTCCCTGTCCTTCATCCTGAAACTATGTCACTTCCTTTTTTTCACTGTATAACCTAACGACCTCGTCCTCAAGTGAACTCACTCTGCCTGGATTCACTTCCTGTGCTAGAGTCCGACTGCAGAATCGTAACAGAATAAAACTATTGCCTTTGTTTAAAACCAGCTTGATCGACCACTCAGCGTGTTCCTTTAAATCTGAACTAAAGCAAGAGGTAATTTCCTTAACAATTCTGGCGACGAGATGTTCTATGGGACGGCTGCTTGATTTTCGTCTTGTTTTGGGCTGATTACACAGACGCGTGACGTGCTTTCTCGAGGACGGGGGGAGTTCAGTCTGGAACTTGCTGAAATCTGGTACGTTGTTTGAACCTAGTTTAGAGTGGTCCCTTTCTTTGTTCGGCTGTGATAACTTAGACAATAGTGTTTATTCGAGCCGGTGTTGCGCACGTGTGCCCTGGTTAGCTAAAGCCGGTTTTTGAGCCGCATGCCCGCCTAAAAACCTATATAACTGAACCAGGGTTGGTTTTGTAAGCGTTCGCATTTGGAACGTTCGTGAAGTACTACACAACGTTGACTTTCGGAAAGCCTACTCTTTTGACTATTTATTTTGGGTTCCGCGTTGTGGGGGTTGCCGCGACGCGAGGGGGCTTGTTGTTGTCTTGAGGCTCGTTGTTTTTGTTTCTATTTAATCCTGTTGTGAAGTGCACAACACGGAGATGGCTGATTCACTTCGAAAGATTATTTGGAATCCCCGGGTGGTATGCTAGGTAAATCGTACCTAAGACGTAATCCTTATTTTGTTTCGTTTTGTTTGTAGACTTGGATGTGTGTGTTTGTGGTAGACTGCATTTGGCTGTTTGCTGCGTCCTGCGTTTTGTGTTTCATGTGAAGCTGAGGCTTCTTAGATATTGGATCCATTGTATGTTTGAATCTACACCAAGGTAGATTTGGGTTTTGTATTAGGATTTGAGGTCCTGTTTTGTGTTTACTGTTTATGCTGGGTGTTTTGTTTTATGCTGGTTTTGGTTTGTGTACGTTTGTGATTGATTTTCATGCTGGCTGCATTCTAGCTAGGCTACTGTTCTTGTTCTGCTCCAAACTAGCTATCTTCTCTGTTAGCTAGAGTTTTCGTTGTTCTATTGTTTCAATGCTAGCTTCCATGTGCTAGCTAGTTCATCCACATGTTGATTAGCCCACGTGTTAGTACTTTCTTCTGAACTTTGTGCACACGTGGTTAACTTCCTGTTTTGCTGCTTGTGTGAAAAAAAAAAGTGAGAGACTTCCTGTTTTCCCTCTTCTCCATTTGAGGGTCCACCATTTTGGCTTCTGAAGTCTGCCATTTTGGGGGAAAAAAATATATAACAGGATAATAAAAAAATAAAAATAAATTATGTACTTTTTATTACATTGTTTGTTCTCATATTTTCTTTTAAAATGGGAGCTACTTATAGTACATCAAAGCGTGAAACTTTTCTTGGCACTAACAAGGTAGTTGCATTGAATTATGGTCCTACTGTATATAAGCAAATTGTATTACGGCGTAAACACAGTGATTTCCCCCCTGTGTCAGGTAGTTTATCTGTTAAGTTGCTAGGAAAAGTGAAGGGACAGCTTGAGGAGTTTGAATTAACTAAGCTAGGTAGGAAGTCAGAGAACCACATTAACTGGGCTCACTTTTCTGTCTGGGAGACGACTGCACATAACTTAATATCAGATAAGGATGATCTGCTAAGCAGATGTAGGTTATTTCCTGATTCACACATAACAGGCCCCCAGTCTAAACCAGCCCCCGCTCCAGGCCCTATGCATGAGGCCCCCCTTCTTGATGGCGGCTATAGAGATAATCAGGTATATTCACAACGAAACAGCAGGGTTTACAAATCTGATCAGCGTTGTTATTTCTGCAACCGCAGAGGACATTTACAGAGGACATGTAGACTATACGCTAAATTTCAAAAGTCTTTTGTTAATACTCCACAGGGTGGTGGATTCTGACTAGAAAAGATAGATATTTCAGTAGGGAAAGTGTAGGGAGACTGAGGGTGTACGTGACAGGGGGGGGAAAAGGTAAGAGAAGAAAAAAAACAACATTCATATTTGCCAATATCTTAGTCTGATACACATTGTCTGACAACCCAATTTTGAGAATTTTTTTTGTTCTGTTTAAGATTTCATGTTATAGCTGATTTCAGATGCACATTCATTGGTTTTGAGTTTTACAGACAACTGTCGTTCCTGGACTACCGGATAAATGCCAAACCGGTTGGAACCGCAAGTATTTTAATAATTTGAAATGACTGCCACTTAAAGTTGTTAGATGATGCTAACTTCACACTCAATTCACTGTATTATTGGTATATTAACTTAATATGCTCAGATCTGTTTTGCAAACTAGTTTTCGGAGGTGTGACTCCAACGGAATTGATATCATCCAACCTAAGAAGGGTAAAACCGCCACACTACAATATCAAGCGCACAGCCTTTAACTAATTGGACATATTCTTGAAAAAAAAAAAGAAAAGACATCACTCCAATTTATCAAAACTGTTTTCTATGATTTATTTTGTTATGTTTATGTGCCTCCGGCGCATAATTTCTAAGAAGACCTGGTGTTACCCACAAGGGTGATGAGAAATTGAAATGTCTTTTATTTTGTCTGTCTTTCATTTTGTCTGTCTTTTATTTTGTCTGTCTTTTATTGTATGTAAACTGCCCATGCAGCTCTGTCTGTGCGTCTGATGGCCCACAGAGACAGCTGCATGGTAAAACAAATGTGTCACGTATTATTTCTGAAGTTTGTTTACAGAGTAGACACAGGCACGGGACGAGAGATGGAGGCTACTCCAGGAATTGGATGCTCACACCAGGTGACTCTCCAGCAACCGGGGTAACCGACTTCCCATTTAGATGGGCTGACACCTTTGTTCGTGGGGACGTTGGTCAAACGCCTCACCCCCACGTTGCCCAACTGACTGTGGGTAAGAGATAGATATGATCAAGAATAAATTTAAGAATAGTAACCAAGCGGTTGTCAGACCCAAGGAACCATCACGTCCTAAGCGTGCTCATAACTCTCTGTCCTCAAACGCAGAAATGTAGTTATTGAAATTAAGAGCTCAACTTATAACACCCCTAGTGTTCTTTTGAGAACGGTTTAGATAAATTATATTTGTTCAGGCTTTGAGAACCGCATATGAAGCTATTCATTTAATGTTATTTTGGTTTGAGTAATGCATTTTTTCCATTTGTTCACCCTGATTCAAGGGAATTTTTGCTTTTACCCTTAGAGGGCGTTGTTTTACATAATGTGTTGGCGCTCCACTTTTTAAATGATTATTTTGAATGACAATTTCTTGTTAGAAACAAGGACTCATGGGTTGATGATACGAATGTGTTGTTTTATTTTAGGAAATGGCCATAGAATTTCTAAGAACTAAATCTAATTGGTGTGTGAGCAGGTTAATTACCTTGGTCACGTAATAATGATGAATAAATAAAAATGCAATTTTGCAGACATAACCCTCATTAGACAAAAGCTAGCTCCCCTTGACAAGATTACATGGACTGACGAGCCTGACTGGCTCTAACAATGACTAACACACCCTGTTTAAGTATTTCTGACTCTAAAAAGACATTGAAATCAGTGGCAGCTACCACTGGCGCTATGTTTCAGACCAAGTAGCACTGCGCACGCTGTTTTGTCCATGTCCTGCATGTTGTGTCTATTCTTCTTTTACATCGCACCTACACAAAAACGTGGCTGCTGCTTTAATAGAATGAACTGTTGACCGTACATTTCAAAGATGCACTGTTCTTAACTCTGCTTCCTCCTCCAGAAGGCGGAGAGACATGACTGTCAACATAGTGAACGAGATCAAATAAGCCACGCTCAAACCTCTCAGATATTCTCCTCTCTCACTCTGATTTTGAATGAATGCTCATTTCATAGTTAGCATAACCTATACTGCATCTTCCATGCTTTCATTATGTTTCCAAATTAGCACACTGACCAGATCATGTTTCAAAAAACAGGGGGTAGTGAAGGGAAGTGAAGGATGTTATCACGTTAACTGGTCGTTGCTAATGAAACAGACTAGTAGTAGTTGGATTGAAGGTAATGAGGAAGTTGGATTGAAGGTAATGAGGAAGTTGGATTGAAGGTAATGAGGAAGTTGGATTGAAGGTAGTGAGGAAGTTGGATTGAAGGTAATGAGAACGTAGTTGAAGGAAATTAGAAAGTAGTTGAAAGAACAAGATGCAGAGCTGAAGAAGAAACTTAATGTGTAATATTTTAAAATAGTGGGCAAAGGCCAAGCTCCTGTTGAAACCTCTGATCCTGTGTCCATAGGTAGTATGGTTGCTAATTCCGCTGCTAAAGCTGCGGTGCTCTCCTGTTTTGTCTATGCTGTCTCTCTCATCTGTGGATTCACAGGTCTCTGCCGACCTGAGAGGGCTTCCTGCATTTCCAACCAGGCCCGTGGGTTGTGAGCGGAGACCTGAACCAGAGTGCCCGTTGGCTGGGCCCGTACCAGTTCCTGCTGCCAACCCAGACGTAGCAGAGAGGACTTTGTGGGTACACGCCAGCCACTGCAGGCTGGTTCCAAACCAGGACGAGGCCAACCGGCCCGAGGATTCCAACAACCAAGATGCAATATCCTGTGTCAACACCAGGGCGAAAGCTCACTCTCTGGTCTCCTCAGATGAGGAATCAGACAAAGAATAACGCACTACCTTTTCCTCATTGCTGTCAGGATGACAACTCTGACCGCCACTTCAGCAAAACACAATCATAGGCCACCACACTGTGGCTTCCTCTAAGAGGAGCTATTGAAAGAAGTGACCTTGCCTGTCACCTCCTTCCCAGGATCGTTATGGCAACGTGGACAAGCGTTTGTCCTATTTGAATGTTGCACTCCACTTGACTGTTGGGTCTATACGGTAGACGAAGATGAATGGAAAATACTACATCCTGCATATATAAGATTTGAAAGCAACAGAGATTTCCAGGTTATACTGTTGAAACTGTGACTGGAGTTTGGTTTAGAGTGGGTATACAAGTATTGAAAATTCATAATTATAAAGTTGTTATAAAGTCTATGAGAACGAACTACAAAGTTTAGAACAACAGTCAAGGGGGAAAACAGAACACTTTGTTGAGACTTGAAATTCATTCACAATAGCTGAAAGAGAATCGAAGCAGTAGACAGAAATGGTTCAGATGGTTTAATGTCAGCCAAGACTACGCAGATTTGGTATGTTGTTAGTTCTACCATGTTTCTCTGGTTCAGTAACCTAGCCTAATATTTTTTATTCAAAACTGAAAATGTCAAGGAAATTGCGAGCATTTATTTTGACCACAATCCTGATGTGTTATCCAACTGAATGGTGCTCATTAAAGGAATATGCTCGTTTTTGACAACCTGGACCTTATTTACGACATATTATAAGAAGTTTGACTCACCAAGATCACTTTGGTGTAGTTCGGAGGCCTGTAGAAGAAATTTAAAATCCAGCGCGAGCCAGTATATCCATGTAATGGCGGCGCACGGGGCACTGAGAATGCAGTTTCTCAAAATCCATTTTCGGCCGCTAAACGGTTGTTTTCATCAATCAGATTGCATGAATCTACAGTTGAGATTCCTCAACGCCAGCCATTGTTTCGGTTTTCAAATACGTGGTCTGTAGCCTCTGTAATATGATCTTTACACGCCTCTCCCCCACTTGCTCCAGCACGCATGCGCACAGGCCAGCGCGCAGACTGGCTATTCTCCGGCTCACATTCTCTGCGCTACGATCGGATTGTTGCTGACGAATGACGACGACAATATTCTCGGCACCAACAACGATCGTAGCGCAGAGAATGTGAGCCGGAGAATAGCCAGTCTGCGCGCTGGCCTGTGCGCATGCGTGCTGGAGCAAGTGGGGGAGAGGCGTGTAAAGATCATATTACAGAGGCTACAGACCACGTATTTGAAAACCGAAACAATGGCTGGCGTTGAGGAATCTCAACTGTAGATTCATGCAATCTGATTGATGAAAACAACCGTTTAGCGGCCGAAAATGGATTTTGAGAAACTGCATTCTCAGTGCCCCGTGCGCCGCCATTACATGGATATACTGGCTCGCGCTGGATTTTAAATTTCTTCTACAGGCCTCCGAACAACACAAAAGTGATCTTGGTGAGTCAAACTTCTTATAATATGTCGTAAATAAGGTCCAGGTTGTCAAAAACGAGCATTTTCCTTTAAGTATTTCTCTCTTTTTCTTATGTTTTTCTTCTTAGGAAATGGCAGCTGTAAATTAAAATCTTACTTGGTTTAGGTTACATTTCAAAGAACACACTGAGTGGTCGGTCAAGCTGGTTTTAAACAAAGACAATAGTTTTATTCTGTTACGTTTGCAAGCGGTCTCTCACACAGGAAGTGTTTCCAAAGTAAGAGCAAAGATACTGAGAAAGGGAGAACTCTTTATAGGGGGGTACAGGGGATGTTTGTGACGTTACAGACCAACTGGTCTGGATAAACAGATTTCTTCTGTGGGAATGGAGTTAACTTCTGGTTTCCACAAACGTTGTAAAACAATAAACTCAGAGAACTTCAGGAACATCAATCAAGGAGGAAAACAGAAAAACTATTTTTGGAGTGAGCACATGGGTGATGACTTGAAATTACTTTAACACAGCTCAAAACTTACTACTTCATTTACATACCTCCACAGACATTGTCAGGAAGATGACTCTGTCTTCACGTCCAGAAACTGTAGATGAGCTAAAAATTAGGATCAGACAAATTTTTTCTAGACTTTGACTTTAGTCTATCATATGAAGATCCAGATTTTGATGGCCAGTTATGTTCCCTTTTAGATATTGAGGAACTTCCACAGAAAGCGGTGCTGAAAGTGATCAGGTCTGAGAGTCGTCCTAGTTCAGCATCCTCAGATGATCCAATAATCTTGCCTCATGCCATGACTCCAGGCAGGGCTGACAGATGTCCTGATGTTTTTCCAGTGCCCATTTTCTCTTATGAGGTAGAACTCATACTCCACGATGGAAATGATGATTATCAGATAAGAGGGAAAAATTTTAAGTTATCTAGGGAACAAAAGCATGACATTCTTGAGACCCTTGCTGCCAAAATGCATAGCTTTAAAGCATACCCCAATGATAAGGAGGTTTCAGCTGTCTCAGAAGCACTTATCATTAAGCATCCTTGTCTAAAAGAGCCAGGCTCCAAGACTGGATGGTATGGTTGGAAAAATAGCCTGAAATACAAGATGGGAAACTTCCGCACTAAGTTAGCTCATGCAGGAGCTCAGGAGGTAGCTGTAAACTCTGGGAAAAGGAGCAGAAATAACCCAGACAAAGAAGCTCCCCACACCAACATAAAAAGGCCAAAGAGGGCGGAAGTGAATTTCCTCCCAAACTTCCCAAGAGATGAAGATACTGCAAGCATTGAACGATTGAGGCTACAAATCGCCGATGAGGTCCAGAAGAGTGACAAGAACCTTCCCCTGATCGGGAAGTTAAGGCGAGACACCCCAGGTGAATAGGCTAAAAAAATTATTTAATAGGTATCACCATGATGATTACCCAGTTGATTACTTATGATAAGACAATGTTTTTTTGTATTACAAGTTTTATGAAATGTTATGTTTAAATATGCAAATTAGGCATGATCTTATCAAATATGCGCTAATTTGCATAACTTTCCAGAACAGAAATCTGAAGTTTGGATAAAGCCAGATTAAAAATTATTGTTTCATTTTGTTGACATATTAGAGTCAAAGGCTTTTACAGAGGGGATTTTTGATATCTCTTTTTATCACTCCATAAAGCAGAAAATAGTTCAACAGCCATCAAAAAATCAATTTTCGCCATGTTTTTAGGAATAAAATGTCATATAATTCAGGCTTTGAATGATATATGAACAAACCCCTCTGTAAAAGCCTTCAGAACATAGATGGGAGTACAACTGGAAAGTTTGGTGTATGTACGTGCTACTGAAGTGGAGATTTCGATCTCAGAGTATGAGAAAAAACTCATTTAGAGAAAACAGGCTTTTAAAATATGTATTGTAAAATTCCATACATTTTGTTGGAAAGCACTATTTACAGACACAATATCTAATCAAATCATTAGAAACAACAATATAGAACATCTAAAACATAAAAACTGATGACAATAACACAGCATTTATGAACTGAATAGAACCAGTCTCTCTCTCTCTCTCACACACACACACGCGCACAGACACACACTGCCACCAGCAGAACTGCCAACCTAGTTTGTTTGTCTACCTCTATAACACAGCCTAGTTGACCATGCCTGTCTACAGCCTAGTTTTCCATGCCTGCTCCATATGTAGGCCCCTCATCCATTTCCTGCTGATGCCTTTTCAGTTTATTAGCTGTGCTCATGCTCTTGCGCCTACGTTTCACACTGGCCGTGATGGCCTCAGCTTTTGCGATTCTAACCCGATCAGTTTCACTCATTGCATTTACAGTAATCACTGTGCTCTCTAGCCACAACCTCTCCATAACACTCAGCATGGCAGAGGCACCTTCATTAAATGTGGCGATGGCCATACTTGCTGCTGCCTCAACCCTGTTTTTCCCCACAAAGACAGTCTTGGGACAGCGTGCCCATATAACGGAGTTGAGGCACTCGTTTGCATTTTGAGTGCCGCCATGCTGCATTCGCTGCAGCAGGCTGTCACTTGACATGCGGTGGTATACTGGGATGAGCTTCTGCCCCACCTCTCGTGTCAGGAAGTTTCGAGCATGGTGTTTATGGCTTTCAGGTGTTTCCCCATTGTCCTCTGCTCTCCTATACCAACACCAGGAGGGACAGCACCGGGTGTGTATGGGGTTGTCGTCAGTGGACATAGAGTGGAGGAGACCGGCCCATATTGCTGCCTTCATGTTGTCTAGTGAACACTGGTTATTCAGAATTGCTCCCCTGTAATAATTTTGCAATGTTTTGCATTTGTTGGCAGTTAGCTTCCCCACACCCTTCCATCCTAACTTCCCCTGTGAACTCAATTTTCTGAGTGCTGTACCCATTCGCTTGTGAGCATGATTGATACACTCCAATTTCTCAACTGCATGCCCAGGGTATGGGTTCAGAGCAACCACCTCCCTAAATGCTGCACTGTCCCCATCTGACAGCATCTGAGTGTACCGCACCTGGTGGCGGTTCACAGACCTGGCCCACATTCTCTTTGCTGCCTCCTGCTCCATTGCCTTACTGGATCCTGAAAAGTTTTTAGCACAATCATCGTGTGTCTCTCTCCAGCTGACAAACTCCTGCTCTGTCATTTTCTTCTGTCTCATAGCATTCTCCTTCAGTACACAAGCATGGCAATAAGAGGATAGGACCTCATAGTCTATCACCAGTCCTGTAATGAGGTCAATGCACACGCCGATTCCATAGCGGGAACTGAAGCCTCTTTTTTGCCAGGTTCCATCAAAAGACACGCTTATGTTCATGACTGCATCTGGATCCTCCCTCAGCAACTCCTCCACATCTGGGTCGATATCAGCATAAGCCTGCCTGACCTGCTCCCTGGTTCTGTGCAGTGACTCCAGCCCTCTCTCAATTTCTGCCACTGAAATGAAATGTATAGTGATTCTCTTCATCTGACCAAGCCTTATTGATGCAATTCAAAAAAGACAACAATATAATGATGTAGGATAAGTATATACAGTACATAGCCTACCCTCTCCCTTCTCTCTCTAAGGTGCATTGTGTTGCCATTATGTATGAAATGTGCTATATAAATCAAGTTTGATTTGAGAGACAGAGACAGAGAGAGAGAGAGAGAGGTCTATCTAACCCTGTTTCCATAGACTATGGAATAACATTCCATAGAAATGTTACAGTGAGAGAGAGAGAGACAGAGAGAGAGCTAGAACTTTTTTTTTTTTTTTACAGTTCCCCTATTAGGATATGATTAGTATGCACACACCCCTTCCCTTCTATCTATAACGTGCATTGTGTTGCCATTACAGTAGGCTATGTATGAAATGTGCTATACAAATCCTTGAGAGAGAGAAAGTGAGACATCTATCTCAGTCCTGTTTCCATAGCCTACCTCACTTTCTTGTCATGCCTCTGGTAGGTTTTAAGATGAAGCCCGGGAATCCCCAACACCTGGCTGATATTGTTGAGAGCTGCATATCCCAATCCTAACTCGTGTGCTAAGAGCACCATCCGCACATTGACATCAAATGCGACATCGTTCCTGGTTGCGTCTTCAAGGCGCGGAGATGTATAAACACTTTTGCGGTAGCAATCTCTTTCACACAAACTGCACTCTAGAAGCAAACTGCTACAGAACCCACGATTCTGTGGATCTATGTTCATTTTAAGCCCTGTCCCTGCACAATTGGGACAAATCAACCCGGCGATCAGTTCATTCAAACGCGCGACATGAACTATTAGCCACTGCTGTGTCGCGCGTTGGTCACTCCCGCTATCTCTCTCCTGTTGTCCGGCTGACAGCTTGCGCATCGATGCACTTTGTGAAGTAATTTCACCGTCTGCTTCATTTGATTGCTTTCCCTTCTCTTCCATTCCCTTTTTCCGATTAAACCTTGCAAGTGACAACTGTTGTCGTCTTTTCTGTGAGCGTTTTACAGTAATTGGCGTCGGCATCTTGAGATTTTTAAAGGTCCCGCTGAAAGCTATCAGGAAGTGTCATAGCACGTCACGTGACGAATCTGAACCAATCACGTTCTCAGAAATCAACAACAGCCAATGAGATTTCACGTTTAGCATCAAACCTGCCTTTGTATTTCCACGATTGGTTGCTGATACAAATGAAACTATCAGGTTTGGTTGCGATAACATCATGCTCGAGAGAGAGATCTCTCTATCGATATATTACACCAGCGGATCCAAAAGACGGCCGCGCTCTGGTTCGTTGCGAAAAAATGCTAACTTTTGGTGATTTTAGGAAGAATCTACAGACGCAAACAGACTAAATGAAGTAAAATAAACATCTAAATGCGTATTTTTGATGTTTTATTTCCACTAGTCTGAAAGAAGACATGTTATGGAAGCAAAATAGCACATAATCTCAAATTTGACCAGAGCTTTGAAAAACGATGTTTTCACCTGCCGTGTCTCGCCTTAATGCAGACCACCTTTGCCCTGCGGCGCAAAGAGGTCATCAGCGATGCACCACCTGTCAGTGAGATCCTTGATCCTTGGCCTGCCTTCAAAATTGAGTCACAGGTAAAAAATATATTTCTTACTACACCTTCTTGAGCAGGTGTATTAAATATAATTATTTTTTGTGGCAGCAGGGCTCTAAGGTGCGACCATTTTACTCGCATTTGCGACTAAAAATAGTTTTGTGCGATCAGAAAAAATCTAAGTTTCGCAAAACGTACTCATCAACATTTACCCATCAACTTTGAAATGTAGCCTACTTCCAGGTGTAGGCTACTTCCAGGTGTAGGCTACTTCCAGGTCAGAGCAGGGACCACTGAGACTGTTTAGCTATGGTTAAGCACAACATTTACCCCTCAATAATTCAGAGAGGGATCTTGTTTCTGTCTGTTGGTTCAGCCCTGACCCTATAGCCTTAACTCTCTGTGTCTGTTTCTACCTGTGTAAGTAGGTCTACTGTGCGGGGAGTCGGGGGGGGGGGGGGGGGGGGGAGAGGGTCTCGAAAATATTAACAATAAATCCTATTTTGGTTGTGCATTTTCTCAATTTGCTGTATCATCATCATCATGTGTAATGTGTAAAATTAGTCTATTTTGATGTGGTTGCTTCCGTGTTAAAGTAAGCCCACTTCTCCTAATTGCAGTAGGCCTAACTGTATTGTGTCCTTATTACTCATTTATTATCTTTCTGTAGAAGGCTATGGTTATTGTGCGCTGGTTAGCCTACACCAGACCAGGGCGTGTGTAGCAATTACCATCACCCAGGATTACTGGACGGGCGCAGAGACAAGGGGAGGTAGACTGAGAGAAGGGGAGGGAGACCCAAAAGAGAAAGACAGGGAGAGGGATATAGGGAGAGAGGGGGAGGGAGACAGAGAGAGAGGGAGGGAGAGATAGGGAGGGGGACGGAGACAGGCAGAGAAGGAGACAGGGGGAGGGAGACAGGGAGAGGAGACTGGGGGAGAGAGAAAAGGAGACAGGGGAAGGGAGGCAGGGGAAGGGAGACAGGGAGGCAGGGGAGGGAGATAGGGAGACTTAAGTATATATTTTTCAACCATTTTTTTTTTTTTTTCTCCACCATAATTTTTTTTTTTTCCCATGTTTTTTTTTTTTTTTTTTTCCATCATGATTTTTTTTTTTTTTTTTCTTGCCACTTTAGGGGCATAATTTTTTTTTTTTTCCATGTTTTTTTTTTTTTTTTTCCATCATGATTTTCTTTTCTTTTTTTCTTGTCACTTTAGGGGCATAAATTTTTTTTTTTCCCATGTTTTTTTTTTTTTTTTTCCATCATGATTTTTTTTTTTTTTTTTTCTTGTCACTTTAGGGGCTCCGTACAAAGCTACAAGTCTCACAACTTTTTAATTTTATTTTTTATTACAAGTCCCACGACCGCAACCTGCAACGCGCAGAACTCTCGTGATGACGCGCGATGACAGCTCAGCTGCCCTCACTCAAAAACGACTGTGCAGACGCCGAATGCCCCTGCCAGTAACGTTAACAAAATGAAGCCCATTCAATCATATTTTGCAAAGTGGAACCAAGGAGAGAGAGAAATTTGGTGAGGCCTGGGGGGAGTCGAATCAACTGTCACAAAAAAATCGTTGTTTACACAAAGTTCTATTGATTCGATTAGATTCAATATTGCACCGTAGCCTACCAGTAACTTACTGGATCCACATCAAAATGCAATGAAATGCCGTTAACATTGTAAAAAGCGTTTTTTTTTTTCATGAAATGCGTGTCATAACGATCCAATGACATGTTCCTTTGCATCTACATTAAACTTAGCCTTTTCACGGATTTTACAATTTTTGAATGATTATTTGTGAAGGGTCCGTGTACCCTCCGTCCAATCGTTATTTCTCTTGACTCAGTAAAAAGGAAAACCAAATTTACTGCTTTTTCGCTTTCTCTTCTTACGGTTAATATGGGTAAACTGAACACGTGATAATCCGTTTTATCCTTTACCGTTGTTTCCTTTTTTGCTTTCATGACAAGAGAATAGGATGCTCGGTTGTGTTATCCTTTTACCGTTATTTCCTTTTTGCTTTCATGACAAGAGAATAGGATGCTCGATTGTTTTCTCATATTGTCGTGTAACCCTTTCCTCCTCACTGCTTGAATTCATTCCGTTTGATCCTGTAACCGTTTTTGCTTTTTTGCTTTCATGAAGAGCGACAGCTATGCTTGATTGCCTTTCGTGTATCCTTTTCTGAAAGGTGCAGCCTATTAGCCTACTGTTTGATTGCTTTTTCTTTTCATGAAATCAAACACACGTCAATGGAATCAATCAAGCGGGGGGAGAGGGTGAATGGGAAGTGACATTAAACTTCAAAATAAACGTTTTTGAAATGTTAGCCCTTCTCAGGAACTGTGAGTGCGCTGATGACGTAATATCTGCTACCACAGCTCCATAGGGATTCGTGAATTATAAATAGGGGCCGGAGGTCGCTACGATGGCGCTCACATTTAAAAGTGTCAAAGAAACATTTCAAAGCCACTCACCAAAGCAGAAACGCCTATTCTTACAAACGATGGGTTTTGAAAGCTCGGCGCTACCGTTAGCCTAAGTGACCTTTTTAGCCGTTTTTTGTGGCATCGTCATTATTTTTCGAGGTGACAAAACATTTCTAAACCATCTAATTGACTAAAATGTCATATGTATGTTGCCTAATGTAGGCTATGGATGTTGCTGCAATGTTACATATTGTGTAGGCCTACTTTACCATACTGGTATGCAGCAGTTGCATGCTCCAGATGGCAAACACCACAATTCTGCTACTGACCTTACCTGCTGATCTTCCACAAAATGATGAATAAACATGCAAAATAAATGCTCAATATAAATGCCTGCTCTGAGGACGGCCACATTGTACGCAGGGGCCCGGGGGCAAAGTGGTTTTACAGACATGGAACGTTGTAAAAGGTTGTCCACCAGAGATGATATCTAGGACCTTCAAGGATCACAACCTGGGTGGACAACCTGGTCAACTTTTTGAAGGAAAGCTACAGGGAGGGTCCAAAGTTTCCCATTGACGCCCATGTTAAGGCAGACACCACACCCTAATGGTTTTCTTTGTGATGCTGATGATGGATTAAGGCCGAAACGCGTCCGTATGCTTGCCCATTAAGACGGTTAGTGCGATCCACAACTCTCCTTTTTGATCTATGATCAGCTTGTGGTTGTGCAACATATGATGCTGACGCCCGGAGAAAACGTTTCTGTTGGAAAGGAGTTTTCACACGTTGCGGTAGATGTCCTCAAAGATAGGGAAAGGGTAGAGCCAATGAGTAACCTCGACTCCCAACTGAAATCATTATGTGCGGTAACCGCATGGATGTATTAATAGAACTGGATACAGCCACTCCATTCACTGACCGCTATCAACAATGAAGCCCTATTGAACCGCGCCATCTTGGCAAATTTGTAGTCATTTTACCATTTCCGGTGACTTTTGTACTTGTGCAGTTGTGCTTTTCTGGCCTTCCGGTGACTTTTGTACTTGCCCAGTTGTGCTTTTCTGTCCTACGCGCGTCCACGGTCAACGTTGGCGTTGACCGCTTCTAGCTATCGAATGGCCGACTGGTGTAAGGTGGTTAGCCTAACGTTAGAGAGATAAATGTAGTCTATGGTTATGTTAATAAAGCTAACAATGATGTTGTAACATGCATGCAGCACTGCCGATCTGAACGATTGATTCATTATTACCATGGATCGGTATTGGGATTGATCAAGGGCGAATGTGAAATAGCAGCCACGAACTCAGCGGGTTATCCGAGATGCGGTAGCAGCGGCCAAAGCTCCTGCTGGCGGGGAGTGAAGCTTTTCAACTCGCTTGTCACTGGCTCCCTGGAGGAATTTTCATTCATGTGCTCCTAGTGAAAAATGTAAGCTTAGAGCCCTGGGCAGTGTCCATGAGAACTTTTTTCTCAAAATGTATATTATACTACTCCATAAATACTATGACTGACAAGTGGTCATAGTAGAACATCAGTGTATTGCATTAGTGTGGCATTTTTAATTGCAGTTTGTCTTATTTTCCTTTGTTATTTTTTGCAGATCTGTGCAGAGTTCCACAGAATCTCCAACACCAACCTGAAGAACCACTTCTATGCTGAGCTTGACCAACATTCCCCTCGCCTTCTGACCTTGTTTAGGAGGAAAGCTGCACGCACAGGCAAAGTAGCCGAAGACCTCAGCCAGATTTTTAGGATGTATGACCTGCAGGTAAGTTGGTTATGCTTTGTGTTGCTTGATAATGATGCTACAGTATATTTTGGGGTATCCACTCATAACTGAAGATATGGGAGTGCTATTTGTTTTAATATAGTGTTCTGTGTGGCTATGCTGTTTACCAGTCATAGTTAAGCAAGTATCTTCTTGGACCCAAGGAACAAGTTGACGTGAATGTCAGGCGCGCTGCTGTCCTCCGTGCGTCCACTGGCTATTCTCCGGCTCACATTCTCTGCGCTACGATCGGATTGTTGCTGACGAATGACGACGACAATATTCTCGGCACCAACAACGATCGTAGCGCAGAGAATGTGAGCTGGAGAATAGCCAGTCTGCGCGCTGGCCTGTGCTGTCGATTCTCGATGCTCAACTGTCGATTCATCCAATCTGATTGATGAAAACAAACGTTTAGCGGCCGAAAATAGATTTTGAGAAACTGCATTCTCGGTGCCCCGATCACCATCATTACATGGATATACTGGCTCGCGCTGGATTTTAAATTTCTTCTACAGGCCTCCGAACTACACAAAAGTGATCTCGGTGAGTCAAACTTCTTATAATATGTCGTAAATAAGGTCCAGGTTGTCAAAAACGAGCATTGCCCTTTAAGTGTTTGTTCAAATTTTACTGTAGCATTTGTAAATAATCTGGTGTTAAAGGCATAACAATGTGCAATTCACTTCTACATAGGCTGACCTTTACATGCCTTTAACACTAGATTATGTTAACGGTACAACCAGAGAGACACAAGAAGGCGAACTCTGAGACAGGGGAACTGAGTAGCGCACAGGCATGTTTATTGAGATACGGGGAGGGGAATGCGGGAAGGTGTGTGGTGCGCTTGGTTAGATGCTTGTGGCGTGTGTAATTAACTATGTGTCGGTGCGACGATTTAAGCGTGGTGCGGTATGGCTATGAATGGCGGGGTGTTGTAATGTGTGTGCACAGGCGTCTGAGTAGAGTCCGGGATCCAGAGGGGTGGTCAAAACAAGCAAGGGTCGAGTCCAGAGGAGTTCAGTCCAGAGGCACACGAGAGCGACAGAGGGTCCGGGGTGGCACGGGAGGAGCTGGGGTCCCAGAGAAACACGAGGGGAGCCGGGGCACGAAGGAGGCACGGGAGGAGCTGGGGTGCCAGAGAAATACGAGGGGAGCCAGGGCACGAAGGAGGCACGGGAAGAGCTGTGGGTCCTTAGGGAAACAACACAGATGAGGATGAGACACAAGAACACGCTGAGAATCGATCAGGCTTGGAATAGGCTGGAGACGCGACAAACCTCGGAGTTGGCTACATCTTGGCACCGGTAGGCAGGTGAGCGAGGCTCTTGTAGTGGTGGCAGCTTGTCAGTCCCGGGTGTGCTGATTGGCGGATCGCACTGAGATAGACGGCAGGTCGAAGTGTGCTGGTGACACGCTCCAAGCCTGCCCCGTAATAGATTATTTACAAATGCTACAGTAAATATAGATAAAACTCATAAAATTGGTCGAAGTGGATGCCCTAAACAGGATTATGGTGGAGTTTCCAGAAAACAATTTGATTTGACCTCTTTATGCAAATGTAAAAGTCAGCCTATAGAACTGAATGGGAGATATTGAATGGGTTAGCGTGGCACCACTGCAAGTTTTTCAATAGACTACTTGCACAGCTCCACTACTTGACAGCATCTTTATTTACACTGTTGGGTGAATTGATTATAATCAGGTGTGCCTGATCATTGTTGTGACTGTTGCAGTCAGGCGGACCTGGTATTAATCAGTTCATCCAATAGTGTAGGACAGGAAATAAACATGCTATCTCAATTCCATAAGTACTGTGCCCTGTGGCTGTTTTATAGTTTTTGATGCTTGCTTGCTTTCTGACACGCCACATGCATTTTCTAGCAGGCAGACTTAAGAAATAGCTGTGGCAGTCTGTGGTCAAAGGTAACCTCTCTTCTTCTCTGCAGGCAGCACAGTCTGACCAACCAGACATTGATGACATACAGGTTGGCCTCCTCTTGACCAGCGCCAGTTCACTTACTGATGCCACATTCCTCTGCCCAGAGAAGAGCACCATTGTGCTTGAAGGTAACATGGTTGTTGTGTTGCTGACATTTGCTGATGCATTTGTTACACTTTTTGCAATGATGTACAGTATGTGCTGCATCTAAGTTACCCAAAAGACTTGGCAAATACATTTGACTTTACGCAGAAAGTCTTGATGGGCCTGGAGTACGGTAAGCTGAAGCCCAGGGTGCTCAGTCTTAAGAATGACCTTTTGGCATTGGAGTAATTCCAATGGACCATGACTTTTATTCTTCTGCTTCTTCTTTTTTCTTCTTTTCCTTCTGTACAAACACAATTTTACTTGAGATCTGAGATATAGTGTCCTGAAAACCTGCTCCAACAATGTTCTTGACACAATTAAAAAAAACTAAACCATAGCCATAGCAAGATGGATTTTTTTATAAACTCTTTTTTCTATTTTTGTACAAGGGTTGCTCTTTTATCTGAGATAATCTCTATCCATCTATCTGAATTCCTGACATGTACGACAGTGACCTGTATGTTTAGCCCAAGTAAGAAATGTGCCTTGAAATGTTAAAAGCTGAAGTCCAGTGTGCTCAGTCTTAAGAATGGCCTTTTGGCATTGGAGTAATTCCAATGGACCATGACTTTTATTCTTGTTTCTTCTTTTTCTTCTGTACAAACACAATTTTACTTGAGATCTGAGATATAGTGTTATGTACACCTGTTCCAAATGAATACACAGCTGTGTTTGTTCCAGTTCTACAGATGCTTCAAATAATGTTTAGAAATACAATACAGTGACCTGTGTGTTTATCCCAAGTAAGAAATGTGCCTTGAAATGTTATTTAGAGATTGAATTCCTGACATGTACTACAGTGACCTGTATGTTTCTAGTTCAGTTACTAGTTGTCTCCATTCTCGCAGTTGCTGGGTTTTGTATTACAGGCCTATTTTGGCATTTGCTGAGAGACTTGTTCAATGTGAGAGTGTGTGTTGTTCAATGTGAGAGTGTGTGTGTTGTGTTATGTCATGTTACCGTTATTGGTGTAACAGTACAGTATATGATACTTATACTGTTTTGATAACAATAAAAAAGTAAGCTATTTTTAAAATATGCATCTTTCTTACTCTTGTCACAGATACTAAATGTCATTTATGTATGTTTCAACAAAAGTTTTAGGTTCCTGATCATGACATGTTTTGAGTTAGAATTGAGTTAAATACTTAAGTATAAGGTAATTAATCAAGTTGAGTTAACAGAGTGGCTATTACCTTACTGACAAATTATATTTTTTATGTTAAGGTAACACCATTATTTACACTTGTCCATACTTGATTTTTATTAGTACTCTGAACACAAAAATACTCAGTAAAAATAACTTAACTAATAATGTTGACTTAACTAAAAAAATAAATGTTTCACTTAAAATTATCTAGTAAAAAGTACTCAAAACAAGTATGCTACTTTGACTTAAAAGTTTTGATGTTCAGTTTAAAAAAAAAAACTTGAGTAAACTGAACTCATCAGGGTTTACAGTGTAGCACTAGTTGGGTCCACGGACATTTTTCAGTTTCTCTCACCCTCCATATCAACACCGTTAGCATAGCTAGGCTAGTTAGCTAGCTAACGTTAGCTTAAGTTAGCCAGCTGATAACTACTGAGCTATTGTCACTGCATACTGGAGGCTAACATCATTAGTAACCACATAGATGGCAAAAAATAGATGCACATTCAATCATTTTAATTGGAAATACCACTAACCTTATACAAACAGTGCCTTCAGACATTTGACACACTTGAGGGACACGCATCTTTTGGCGCTTCAGCCGTTGAGGAACCAACTTATAACTTGATGGGTACATGGGTATGTATGGGGGAGGGGAGGGGTTTGGGGTGGGGGTGGGGGGGGGGTGTAAATAGCCGAATAGCTGCTGTGGGACTATTCTCACCTGGGAGCAAATAGACACTTCGAAATAAAAAATATATCTTCGTTGTGTGTTCAAACCAGCAGGTTTTCATGTGCATCTCGTTGTGGTTCGGCCGCCCTGAGGTGCTTAAGGCTCTTTTTTGACAACCTGGGGCCTCATTTATAAACGTTGCGTAAGTACAAAAGCGTGCGTAACCCATGCTGAGCAACTTTCTACGCAACTTTCGGTGTTTATAAAAAACGAGCTCAACGATAAGTTGGCGGAAAGTGTGCGTAACTCTATGCACACTCCGACCCTCCTGTAACTACGATAAGCACGTTTCTGGAGAAAGGGGAAAACACGACTCCGATGGCAGAGGGATGAAACTCGGGAAAGTCTGCGAAACGCATGACATTGAATAATAAATACATCGGTCGCTGCAAGAAACCCTCCAATGTGTCACACAGTTTAAACGGAATCAATCGCCACCATAGCCTAATCACGAAATAATGTCGGCATTGCTTTGGATGTGTCTGTGAATTGACCCATTTGTGTCATAATATAATGTTATGTTGTAGGTCTATTCATTTATAGGCTGTCCCGTGAAGCATCACGGGCAGTAGCCTATGAATAAAAGCCCCATTACGTTGATAACACAACACGACACGAGCCTAGGCTTAATGATTCCGTATGTCGATGGCCTACAACTATAATAAGGCCTATACCGCACCAAACAAATGTTGCATTCGGCATTGAAGTATATTTATTCAGTTAATAATTTATTTAGTTAATTATTCGTATATTTAATTATCCACCTATTCATTCGTTAGTGTATTTATGTATTTATAGCCTATATTTGATTAGGCTTTTATGTAAACCCAAATGACCACTGAGGCAAGCAGCAATTACAATGATGTTGAGCAACGGTGAATGGAAATGTCCTACTTGAGGCAACTGTAGGCTACATTGTACATCATCATATATCCTCATATTGCCATATGATTGTCATGTAGCAGGCATGCGAGGAATGTGGGCCTAAAAATGCATGTCATTCCAATGCTCACATGCCACTTTGGAAGAATTAGCTGTGCGCAAAACAGCGCATGGAGGTGATGCGTCTCCAAGTTGTAAGAACACAAGGGAGCAAGTTAGATTATTAATTTGCCGAATCGTTATGTGTGTAGCTATAATTAAGCTTTATAGAAACACATAAAACCCATCCATGGACCCCATATATTTACAAGACCTCGATACCCTACTAACACAGTGGGTTGCAGCAAAGTTGCACATAAGTTGTACTTTGGTAAGTTGCAATGTTACCATCAGGCGATGTTGTGACAACATCCATCTATGGTCGAAAATAACTTTACCCTCCTAAGTCTAATTAGACTTTACTGCAACGTTGCAGAAACATTGGCAACAGGGGTGCCTGCAACGTCATTAAATAACGTGACAGTGACGTTGTAGTCCTATTAGGCTAGCAATCGGGCTATCCCGTGACGTCACTGCTTGCTTGGTTCACAGTTGAAGTAGGCAGGATTCTTTGCCAAACTGCTCGTCTTATTATTATTAATTTTTTTTTTTATCATATTGTACTATGTTGAGGTTAATAACTCATCTTAGAAATGTTATTGATTGTATATTTCCCTGTTTGTTATAAATTGAATGCTTTTTCATTAATTAAAAAAAAAAAGTAGGCAGGATTCTCTATCACTGCGAACCATGGTGGAAATCATGTGTTTAAAGGTGCCATCTCCTCCGGAATGTAATCAATGAAATAAGAGATTTGACACATGAATGCTCAATACAGATAAAAACAGAACAACCAATCACACTTCTGACCAAGTGAAATGATTGGAATGACCTGTCAAACTGCCTAATCAACCTGCACACAATTTGATGTTTCTTTTGTTTATGCCCCCTTGCTGAAAACAGAGCTGGAGGGAGAGCACCTTTAAATGACACCCTCATGAGCAACTGGACTTTAGTTTTACATTTTCATAGTCACAGCTAATTATTTAATATAATTCGGATTGTGATTGAAAATCAACTATGATCACCAGAATCAATAAAGTTTGTCTTCAAGTATTTGCCGTTTAAAGGGTTCCACATATGCTCATTTAACCTACCTTCTATCTCTACCTTTGGTCCCGAAAATGTGTTCTATAATGTCCTTTGGTCTGAATAAACACGTATTTATTTATCAGGGCTATTTTAGTATCCCCCCCCCCTCCCCAGGCTGAATTGACTTGATTCAGAGTATGCTAATTATTTATTTAAATTAGTTCCCGCCAGGTAATGTTACCGCCCACTTTGCTGTTTTGAAAAGATGGCAGCTATTTTGGTTCCTGATTTTGACCCGCCTAGCGATCCAGAAAACGACAACCACCAGCCGTTAGGGTTAGGGTTGCCACCAGGTGCATTAATCAAATGCATCGATTCTATTGACAGGTGCCATTACAGCGATGCGTGTGCAATTTCGAAACAGGATGATGACGTTGCACAGAAAAAGGTCTATAGCTTACCAGCAACTTGTTGGCTAATGTACCCGAGCCTTTTTAGTTAAACCAGGAGGCTAAAATAGCAGTCACATAGGCCTAACGTTATTACCAAAATAGCAAATAGGCGAGCCAACTGTAAACAATCTAAGTGCCTGTTAGAATAATACTAACGTTAGCGCGCCGGCTACAACAGCCACCATCCACACACACAAAGCACAACTCGTGGAGTTTGGTATTTTTGTACTTACAGTTTCAGCGTCTTCACGAACAGTTGGTATAGCATCATTCCTTAGAAGCAGGAACTTTGCAAGTCCTTGTTCAAACTGGCCGAGATTTATGAATGATTCCCGAGTAAAGTGCGCAGCACACACTAAGACTGATTTAGGAAGGGTTTCGGGAATATTACAAATATAAATAAAATTCAACCACTTATCCTTTCTTTCATCGCGTGGGAGGGAGTGGAGAGGCTTGTTTGTTAGAGAACAGCCAAGGACATGGCACCGTTTACCAAATTGTCCATCCTCGTAGGAGAGACTGGAGACGCGAGGCTAGGTAAATGATAAGGTGGCCTACGCAACAATCTAAATATGCTAATCAGGGGCGAAGTATGCAAATTCTCAAAAAACGTGACGTCAGGGCCCCCACTTCCGGAAAATGAAGCAATTGATAGGAGGGGGGAGGGGGGGAAAGCGCTCACGGGCAATACAGAGAGAGCAGCGAGTGTTAGGAATTGGGACTGGGCATATCAGTAAGACTCTCAAAAACCGAAATAAGGGTGAAAAATACATTTTCGATTGAGTTTAGCATATGTGGAACCCTTTAAGGCATTCTACTAACTTTTCGGTGTCGACCAAGATATCATTTTTCAAAAGAGGTGTCTATGAGAAATCCCATTAATTCTCTCGGCATTTTGGTACGCTACCACTAGGGGGCGATGAGATTACTTTCCCTCCCTATATAGACCTTTTACAGCCGTCGGCAGAACTATGCGCGAGCATTCTTGAAACAGCAGCAGGGGGAGACAGACGGATTCAGAACAAGGAACCCTAACCCAGAGCAGTATTTTAGTGCAAATAGATTTTATATGCCATCAAGATGTCTGGCTGTTGCGTCTACGGGTGTACAAATCGGCGCTCTAGTGGATTAAAACTATTCGATTCCAAGAGGAAACCGGCCTTTTCAGAGGAACCGGAGGTGAATCCTAAGCTTACGGACTGGACTGAGGACATCAGAAATGCCTGCGTTTGCGGTGCCCATTTCATATCAGGTACGTTATTTTCACGCGGCAAGATGTTCAAAAGAGACGGCGCAACACGCGCTATGACTCCAGTGATGAATGTAATATAATAAAGTGCATTCAACAGTCCCAAAAGATTACTACTTTTGAAATTGACTGATCTGATCTGAGCTAATTTACTCATATTCCACTAGATATTCCAAGCCCCAGGCAGCCATCGGTCCCCACAATGCAGGCCAAAGCCAGTATGCCAGTTGCCGAAATCGAAAGGCCTCTGCCGGCTGTCCAGTACAATCCGCGTGTGCTGTACAATCCAGGTATGCATGTTTGTGTTGTGAAATGTCTATGCCTATTTGCACACTGATAGTTGGACTATTTTTTTAGATTTTGAATACCATTTTACTCATCTTGCAGATTTTCCGAGCTCATCCCCTGTGAGCGAAAACCATGCAAGCCCAGGCCCCATGTAAAGCACCCCAGCCAGACCAGGTAAGAGTGGCATGTACTGCTGTGGTGTTGTGATGTGTCTACCTGTTTCATGTCTTCATTTATTTTCCTTCAAATGCCAGAAGCCAAAGCATGCTGCCAACACCATAAAGTTTCCTGCTAATCCCTTTATCCCTTTTGGTTTTCAGTAAGCTCTGTGATGCCATCGCCCAAGAGAACGGCTCCAGCAGCATTGACTCCATGTACCCCTCTACCCAATCGATGCTGCTCTGCAGATGCTGGTATGTGCAATTTCAGGAACTAATTCATGTTGCATGCAGGGATATATTTTGAGTTTCATTTAGTTTCATTTAGTTTTATGTCAATGTACTTTAGCCACATCTGTGTTTATCTAGATTTCCAGAGGTCGGTACATCAGCAGTTCTCTGACTTGCGGGAGCAACTCCGTGAGCTTGCGCAGAGTGTGAGGGAACTGGCCCAGAGCATGCGGCCTGGGGAGTCCGGAGGTGCCCAGGGAGAAGTGCTGGATGCACTGGACCCTGCCCAAACGGAGGAGGAGCTGCAGGACTTTGAGGCCAGGTTGAAGGACCGGGAACATCAGAGGAAGATGGTGAGTGTCTGCAGGGCAGAAGTTTGTCTTATTTTTGCAGGGAAGGGTACAGTAAATTACTGTCTTTGTTTTGCAGACACAATACCTAGGTGCCATTGGTGGCAGAGACTTGGCTGACACAGTCCGGCGGGTGCTGTCAGCTGTTGCCACACATGTGGTGTGGAGTACCTACAGTGTGCACGGGAAGACAGGGAAGAAGCCACTGAAGAGTATGACACTCTTCAACGTTCTAACACGTAAGAAATGGTTCATGTTTTTAATATTTTTTAATACATCGTCTTTGTTCCATGACCGATGTGAATTGAAACCATTACCTTTCTTGATAACTTAAAGGTGCAGTTATCGTCTCGATGCCAAAGGCTACGATGGCGGCCGCCCAGCTGCAGGAGACAATCAAACATGCCCCTGCTAAATGCAGAAGGGTAAGTGATGTCTTTTTTGGGGGGTTTCTCCTACCCAGTGACACGGCATGGTTCCAATGATTGTGTACCACTTTTTTGTGCATGTATGTGCGTTGTGTATTTACAGCCATTTCATTGTGTCTTTAGGTATCTGCAGAAGTCCGTCTGAGCACAGCCCATCCAAGCACAGTCCATCTGAGCACAGCCCAGCATTCTGATGAGGAAGACTTCCCTTCCTAGCTGCCCCCCAGCCCATCTGACGCCCACCCGCAGCCCATCTGAGCACAGCCCCCCCCCCCCCAGCCTATCTGAGCACAGCCTGTAATTTTTTTGTAAATAACCTTTTTGTAAATAACTTCTTTTTTTTTACAGGATGTTTTTTAAAATCCTTTTTGTTTTGAGAACTTGTTTATTATGTTGCAGGCCAGACATTGTGTGTACTTTTTTGTCTGGATAGCCAGTGTGAAATTGTACTTTTTTAATATAATAAATTGTTCTTAACTGTTAATGGTGTTGTGTCATAACTTTTGTACCATAATTTTGCTTGCTGCATTGACTATGGCATTAATAGGCTCTTTGCACAAGCTCCACTACTTCATGACACTCTACAGGCATATTTCTTTCCTGTCCTATACTAGTGGATGGAAGTGATTGATCAGGTGTGCTGCACACCGGATTCATCGCAATTGCTATCCAATAGTATAGGACGGTAAAGAAATATGCCTGTAGAGTTTCAGGAAGTAGTGGAGCTTGTGCAAAGAGCTGATTTGTTTTGTAATGCAAATTTTAAATGTAGCCAATGGAAATGTAGACCACGTTGCAGCAACGTAACAAAGTAAAAGTGAATATGACTGACTATGACTAGATTGATACATGTCCAATTGAGTCAAGGTCATAGTATTAAACTTGGTTCTGGTCCAGTCCCACTTCTGTCCAGGACAGTGAAGACACTGCATGCAGTCTCGTCCATTTCATTGAAAGGGGTTACTGACTCGGCTCTCCATTACAGCCCTGCATCATGGCAATCGAGTGCTATAGCACAAGCTGAATACGTTTGCAAGTATGACTACATGTAGAGGACAAGGCACCTAAAACGGGACTGTGGGGATGTCTTGTCATCCTAAAAATACTGAAACTTGCCTTTGCAGTTGCACACCTGATCTAGCCGACGACGGCCGGTGTCCTGTAGCATATTGAATGTGCCCATGACTCTAAACCACGCCCACCGACTTCTCTGCCTTGATCAATTTGCTAACTTGGTATTTGAAAGATGAAAAATCGCCAGTGATATTGCTTTAGCGTCCTTCACTCAAACAATGAGAAAGCAAACATGCGTATTCTCCTTATGCGACTACGAATTGA
Organism: Borostomias antarcticus; assembly: GCF_949987555.1. NCBI lineage: Eukaryota > Metazoa > Chordata > Actinopteri > Stomiiformes > Stomiidae > Borostomias > Borostomias antarcticus. The sequence goes on along the minus strand of NC_140241.1, from coordinate 10,452,765 downwards.
AATTACAAATGAGAAAGTAAACATTACTTTCAAACCCTTGCAGACAGGAACAGACTTCAGATCTCCCTAAATAAGGCTGCCAGGAGGGTTCTGCGATGTGGCTTTGAGATGGAGGTGAGGGAGCTCCATGCCACACTAGGGTGGCCAACAGTTAGTCAACTCATCTCAGAGCAGTCATTAGCACTTTTCAAACAAATTACTGCCCTTAAGACACCTGCAGATATATTCAATAAACTACAACGGATTAGAAATCTACATGCAGTCAATACGCGGAATAGACTGAAGGACAAATTCACCCAACCAAGGATACAGACGGAAATGGGCAGACGGACTTTTATATATAGGATGGTGATCATGTGGAATTCATTGCACTGACCATAGTGCTGTAATTTCCTTTTTTGAACTTCTTTTGAGAACAATTTTACAATCTTTTCCCTAACACAATCAGGTTGCAGCAATGTTGCAGAAACGTGCAATTTAGACTTTTGTATGGTCCACTCAACGTCAAGTTAAACGTGCATGCAACGCAAACGCGGTATCTGCACACAAGTTGCTGCAACGTGCAGGTCCAACGTGTCTGCAACGTGCCTGCAATGTGTACACAACGTTGTGATTTCCGTGATGATTTCGATGGATATGGCTGCAACGTTGTATACACGTTTATATATTACTTTGTTACGTTGCTGCAACGTGGTCTACACTTCCGTTGGCTACATATATAATTTGCATTACAAAACAAATCAGCTCCTTGCACAAGCTCCACTACTTCCTGAAACTCTACAGGCATATTTCTTTACCGTCCTATACTATTGGATAGCAATTGCGATGAATCCGGTGTGCAGCACACCTGATCAATCACTTCCATCCACTAGTATAGGACAGGAAAGAAATACGCCTGTAGAGTGTCAGGAAGTAGTGGAGCTTGTGCAAAGAGCCTATTAATGTCATAGTCAATGCAGCAAGCAAAATTATGGTACAAAAGTTATGACACAACACCATTCAGTCAAGAACAATTTATTTTATTAAAAAAGTACACAATGTCTGGCCTGCAACATGATAAACAAGTTTAAAAACAAAAAGGATTTTTAAAAAAACATTACAAAAAGTTATTTACAAAAAAACTTATTTACAAAAAAATCGCAGGCTATGCTCAGATAGGCTGGGGGGGGGGGGCTGTGCTCAGATGGGCTGCGGGTGGGCGTCAGATGGGCTGGGGGGCAGCTAGGAAGGGAAGTCTTCCTTATCAGAATGCTGGGGAGTGCTCAGATGGACTGTTCTTGGATGGGCTGTGCTCAGGCGGACTTCTGCAGATACCTAAAGACACAATGAAATGGCCGTAAATACACAACGCACATACATGCACAAAAAAGTGGTACACAATCTTTGGAACCATGCAGTGTCACTGGGTAGGAGAAACCAAAAAAAAAGACATCACTTACCCTTCTGCATTTAGCAGGGGCATGTTTCAATGTCTCCTGCAGCTGGGCGGCCACCTCCGCCATCGTAGCCTTTGGCATGGAGACCATCACTGCACCTTTAAGTTATCAAGAAAGGTAATGGTTTCAATTCACATCGGTCATGGAACAAAGACGATGTATTAAAAAATATTCAAAATATGAACCATTTCTTACGTGTTAGAACATTGAAGAGTGTCATACTCTTCAGTGGCTCCTTCCCCTTCTTCCCGTGCACACTGTAGGCGCTCCACACCGCATGTGTGGCTACAGCTGACAGCACCCGCCGGACTGTGTCCGCCAAGTCTCTGCCACCAATGGCACCTAGGTATTGTGTCTGCAAAACAAAGACAGTCATTTACTGTACCCTTCCCTGCACTGCAAAAATAAGACAAAGTTCCGCCCTGCAGACACTCACCATCTTCCTCTGATGTTCCCGGTCCTTCAACCTGGCCTCACAGACCTGCAGCTCCTCGTCCGTTTGGGCAGGGTTCAGTACATCCAGCACTTCTCCCTGGGCTCCAGACTCCACAGGCCGCGTGCTCTGGGCCAGTTCCCTCACAGTCCGTGCAAGCTCAGAGTTGCTCCCGCAAGTCTGAGAACTGCTGATGTACAGACCTCTGGAAATCTAGATAAACACAGATGTGGCTATAAGTACATTGACATAAAACTAAATGAAACTCAAAATATATCCATGCATGCAACATGAAGTAGTCCCATACCAGCATCTGCAGAGCAGCATCGATTAGGTAGAGGGGTACATGGAGTCAATGGTGCTGGAGCCGTTTTATTGGGCGACGGCATCACAGACCTAACTGAAAAACAAAAGGGATAAAGGAAAGGGATTAGCAGGAAACTGTATGGTGTTGGCAGCATGCTTTGGCTTCTGGCATTTGAAGGAAAATAAATTAAGACATTAACAGGTAGACATCACAACACCACAGCAGTACATGCCACTCTTACCTGGTCTGGCTGGGGTGCTATACATGAGGCCTGGGCTCGCATGGTTTTCGCTCACAGGGGATGAGCTCGGAAAATCTGCAAGATGAGTAAATGGTATTCAATCTAAAAAAGCCAATCACAGAGCTAACTGAAAACCTAAAGGGATTAGCAGGAAACTTTATGGTGTTGGCTTTGGCTTCTGGCATTTGGAGGGAAACTAAATAAAGACAAGACAGGTAGACACCACAGCAGTACATGCCACTCTTACCTGGTCTGGCTGGGGTGCTGTATGATCTGGCTGGGGTGCTATACATGGGGCCTGGGCCCCGCTCGCCCACATGGGACAAGCTGGGAAAATCTGCAAGATGAGTAAAATGGTATTCAAAATAAATAAAAAATAGTCCAACTATCAGTGTGCAGTAGGCATAGACATTTCCTTTCAACACAAACATGCATACCTGGATTGTACAGCACACGTGGATTGTACTGGACCGCTGGCAGAGGCCTTTCAACTCCGGCACCTGGCCTTTGGCCTGCATAGTGGGGACCAATGGCTGCCCGGGGCTTGGAATATCTAGTGGAATATCAGTAAATTAGCTAAGATTACTCGATTTCAAAAGTAATACTCTTTTGGGACTGTTGAATGCACTTTAGTATATTACCTTCGTCACTGGAGTGATAGCGTGTGTTGCGCCGTCTCTTTCGAACGTCTTGGCACTCGTCCATTGACGACTGCTGCTCAAAGACTTTTGCCATGAGCCTGGCACCTTCGTAATGATCTGTGTGCATAAAGTACCATAATCAATACATTTCAGCCATCCTTTTTTCCTCAGAATAATGAGTCATGATCTTCCCCCCACCCCCATCAGTATTTTTTAATAGCTTAAAATGCAAACAGTACCAGTTGTGGACTTTGGGAAAACCCGGACTCTGTGGAGCGCCCAGCCAGGGTTAGGTTCCACACAGCTCTTTATCCGTTGGCTGACTCATTCATTGGCCAGGAACACATCTGCAACTGTGAGTGAAACCATTAGTACCCGCTTCCCTGTACAATTGAAAAGTAGCACACCAATCAGAAACATTGTTCACACAAACATGTTCTTACCCCATCCTTTTTGGAGAGCCAGGATACTGGGACAACCGACACAAGTGTCCTCCCCCAGAAACTCCACACTGCAATACAGTCTGCCCAATAAACAAAAAAATATTAAGTTTATAAACACATAAGGATCCTATGGGAAAGTAGGCAGAGGGGAAGAAGCGACTAAAACAACAATTCAACAAGTCATTACAGCCGATAAGTAATTAGTGACACGCCACTATTCTATACTATTCTTTTTTTTTTTATTCTCTGCCGGCCCAGGACAGATGCGGTCAATGGCGGTCAATCATCAGTGTGGGAAACATGAAGCTAGTTTAGGCATTAGCCACTGCAGTGCATAGATTAAATGTATAAGGCCCGTGAATCACGCGTTACTACTCGCAGTTTTAACAGGAACGCCTGTTTTTGACTCGTGAACTCCAACAATACACACCGATACTACTAATTTGGCAAACAAAGCTGCCTCCATCTTTGTTTCGAGCTAACGTTATTGTCTATGATACCGCGGTTACCTCGTGGGTGGCATTGTTCTCAGTCTCCCACTTTCCAGATAAATGGAAATATATAAAGCATTATCTTGGCTTCGCCTTCACTGTTGCCTATGTAAAATTAGCCTAAGATTCGTGATGGCCTTAGAAAGCCTGACACGAGCGAGCTCCCAATGTGAGTCTCAAATTCAGCAGTCGAACAAACAATTCACATGTCCAGCGGCCATTTTAGAGTAACGTTAACTAACACAAACTACCAGCTCAGACCATTCGCTTATGTTTCTGCAAATGTTCGCGGCGAACACAAAGCCAGCAGTAACAGAAAAAAGGTTTGCAATAGTTTGTCGGAGTATTTGTGACCGCCGCTGGTAATTTGGTCCTCAACTAGGCATTTTCATTTTTCATTTTTTTTACAGATTATGAAAGTGCAGATTGTAAGCTTTCAAATGAGGTCTCATACATTGAAATCTGAACATATTTGAAGAAGATATGCTTATTTGAATGCTAGTACTGCCAAATCAACTTAGCTGAGAAATCTCCCTCCAAAGTTCTCCAACATTTTCACACCTCTGACTGCCAGGTAATGGGCGTGAACAATAGCCTGGTAACCGCACCCCCAGCCACTCCCCCACTGGACGATCTGTCATTATCTGTCAGAGTGGCTGTCAACTTGGGGTATTACCTGAGAGTGGCTGCCAAGTGAGGTGCTCTCTCACTGATGACCCCACACTCTTTGAGTCAGTATTAATCTTGTGTTGTGAATGCAGTTAAGAACAATATAAGATGAAGTTCAAATTTAACGTTCTTTATTGTCACATACATGATATAAAGTACAAGCATAAGTAGTTAAGTGTACAAAAAAAGGCAACAGTCTAAGTGTTAAAGTGTACAGTCAGTTGTCTGTTTTATAGACAAGGTGCATAGTGTTCATTGTGATCAAGTGTACAACAAAGTAATAACAGTCCCCAGCTCAATACTCAAGGTAATAACAACAGTACTCAGCTCAGTATTCAATATTCTAACAATGCAGTCTGTGCAAGTGTGGGCAAGTCTGTGCAAGAGAACAAGCAACGCTTCAGTATACAAACAGGAAAACAGGAAAGGCTGTGGCCTTTCTCCTGCAGTGCTGTCCGTCCTGATGATCTGCAGTGAATCTACAAGCGGACAGTCTTGTTCTGAGCTGCTGTGGAGTTTGGCGGGGGACATGTGACGTCTCGTCCCTCATCAGAACAGAACTCTCTGATCTTGTCAAAGAGATACGTCTGTCTGGCCATGTCAAGTCCGGGTGGGGCTTGCACAAGACGACCTTCTCTGGGGGGCAGGACATCAGGCTTGCGCACTAGCTGAAACTCGACTGCCGGTGCATCACGGTGTTCTCTGGCAACAACCATGCCAGGTCTCTCAGCATCAAAACTGCAATAGAATAGAAGGAAGAAAGTACATTAAACTATTGCCCACAGTACTGGCACTCCATATAGATAAAATAGTACCAGAATGTGTTGATTAAATAGACTAGCTGGCTAGTTTAGGAACAAAGGGCTAGCTCAGCTAACTAGCATGTTAGCTAACGTTAGCTAGCTAGCCTTTGTTAGTGCTAGTGCCTTTGTTATGCTAGCTAGACTTAGTCACTTGTTTAGAAAGGAGCTTCTGCTAAACGACTAACGTTAATGTAATGTAAACAGCACAGATAGTATAAAGATCAGCTTACCCCAAAGCAAAGCAGAATGCTTGGCGGTGGTGTGAATCTGGTACGTCGTTCGCTTGGTAGCAACTTGCTTTGCTGATACAGTCATCTCTGTATCACGGTTCATCAAGAATAAAACTCAGTGTACGAACGAGTCCTGCTCTGCTGGAGTTTTAGCTGCTCTTAAAACTCTTTCCATGCCCTGGATGCCATCCCCGTCTTCTCTTTAGCAAAAGCTGTAGCATCCATGGTTAAACTTGGACTGAATGTAAACAAAGCTGGCGTGTTTGGGAAGGGTGGGGGGCGGAGAACCCGGAAGCAACAGCCAATGAAACCAAATCATGCTAATCGATCTGCCCGCCCCCAAACCCGGCTCGAAATCAGCTAAAAACTAGCTTAGTTTGCAGACTAATTATACGTATTTCGTGAACCTAAAACTGTTGTCTGTTATAGTAAGTGGGTTCTTCACAACTTCAACTTTGGTAATACAAAAAAAAAAAAAAAACGAAAAATAAACGTTTTTTGATTTATTTTGCCCTCTAGCGCATTTCGGGGTTTGCCGAGTTGCGGACGAAATCACCAGCCGCTGTCACATTTGCAATATTGTCTAAACGTTAGCCAAGTTCGGGCCTTGACTTAGCTAGCTAACACTAGGTAGCGTGCTAGCTAGCATTAGCTAACGTTAGCTAGCTATCATTCGGCTTCCAATTCCTGAACTTAGTTTAGCGTGCAGGTTATGAGTTACTTCTGTTAACTTAAATCTTATATTACCGGTAAGTAAACAAATAAATAGCTAAACCAACAGTCAAATCAATGTAATTTGATGAGAAAAAACCCCCGAGGTAACTGGTATAACTTACCAGAGATGAAGTGCGCACCACACTGTGTTTGTTGGTCCCCAATCTGCTCTCTTTATGGCTTTAAACCACAGCTTTCGGCGGTTCCTCTGAAAAGGGTGACATCTCGAGGGGATGATGAAGAATCTGAGGCCATCATCTTGTCCTTTTCTGTTTGTACAGTTCACAGCACAGCAGCTTTGAGGCATAATTAGCTACATGAAACGGAGCTCCTGGCTACTGTGGCGAGTTCATTTGCCTTTTTACCAAGAGGCTGCGTGCTCGCTCTGCTGTGACGTAGGCGGCGAACACATCTATAGGGAGGGAAAGTAATCTCATCGCCCCCTAGTGAAGCGTTCCATAATGCCGAGAGAATGAATGGGATTTCTCATAGACACGTCTTTTGAAAAATGATATCTTGGTCGACACCGAAAAGTTAGTAGAATTTTTTTTAATTAATGAAAAAGCATTCAATTTATAACAAACAGGGAAATATACAATCAATAACATTTCTAAGATGCGTTATTAACCTCAACATACAGTACAATATGAAGGATATAAGCGAAAAAAAAAAAAAGAAAAAAAAAGACAGGAGCAGTTTGGCAAAGAATCCTGCCTACTTTAACTGTGAACCAGCAAGCAGTGACGTCACGGGATAGCCCGATTGCAATCCTAATGCTAGCCTAATAGGACTTTAATCCAACGTCATTGTAACGTTATTTAATGACGTTGCAGGGACCCATATTGCCAATGTTTCTGCAACGTTGCAGAAAAGTCTAATTAGACTTAGGAGGGTAAAGTTATTTTCGACCTTAGATGGACGTTGTCACAACATCGCCTGATGGTAACGTTGCAACTTACCTAAGTACAACTTATGTGCAACGTTGCTGCAACCCACTGTGTTAGTAGGGTTGTTACAATAATTTTAGATGTGTGATTTCGTAAGTAGCTGTGTTTTTGAACTATTGTATTTTACTGTTATTATTGTATTCACTATCATGTTTCTTTCTTTTCTTATTTATTCTTGAATTCTATTTATGAATTGTAATATTTTCTACTAATTGTAGTATTTTCTGCATTATTGTACACATTGTATGTATTGTACTGTATGTTTTAGTTGAGGACTCTTGGAAGACTAGCCGATGGCTAAAAGAGATCCTAATAAACAAACAAACAAACAAACATACGTATTCTCCTTATGCGACTACTAATTGAAATGACAAATATACTTTGTACACGGACCACATAACTACAAAAAAAACATATTACTAGAGAAAATAACATTTAAACAGCTGAATGCTAAGCAGCTGAAAAGAAATTACAAAAACATTGCCGAAAATGCATAGGGAACTAACAGTCCACAACACAGATTAAAGGTGTTAACCTAAAATGTAGCCTAGGCTATGCCCTACATTTGTAGTTACTAACATCAGAATACATGGGCTCTAAGCTATGGTAACATTACTTATGTAGCTAGCTACAACAGAAAATATTCATTCATTCATCATTCATCATTCATTTCATTTCATCATCTCTCACTCCCAGTCAGAAAATGTCCGCTAGCCGCGATGCTAATTTTCGCTATGTTAAACTCCATTGACTTATGCGAAAAATGTTAGCGATCTAAAAGTCCGCTATTTTCTGGCTTTTGGGGTCTTTCAGGAGGGGCGGGCGGTCCCGTTGTGGGGAGGGGGGGGGGCACCCCTCCAAAGTATTGGTAGGGGAAACTGCAGTGACTGGGACTTTGTCGTTGGACCTTTACACAACATCTCTCCCCATGTAGGTGGATGCAGACCCAGCCATTGCACGCGGCCGGAAAAGGTTAACTTTGAGGGGCAAAGTATCAGCGAGAGCGGTAGCTACATGTGAAGTAGCTCGGGTCTCAGCCAAATCCAGCGCATTGCGACTGGCAAGCCTTCTCTCAGGATGCTCCCTAGCAACTTGGACAGCGAGCATTTCTCTTGCCAAGCGGTATAGCAGTCTGAGAGTGGCCGTGCGGGTGACCGTGGCTTGTGTGAGCCAGGAATTGCCAGTATTCCAATTTGGCCCTGACCACCACCGGACAACGACTATACTCCGGTGTCTTGGTCCAAGGCGGGCCCTGCTCGAAAGGATTCCCTGTGACTGTTCGCGGACAAGAACGACACTCCGGCTGGGAGCCGCTCTATTCAAACTTAAAAGATACATTTTCACTAGCTGTTTATGATGCTCCACTAGAAACGCGACAGCCTCTCACACAAAGTGGCCGCTTTGCAAAGTTGAGAATTGAATCGGGTCAGCGCATATCACATGCCATTTCCTCTTTGACAACCAGACTAGACAGAATAGAAGAAGTCACACCCTCAGTGCCACAGATAGCTTACAGTATACTCCCTGATATAGAACACCCCATTGTCATAGTCAATTTATTTTTTACACGCATACTTATTACAACTGTTTAGGTTGCCCAAAGCATGGGTTCCAAGGAGGGGAAAACATTGAAACATTGAGCAACATTAGACAGACAAGATACCGACATTAAAACTGTAACAACAAACAGCCGAGGGGATAGGAACAATTCACTATATGCACAACTCCAATACTTCCTGAAATTAGAGGCTTTGTTCACACGGCAGTGAAATGTGACCCAAATCCGATCTTTTTGTGTGTTGGCTGTAAGCCGACACACCAAGAAGAGGAAATCCTATTTGTCGCTCCCTTCCTCTTTCTTCTTGTTGTTGACCTGCAGTTCTATTGTCACTACCACAAGAGGCAGACTCCACAGAATTCCCTTCCCGAAATACATTTAACAACTGGTCAGTTGATATGTTGCACAGCAATCGAGCAGGACAATATCATTAGAGCTAGGTTAGGTAGCTAGCAAAGTCAGCTTGCCCAGCTGGTATGGTTATAGGCTCATTCCTATGGGATAGCTTAGTAGTTTGTGATTTAGCAATGGGTTGACTAATCACTAGATCAATATTTTCAGTTGGGGATAGGACTACAACACCACCTGTGCTGTGGCACCAGGAATCTGCTCTGACCACTGTTTTTATTCACCACCATATCATGTTATTATGCAGATTAAATGTACTGTATGTCTACGCGACACAAAAAAGGCTTTATATACATTTTATTTTTGGCCAATATTTAATGCACTATTTTAATGCATCCCTTCTGTTTTGTTGCAGCTTTGATGCTGGGATGCCTGGTGTGGTTGAGGCTAGAGAACACCGTGATGCAACACCAGTCAGGTGTCGGCTGCTGTGCAACGCTGATGTCCAGCCCCTCACAAAGATGGTCTTCAGGTGCAAGCCCCACACGGACAGGACATGGCCAGACAGCAGTATATCTGATCATGGATGGCTGTGACTGTGTCCATGATACAGGCAGTGCAATTACATAACATGTCAAGTATACTGTACAGTAGTATTCAGTAGTGCAGAGTAAGTTCTCTATTGTATAGACAAGGTGTTCAATTGCTCAAGTGTTGTCAGGTGTTGATTCAAGTGATAGTGTACAGTAGTGCAGTCAGTTTATTGTATAGACAAGGTGTTCAATTGCTCAAGTGTTGTCAGGTGTTGGTTTGAGTGTACAGTGGTGCAGAGTCAGTTGTTTATAGTACTCTGGTTGTACTACACATAGGCCCTCACTCTAATTATAACAATGGCACACATGCCACCCCCTGGACCAACAATTGAACATGTGACACCTTGCACCTTGTCTATACAATAGACAACTGACTATGCACTACTGTACACTCGAACCAACACCTGACAACACTTGAGCAATTGAACACCTTGTCTATACAATAGATAACTGATTCTGTACAGCAAGCAAGAGTCAGACATGAGAGACGAGAGGCCTACGGTGGCAGATCCGGCCATAAGTGGATAAGTGGATCCTTCTAAAAAAACAGATGGATGGATGAATAAGGAATAGTCCACACTCATGGAACTGACAAGGGCCCGACTAGCTCTGGTGATAAGGAACCCCCCCCCCCCCCTCTCTAGCCAGGGTCTGGCGCTTATCAGAAGGAACAAAGGGATAGTGTTGGATGAACTGCCTGAATTTTCCTGTATGAGGGTGTGAATAAAAGATGTTAAAAGGAGAAGGTGTAATCAAGCAAGTAACACTGTTTAGAGTGAATATCATTTATTGGAAATGTAATCACTTAAAGTAGAAGTAGACATTTATAAGTCATGTACTGTATCTGTTCTTAGTAAAGACCAACTATGTAACCTTGTATACGTGTGAGACAGTAATAATGTAACGATTAGAGAATGTATCCATGTATATATAATGTTGAATATTGTTGATTTTCAGAGAAATGCCTTTTAATATGATCCTGTTAGCTATTTCCTAATTATGATGATTGACCTCTGAGTATGGCTGTCGGCTTGAGTTTTCGGTAAGAAACGGTGTCCCTCTTCCATAGACTTATGAGATAAAGACATTCCATGGCTGGTACACTCTGTGCCAAACACCATTGTTGTGGTTAGAGATAAAGGCCTGGGCGCCGAGGCGGCGTAGGTCAACGTGACAAAACAAGGCCACAGAAGAGACCAGAAAGACAATCTTATCGGAGAAGAGACAAGGGAGGGGGGACACTCAAACCACATAAGAATGTTGCAACGAGACAAATACTTTGATTTGGGTCCAGACAGCATACAGAGAGGTCAACTGTACATTAGGCCATGCCATCGTCTTTTGTATGTCAAACCTTCTGTAATAAACCGCTTTTGCTTGAGGCTCAAATCCCGTGTTGGAGAGATTCATTTGGAATACACCTGAAAAGGAGACACTGGACTGTGTGGTATTGTGAGATTGGGGGCCGTCTTTTATTGAAATCAAAACAACGCAGAGCTGAAATATGGACAATAATAAAAGACAACGAAAGTCAGCAATAGGTAATGCTTAAAATAGGATATTTAATAAGATGTTAATTAGACATTTATTCTGTGATGTCCTGCTGTGGGTGAGAGAGAGATAAGATGTTGAATGCAGGGATTGTTAATCTGCCAGGGAGGAGAGAAGGACTGTGTTCATCTGAAGGGACATGACTTCAACACCTTGCCCTCCTGGAAGGGGGTTCAAAAAACAGCTCTCGAGGAGGGAGAGGCACTTCTTTCCATCAACAGAGGAATGGAGTAAGTCACACTTCTTCTTTTCATCAACAGAGGAATGGAGTAAGTCACACTTTTTTCTTTCAATCGAGGAACAGAGGAAGTAAGACTTTTCTTTCCACCAACAGAGGCCTGGAAGAAGTCAGAGGCTGGAGACCTGGGAGCTATTCTTTTTTTTTTTTTGCTTTTGTAACCTGTATTTTTCATGTAACTGGATTGTCTGTATAACTTATGTATAACACCAAATTTTATATAAAGCTTTTTACCCTTGCATCAGATATTTTTAGTATTGATATATCTTGCTTGAGTCATTGAATTGATGATTGAGATTCAGCTTAAAAGGTCTTACAGCAGGGCGATTAGGCCTGTCCGCCCAGGTGGACTAAAGAGGGTCTAACCTGGGCCTTTCCTCTGGAGAGGGAGGTTGAAGAGGAATGTGTGTGTGTGAGTTGACACTGAGGAGTTGACCTTTGAGCTGAGCACGAACAGAGGTCTAAATCAAGTGGCACCGCTCTGTTAGAGAGGGCGCATTGGAGCGCACACACACATTTGGGAGAGAATTGGGAGAAGCATTTTAAGAGAAGCTGTGACTGATTGACTCATGTGATGGTAGTTTAAGGAATAACATATTAGATTCATGAGCCATGGATAACAATAAAACCTGGTGGTGAGGTTCTATAAGCCGTGGTAGGGACTTCACATAATAAGCCAACACCTTGAGGTCAATAGGTCAGTAGCCTACTCTTCAACAAATTCAGTGTAAGTAAGTAAGTAAGCTTTATTTATATAGCGCTCTTCACAGCACGGATGCACAGAGTGCTGTACCGTAATAAATTAAAATCAAAGGCAATACAACATGAGACAAAATTAAAACGACACAGAACAGAAAAAACAACATTGCGAGCAGCAAAGAGTTATAGATGGCCGAAGGCCTGTCTGAACATGCGTGTCTTAAGAAGTTTTTTGAACATGAGTTCAGTGGATGGCTCTCTCAGGGCCTGGGGAAGAGCGTTCCAGAGTCATTTACGAATTTACGCCCGGTCATAGTGAAAATTTAGCTTACGACCAGCTGGTGCAACGTTGTTAAATTACTCCCAGGAAAGTTAAGACCGACTTAACTTACGACCAGTTTAAGACCAGTTGGTGCAACCCACTCCTGGTTGTCAAAGGCTAGTGTGTTAGCTAGCACTAGCTAATGTTAGCTAGCTATCATTAGGCTTCAATTCCTGAACTTAGCTGTGCAGCCAGGTTATGGGTTACTGTTTACTTCAGATATTACTCTACATTTCAACCAGACATTCCAGTGAAACCACATAGTCAAAATAACTTACCTGATATAAAATGGGCACCGCAAAGGCGGGTATTTCTGATGTCCTCAGTCCAGTCCGTAAGCTTAAAGGAGTAGTAAAGGGAAAATGCATGTTTAGCCCTGTTTTAAGGTTACTTATGATCATATATAATGGTTCAGATCAAAACGTTGACAAAACTAGCACTTTTGAGAAAGTCTGATAATTGCTCTACCACCGTTTTGGTCATACAAAACGTTTTGGATGTGGGTGGGCACCTTGAAAAAAAAATCAAAAAACATGTTAAACTCTCAATTTCAAAGATAAGAAACTCACCCAGGTGTTAGTTGGCGTTCTGACATATAATTTGCCATAAAGTAAGATTTTAGTTCATCTGGAAAGGCTTTTTAAAAATATTTAGCATAGACCTATTTAGTCGCAGCACATACGTGTGTAAACGTCCGCAAACTAGGTAGCCTAGCAACATAAACAATAGCTACTGTAAGTAGTTCCGCTTCCTGAATCCCCTCTGCGGATTGATCTACACATCTACAGCGGTCGCGTCAATACAAGTCAATGGATTTCATAAAATGATCAATAAAACCCTACAGGATTCATACTTTGTGGCGAATTTGATGTCAGAACACCAACGGACACCAATCCGTTTTTGTCTTTGAAATCGAGAGTTTAACATGTTTTTGAAAGATTTTTCAAGGTGCCCACCCACATCCATTGTATGACCAAAACGGTGGTAGAGCAATTATCAGACTTTCTCAAAAGTGCTAGTTTTGTCAACGTTTTGATCTGAACCATTGTATATGATCATAAGTAACCTTAAAACAGGGCTAAACATGCATTTTTCCTTTACTACTCCTTTAATGGCTTGTAGCCACAGGCGACAATAAAGTTTGAATCCACTAGAGCGCAGACCCCTAGACGCAACAGCCAGACATCTTGATGGTATATAAAAAACCACCAGGTAACCGCATTTTTACATAGCTTCTATACCATCCATTGACAAAATACTGTACACACCAAGGTTTGAACTCACAACCTTTGCAGTGTTAGGCAGAGCACTATCCACTCGGCCACTGCTGACCTGGGAAATCTGTGGAGTCTTTGTTTTGATGTTTTACCAGAGACTCCGGTTCCTCTGAAAGTTTTGTGGGTTTTGAACTTGCACGTTCAGCATAGGAGACGAGCTCCTTAACCACTAGGCCACCGGAGCTCTTGAAGATCAATGGTGTCATAGCCTTTTGTTTTGATGTTCTGGGACCACTGCCTCTTGTGGCAGCAACATAGAACTGCAGGTCAACAAGGGAAGGGAGAAAGGGACAACCCGACATTTGCTCTCCATGGTGCGCTGGCTTAGTCACGCACCTATGGTGCGTTGGCTTACAGCCATGCACAAAAAAGCATGGCTGCGGCTAGTCAATATACCATGTCAGTCCCGTACAATATCAGTAGCCTACTTGAAACGTTGCAGGGAGGCTAGGATCACAGCACACATCCTGCCTCAGGGTGAGTCATACAATATCTCATAATAATAATAATAATAATAATAAATCGGGTGCAGCCAGACCTTTCTCCGGAGCTGGAACAGCATGAAATTAAGTGTGAACAAAGGTTCACAAAACACAATCCAACATTGGGGTATCTGCACCTTCCGTAAGTTGAGGAATTGCAAAAAGAATTCAGCAGGAACAATATAACACCATTTTGACAGGAACCATGACACCATTCCAAGTTCAAAAACTTTTATTTTGAAAAATGACAAGCAACTGTATTCACAATATATACATAGTGAATAAAGAAGATTTTTTCATTCAGTCTGAGATGTTTGATGATGTGTCACAGATATCCTCCCAAATGTAGGCCAGCCTACAGCTAGAGACATACAGTCAGTACAATATTATATTCCCAGCACGCAGTCCGGTTCGAAATTGAGGGTTGGGGTCATGACAAATATTAAATAATATGGCTAACATGATGATGAATTACACTCTAGGCCAAGCGCTGAAAGAAAATCAATTTTCAAAAAATATGGTTGTCAGGAAAGACCGATTTTCTAAGAAACAGAACTGTTGTCAATCCTGCCTCCTCTTCTGTAAACCAAAGACTGCTCCCATGAAAACAGACGCATTGTAAATGGTTCATTGACCACTAGCCGATATTGGAAACCCTTCCAAACACACACACAATGATGTTGATCTTAGAATACATTCACCCTGACCTCCCCAGTTCCACCTTTGTGTACGCCCCGTTGTAGGATGGGGGGAGGGGCTTCTGTTACTGTTGTGTACTTAAATTCCATCTGTCCGACAGCGACGCTAGGAGAGCAGGCGGCTGTACTCGGAGAGGGCCGAGGACTTCTTCACCCCGTCCCAGATGCGGGCGGCATAATGAAACCTGCAACGACCGACCGACCGCCACGTCAGTTCAACACACTCAGCGCAGTCCACAGGCGACCTTGTTAGACCGATCTAGCGAACTCACTTTCGGTTTCTCTCTGCAGAGCAGTCTGGCCTCCACCGATCTAGAACGATTTTAAGCGGGCAGGCATGGGCGATTTTATAGGGGGGGCAAGGGCCCCCCCTGATATATATATTATTTTTTTTTTTTACTAATTAACACAATTATTAAATACATAATTGTGGTTTGTACCAGTTTGTGTTAGGTCATCATTCATTTTAAAAGTGTATTTATTACTTAAACTAAGTTACCTTTAAAAATATATATATAATCCACCAATGGCACAACTCGTCCGTCGACCTCAACTATTTCCAGTTTGATAAGTTACCGCAAAAAAATGAGATGACTGTACTGCTCAGTGCTCAACAAGCTACAACTAGCCAACCTGCTCACAATGGCGAAAAGAGCTATAAAACAATTGACCACTTCTTCATAAAAAATAAAATAAAACTGGCAATGCTAATGAAGTAGCTACCACTCGAAATGACACCGCAGCAGGTGCAATCGAATGCAGAAGTGCTCCAGAGGCTATCGAAGGTAGCACTAGCACTAGCAACATCACCATCGGCAAGGAAGCTAGCACCAGCAGGCAGTTGCAGTTTGATGTTGTGGTGTTGGGTATGGCCTAGTGCTCGGTCATAATTGAATTGTCATACGGATTTCTTATTAGAATACTGTTCACAACTGGCATTCTTTCTAAATAGATGGGACGGGACGGCAGAACTGTTTTGTTTTTTTCTCACGTCAAAATGTTGCCCCCCCCTACTCTCAGAGGGTAAAATCGCCTATGCGGGCAGGAGTACTTGCCTTTACAGACTAAGTCTTTCAGCCAATCAGCGTCACAAAATGTTTGCCAAATCCAGTCGGAAGAACGGACTGTGCCGATTGTGTGCTGTAGTCCACCAAGAAACTGTGTGTATACTCTATACTCTCAAACTAGTGTATACTCTATACTCTCAAACTAGTGTATACTCTTTTTCATGCTTAATTGTTGTTATTGAGTCTATTTCTGCAATACTGCTCTTATGTTTGTGTTTATTCTACTAACGTTACTGCTCGTTGCTAGGGGAGACTGTTTTGCCTGCGGCCTCTATTTCATTTTCACACATCAACTACGGGAACCAATCAGGGGCTACGTTCTACTGGATGGGGGGGCAGATCAGCAGTCAGAACACAGTCCCTGATTGGCCCGGTCACAAGGTAATCGGAGAGAAACAGTTTGGGATAGCTGGAAGTCCAGACTGATCTGTGGAGATCTGTGTGAAAGTGAACTCGCAAGATCAGGATGGTCTCAGGAGGCTAGCTCACAGGCATGAAATTTGGGTTTCAGTGAGGTGGTGAAGTGTAGAACAAAAGATCTTATTACTGAGGTAGAAACCCAAACTGACAAAAATACTAGGTAATGTTCTGCAGTGGTGTACAATTAATAACAGGTGAGCCTTGCCCCTCTGCGTGTATGGCGGTTCGGGGGTGGACTGATAAGATTAGTTTACATTAGACAGATACACTAGATAAAGGACCTGTTGGGGTAGTAGGCCTTCTCCAAGATGGCAGCATGCTGGAGGCAGTGAGTTGTAGAAGCACCAGTGTTTTTTTGTTATTTATACATGCTCTTTTTGTCTGTGTTTTTGTCATTTTTTCATTTTTATTTTTGAGCAACCCTGTCTGCACCATGCACAACAACAACAACCGACAGACTACAGCATAGATCCAGGTCTAGACCAGGGGCAGTGAGTAAGGTGTGTAAACAGTGCATGAATGTATGGTGAAGGAGGTGAGTTTCTCTGTGTGTCTCTTACCAGTTCTTCTCAGTGAGGATGGTGTGAGACAGCTGACAGCGGGACATGGCCAGAGTTTGGCTGCGGAGCTTGGAGACCAACGAGGAGAAGGTGGGGTGTCCTCTGTACCCCGGGAGTAAGGAGAAGAGGGGGGTCACCCCAGTCCCTATATATACACACACACACACACACACACACACACACACACACACACACACACGTGTGTGGAGTGGAGGAGAGCAAGCACTGATATTGATGGGTGAAAATGGTAAACATTCATTGTGTTTATTACCAATAAACTACACAGATATTTTTTTCAGATATCTTTACATGAATCGTTCATTTCTACACCCATGTACATACCATACACTAGAAGACTTTGAAAAGCCTATGTATTTGACACCCTCTCACATCTAAAGACATATGTGTCGAGTTTTTAGTCACAGACTATAAGATTTCACAAAGACTGAGATCTTGCAGGGACTCTTAAGGTATGGCAGGGAGGGGCACCAGGTGCTTGGTCTGACCTGCTTTGGTCAGGGCATCCTCCCCCTCGTTCTCCTGCAGGGGCAGCAGGAACAGATTGACCTCCGTCTCCAGGTAGTCCCGTCCCAGGCCAGGGAAGATGTTACAGTCCAGCATGG
>NC_140241.1:10237474-10429974 GCF_949987555.1 Borostomias antarcticus | reverse complement strand
AACTGATACCAAATAAAATAACATAAAAAACAGAAATGATCAGGAAATATCTTCCTAACCCTGCGTTCTCTGGGGACATATTCCCTATCGCGACTAGGACCGGATAGATTTTGCCCTGCGGGTCCGTCCCTGTCTCGGCGCCGCCGCCTTCTCCGCCCCTGCCCGTACATCCCTGGTTGGCTGTGGCCAGATTCTGACATGCCGACGGCTGGAACGGATAAAACACAACATAGAAGTATCACATTTCACTTTTGGGCAGATGACTTGAAATTTGCAGAATCGTACCGCGACCCTTTCTTCTGAGAAACGGCCACAGTTGGTAACGTTAGCTACGCCACACGCCAACGTTAGCTAGCAGCTAGTATTGGACCCCAAACACACTGCAAAGTAAGTTTGTTCAACGTAATAGAGTTAAGTATCGACATTTAATGTGAATGAAACATCACTGTTTACATATCCCAAGCACACTTACTGTTACGTGTCTGTCAAATTAAATCCCCAAAATCCAAACAAGCGTCTGACGGCTGTGTCTCAAATACTCTCGTAGGGGTACAAAGCGAAAAACAAAGGTTCCGAGTGACTTTAACGTCAGCTCTCGCACTTGCATGCAATTTTGAGGTGAAATTGATGCAATATAAATACAATTATTATAGGCTACAGACGTGTAAAACCCGGCTTCAAGAAATGAAAAATACGAACTGCTCGATGTATGCACGCCGCTCACTGTGTGTGCATGATAATCATGATGATCGGATGGGATGTAGATGAGGATGATAGTGATAGACTGCTATAGCAGTAGACGACGGGTAGTAGGCCATAGTAAATTGCCAGTTTGGGAACCTTTAAATGTCTAACTGAGTACCTAGGACTGGAATGAGGAACTGATTAGCAACACAACGACAAGCGATTACAAGAACTCCAATGTACCTGTAGCCTACCCAGACTTTTACACATGGCTCAACTTTCTATTCTTCTATTCAATGTGTGTGTCAGTGTGTGGTCGAATACCCCCCCCCCCTGCTGATTCAGCACAACTCTTCAGCCAGGTACTGTAAATTTAATTAATTTCTGAAATCAGATGGTTTAGTGCCTGGGTTGAGCAAATGCATAGTCAGTATTTAACTTAACTAAGTAACTTTCTGAAGCTGCTATACTTCTGGTGGTTGCATGATACAGTTAGTATATGCCATCATGATAAAGATAATGTTATGATAAGCATAATGGTGTATGCATGACTATTAGGCTACTACAATACATTTGGTATAAGGAAGCAAGCAGGTTTTTGAATCACAGTAATTGAACCCTGTTCAGTAGCTAATTTCTACTGATTAACTCCTTGACACTGTTATCATATGCTGCCCCTAATACAGCTTAAGATATAGAATTCCCAATTCTGCTTTATGCTTCAATTTGAAGTGTGTCAGTCATGAAGTAGTTAATAAATTAATTAATTAATTAATTAATTAATTTAAAAAGCACTCTTTTTACTCAATTTAGTATCAAGTGGACCATATTTGACTCTGACTTTTCTGTTAATTGGGAAAATGTGTTGTTTGGTATGCAATAGTCATACAGCGAAATAATTATATATTAATTTGTTGATTATTTTAGCCAAATATTATATCCATGAATCAAAATTCAGCCATTCTAAACCATTATTTTTAAATTTTGAAAATGAAACCAAACAATATATTAAAAAATATATTTAATATATAATATTATATATTAAATATATTAAATACCCCCTTGCATCATTGTTGTTTTGTCTGTATTATTAATAACTTGTGTGTGATTGAATTCTATGGTAAAATAAATAAATAATGAAGTATAACCCTGGGAATTGTAGTACATAGTTAACCAAGATGGCCTCTGGTGCAATCTGGGATTTGTAGGCTTCAGCCTGCGCACCAGCGATTTACCCGCCTCTTCCTGTCGAAACAGGATGTAGATTAAAGTAATGGGAGCAGAAGCAAGTAAACCTTTTTGAGAAGACTAGCAATAAAGGTAACATTATTTTTTAAAGCCAGAGATAGCTTACAACGTTACGTACCACTATAATATTCAAGCAAAAATAAATAAATATCGATCATATTATTAGGCTGCATGAGCACCTGACGTAAATGTATTTGATTTTAGAAGAGGCGCGCTCTCTCAATCAGCATCATCACATTACATGATCTAGATGAACAGCGGTGCGACCGTGTTATCAGATAGCTGGCTAATCTCCGATTAGCTGCCCTTACATAGGGTCCGTAATGAATTATTCTTCCTTGCAAGTTTTTTTTTTTTTTCCAGAAATGTGTTCTTTGGGTCAAGATTTATTGTTGTTTCAACCAACGTTCACCTCAACGTAATGCTGTTTTACTTTTAGCTACATTCAAGGTAGCTTTGCCATGGAAGTATGTGCTGAAGTCGGAGTGGCTGCGGTGGGGGCAGAGCTGGAACTGATGGAAAACGGGGACGATGTCAGCGTAACCGAGAAGCCTCAGGTCAGTTAAGTTTGCGTTTCGGCGCAACCGTGAAGGAGTTAAGTTTACGTGAACAGTGGTGTTGGTAGCCATCCTAAAAAATGATGTAGCCATTCATTCTCTTGATTATCCCTGGTTGGGCTTAACGTTAGTTTTGGTGCATTTCTCAGACATGATGTGTCAGTATGCAGCTTATAGTTATAGTTTTAATGAGTACCAGCTATGAACTTTATCCATCACATAGCCTACATTTGATCCTCTTGATATCTGATTATTGTCTTTTATTATCTCTTGTTATAAGCAGGTCGCCCCCATGGATTCCATGCCCCACTTGCTCTACTTGGCGGAGGACTCCAGCGATGATGAGTGGGATGTTCCACACAGGAGTCTCAAGTCCAGCAAGAAGGATGATGTGGAGGCCACATGCCACATCTGCCAGGTGACGTTCAGCCGGGCCATGTCGCTGTCCACCCACCTGCAGAACGCACACCAACAGTCCCGCCTCTACTGCCAGACCTGCAAATTGTCTTTCATTAACTTGTGGCAGTTGAACAAACACATAGGGAAACTTTGGACCACAGAATCATGCAATACTACCCCCGCGGGTAATTTGAGTAACAGTGTGAATGGATCTAAAGGACGTCAAACTATCCTTGTAGAGCCGGGGATTCGAAACAAGGGCCCACTGAATAAGCTTGGTATCGATGTCTTAAACGATCATACGTACAACAACTCTTTCAGAATAGAGAAACGGAACGACCACACGTACAGCATGGTGAATCCAGGCAGTCACAAGATCGACCCTGACCCGATCACTCTGGGTGGAGGGATCAAGCAGGAGAAGGAAGAGTGGGTTGAGCCGTGGGACGGGGGGGCGCCTCTCCCAGACTGGCCCGCGCTCACACAGGACACCGGGAGCGGAGATGACATTAAGACCGAGAGCTCAGACGAGACTTGGGGCCATCTCGAGGAGCGCCCCGGTGAGACGGAGGGCGACGAAAGCGCCTCAGCGCCTCTGAAGATCTTAGATGAAGAGGAGGAGGAAGAGGAGGAAAGTGATACAGATTCCTCGCTGGGGGGGGATTCAGACTTCAAGCCAGGTGACACATCCGAAACAGAGTCTGCGGAGTCGAGTGGTAGCGGTCACCCCAGCAGCTCCAAGCCGTCGCGGAACACCCGCTCTCGTGTCAAGTCAAACCGGTGTGCCCGCTGTGGGGGGGGGCCGTTTCTGAATATGGACTGGCACGCGAAGAGGTGCGTCAGCGGCTCGTCCTTCACGTCCAAGCCTTCCCAGATCAGGCCCTCGGGCCTCAGGTCAAACCAGTGCACCCGCTGTTTGGGAGGCCCGTTCATGAATATGGACTGGCATATGAAGAGATGCACTGGTGTCAAAGAGCTATATATCCAGTGTTCCATATGCACGTCCTGTTTTCTGACAGAAAAGGCCCTGGTCGAGCACAAGGCGCTGGTTCACAATTTATCCCCCCCCTGCCCCGTGAAAAATGTTCAAAATGACCCTCCAGCTGTCTCAACACTCCCAGCCCCTGTCCTAGTCCCAGTCCCAGCCCCAGCCAAGAGTGTCAGTACAGGTGCATCTCATTCCCAGAAGTGTGTCCACTGCGGCAGTGGTCCATTCTTCAGCATGGACCATCATGTACAGAACTGCGTTAGGCGGACGTTATTACGATGCCCCTTATGCAGTGGCCTCTTTCCTTCAGACGCTGCTATCATGGACCATTTCGTTAAGATCCACAAGGCCACCGCGGTCCGTCCTGTAGGCGAACTGCCTGGGGTTCTGCTGCCGGCCTCCTCTAACTCTCCGGGCTCCTCAAAGCCTGGCCCCGTTTCAAAGACGGCCTCTGTGGTCTTCTTCAACCCCATGGGTGTCCAGGGTGGTCAGGGACTTCCCACAACACAGGCAACCGCTCCCATCCAGAGTCAGACCACAACCCTGCCTTTTCACAGGATGGGTACATTTCTCCAAAGCGTTTCCCAGATGCCGTCTTTTGTGCAGTCTAACATCCAGGCTCCTGTCATTGCCCCGACCCCTGCCAAACCCCAGGCTCCCACCCTAGTGCCTGTCTCTGTCCCTGCTGGGTCCGGCTCTACTCTGAGGAAAGTGACACTTCAATACACACGGCCGGTCCACAGCCCTGTATCTGCCCCCACTACTACCCCGACCCAGACCCACGTCCTCGCCGCTCCGGCCCCGGCCCAGTTACCCCCTCCCAGCCCCGCCCCGCTGAGGATCGTGAAAATCTTCAAGAATGAGAGCCGGGAGCTGGCTCTGCAGAGGCGTCTGAAGATGAGCTGGCGGTCCAAGAGCGTGTACCGCTGCAGGCAGTGTGGCGCCACCTCGCGGCAGCCCTCGCTGGCCATCCGCCACCGCTACCTCCACCGGGGGCCCCGCGCCCACCGCTGCCACTGCGGCCGCACCTTCCGCCGCCTGCTCTACCTGCTGCGACACTGCATGCAGCACGCCGAGGCCACCCGCTACATCTGCGTCACCTGCGGGGAGACCTTCACGGGGGCGGGGCTTCTGGCACGCCACACGGCGGGCACCCTGAAAAGGCCCAGGCTCGTAGGGGACCACAGGTACCTGAGGCCGCTGAAAAAGTGCCAGAGCGAGCCCTTCTCTTGTCACTGCGGGAAGATATTTCGACGGCCATCCTCTTATCTGTGGCACCAGCTCCAGAACCGGCCCATAGCCAGACTGGCCTGAGCACTCCACCTGCTCCAGAACCGGCCCATAGCCAGACTGGCCTGAGCTCTCCACCTGCTCCAGAACCGGCCCATAGCCAGCCTGGCCTGAGCTCTCCACCTGCTCCAGAACCGGCCCATAGCCAGCCTGGCCTGAGCTCTCCACCACTCTTCCACTGACACTGTGTTGTTTTTCTCCTTTTCATAATAGGACTTTACAGTCATTTAAGGGAGATTGTTGCCCTGTAACTCAGGCCGAAAGTAAAGTCCTATTAAAATTATATATTTGATAAATATTTTGTATTCTCATGTATCTGCTCTCATTGTTCAGGGGTGCAGACTTGTCACCTTTAGGTGAAAATAGCTGTTTTTAATCCAAAATAGGTCATTTGTTTGATCTGTGTATGTATGGGTTTGCATGTTTGTCACCTTCTTCACCTGTGATGGGTTTGCACCTCTGTTGTTAGTAACGCCTTTCAGGAGTTCTGTGAGGTACTGTGTCATGTGTAAAGAAAGACGTTATGGTAGCTAGAAAACAAATTTACAATTAGAAATACAAATTCACAATTCTCCATTCACCAATGGCTTTTAATGATAAGTAAGCTCAGGAAAGTTAATTTTACAATGCAAGGGATTTATCATGTGTAAAATGTGCTGTTAACATAAGAATTAATCTAAATTCAATCAACATTTTAAGATGATTTCTCAATATTATCAGAATGATAAGAAAACTCCAGTTTATACTGTATTCCACCGAGAGAGAAGGAAGAGACAGAAATCCAGTTTTAATACAAATTTCAAAAGGTTCTTCTCACATGGAGTTCATTTCAGTAATGTCCCCCTTAAGGTTGCAGACCAACCATTGGGTCTGCTTAAGAGGAATTGTAGCCAGAAAGATGATAGCCAGAAAGATGATGATAGTGTATGTGGTGCATTGCCTCTGCCATTAGTTAAACTCTTTTAGGTGAAGCATGTATTGGACGTATGGAAATGTCTCATCTCCATTGCCATACCAAGCCAGGTTGACATCTTCTGCCTCACCTCCCAGAAGGAAACCCACCTCCCAGAAGGAAACCCAACAACTCATGATTTTTATGAAGTCTTAAAACAATACTGTACATCTCAATTTGTATTACATATATTGACAAATGATCTTGATCTTATTTGTACTTAGGTTGATTCCAAGTACTGTCCAGCAGAGGGAGCTCTCTCCACTATAATGGAGTGGAAGGCCACTTCACCCCGGCTGAATTAATCCCCACACATTCCCACAAAGGTTGTTTTGAGAGCAGAATTAACTATGCCAACAAACTAATGTCTTTCTCCTATATACATTCTATAGACAGCAATATATTAGATTTCAACAGTCTAGGGGTGATTCCTATTGCTCCATTAAAAGCTATAGAGATTCTCAATTTTCAAAGGACCATTCAACTAACAGGCCGCTCCCTGGAGACCAGGTGAGTTGTATCGCCCACAGGTCGGACCAGTCGGGTGGATTAGGATATGTGGAAGCCGTCAGAATAAGGGTGTGTATTTAACACGAATCCTGCAGTTCTCTCTGTGAATTAAAGAGGCAGCAGTCTACACACTAGATCTCATTGTAGATGTGTTGCTATTTTATGCTTCCTGTTCAAAAAATAATGGAATAACCGTCTGTCACGAGAGACACTTTGAGAGAAGCTGACTGAGAATTCTATAAGTCATGTGAGGACAGCACCCTCATTTAAAAAACCTCTAATTCCATAGGAATAAGGCATACGACCAAGTCCCAAGAGGTCACTGAACATGGTATTAGGGGGCTCACTGGAGGGTGTTATCAGCCTCCATAACTGAGCTCTCAGAAGGCTAATCTCAGAGCAGCTCCTAGTAGCTACCACAGAGCATGAGGGCGTGATGTCTCTGACCATGTTATAATGCTTTATGCATATTCATAAATATAGCCGATAGATCTTGGGGCGAAGTCACTGAACAATCTATTCAGCGCTGGGTCAGACGGTCTCGACGGTGTTGAGGTGCAGCAGGCCAAATGTTGAGTGCAGCTTTGGGAGATGAGGACTCCCCTCCTAGTCCCGTGGAAATGACAGACCATGACAGTAATGTAACTTCTCCAGTCTTCAGGAAACCATAGACACACGTCACCTGCAGAAAACGAGAAGAGAGAGAGAGAGAATTAAGAGTCGGCGGGTGGGTTGGGGGGGGGGGGGGGGGTGGATGAAGATCACTGTTAGGAGTCCAGGCTGTTCTGACAAAGGGAATAGAATAAAATAGAATAGAAAGTTTGCCATATATAACCAGTATGGAATTCTTGTTATCGCTTGTACTTAAAATATCTTATCAGCACTAATCAATCCCTCATTCCAGTTCCTAGGTACGCAACCAGACATAAGGTTCACAATCTGGCAATTTACTATCTGTAGTCTGTAGCAGTGACAGGACAACAGGGGCTCAAGAGAGAGGGGGGCATTCTAACACTAGAAGTGTTACAATTACATTACCTGATTCTTGTTTTTTGCCGCTATCTTGGTTTATGTTTGTGTTACCTGATCTCTGGGTGGCGTTGGTGTAAGGGTACCTGATCTCTGGGTGGCGTTGGTGTAAGACTACCTGATCTCTGGATGGCGTTGGTGTAAGACTACCTGATCTCTGGGTGGCGTTGGTGTAAGACTACTGTACCTGATCTATGGGTGGCGTTGGTGTAAGACTACCTGATCTCTGGGTGGCGTTGGTGTAAGACTACCTGATCTATGGGTGGCGTTGGTGTAAGACTACCTGATCCCTGGGTGGCGTTGGTGTAAGACTACCTGATCTCTGGGTGGCGTTGGTGTAAGACTACCTGATCTCTGGGTGGTGTTGGTGTAAGACTACCTGATCTCTGGGTGGCGTTGGTGTAAGACTACCTGATCTCTGGGTGGTGTTGGTGTAAGACTACCTGATCCCTGGGTGACATTGGTGTAAGACTACCTGATCTCTGGGTGGCGTTGGTGTAAGACTACCTGATCTCTGGGTGGCGTTGGTGTAAGACTACCTGATCTCTGGGTGGTGTTGGTGTAAGACTACCTGATCTCTGGGTGACATTGGTGTAAGGCTCGGCTCAGCAGCTCAGAGGTCTGGTGGAAATAGCGCCCCAGCTCCTCCAGCTTTTGCTCCATAGAGATGGTTCTCTGCTCCAGCTCAAAGTACGAGTTTTCCCAGTTGGCTCTGAGGTCGGACAAGACCATCTGCATCTGTTCAGAATCAATCACATTCCACATGTTTGTTTTGTGCAGAATTTGGTTTTTCCACAGTTGCGCTAAACGGCAACGCTGCAACACGATGAGATGATGCTGATCACTGAACCTGTGTGCAGTTGTTATGAAGGTTGGTGTACTTGACATCAATTTGGATAAAATAAACAAATACGCTGATAAAAAATCGGCTAAGTGTCCTCTGTTTGTCCGGCTCTGTGAATAGTAAGTCAATTGAACCATCATTTCTAGCCTTTTTATAGAGTTTTTGTGTTCCTTCTGCAGACATTTTATGTATCTCAACACCTAGAGTAGCTGTAATATACTGGATAATGGTCTGGTGAGAGGGTTTATGGAAATCAACCACTCATGACATGTGGATGTAGCCTACTGTAGTGTGGTTTACCTTAGGGAGATCCACCATCTCGCTGGCATGGTCTCTCAATTTCCTCTGCTTGAGACGCAGATGCCGAAATCTGTTCAGAAGAGGGAAAAGGTTAGCAGCCGATTATGCAAATTATATCTATTTCAGAGTAGAGTTCTGGCCGTGATGACACTGTAAAGGGGAACTTTATTACTGTAACACCGTACAGTGAAGCAAAACTCTTAATGATTCTATAATAATTTTGTCTATTGTTCATTAGGCAAATACAACACCCTTGAAAGCTAAAACATTCTTAAGCCCTTCACTCTGAGAATGGCCTTGGAGCTAGGGTTAGTGGTTAGTTAGAGAGTTCTGTTTTTCACAAGCAGAAAAAATATGTCCATTGCTAGGCATGACAGTACATAGAAGCTTTAGTTGATCTCTTCTGGCCTGTAGATGATGCCAGTAACTCAGCATACAGAAGCCATACTGTAGATTTTGAATGGCTAGTTTCAAGAAACACTCGAGTTCTAGAACGTTCTTGATGTTAATGGTTGGAAAAACTCCTAAATTTAGATTCTAAGTTGGACGAAACCAGAACTGCCCAGAAAAAGAAAAACGGAAACCAATATTGCAGGGAACTTCCATCAAGTAGCTATGTGCACTGATGAATTCAGTCTTTGGGGCCTAGTGTGGGTGCCAAAAGAACCAAAACTGATGCATAAAAGCTGAAAATAAAAATGAAAAAATTGTCTCAGTCTCAATAGTAAAGGGTTATTCCAAGGTGCTATGTTGGAAGAGCTTCCTAATGCTGACTTTCCACAATGTATTTATAGTGGTTCTGCAAACTGTCAAACAGGAAGTACACCCCTCCCCCATTACAGGCATACCCTCCCCAGTGCACACACACACACACACACACACACACACACACACACTGCTGTTGCCTGATCTGCACATTCACACATCCAAGCTTCCTGTTCTGTTTGCTAGGAGCTCTCTTTAGAGGGGTCACCTTCATCGATCCACGTGTTCAGGCAGGATGGTGAGGGGGGATCTTGTCAAACAACAATAGATGTGCAGCAAGTAAATTGGACATGGGGGAACCAGCAGAGGAGGACAAACGTTTCCAGCATGTAACATGCAGAATGAACTGTCACTCCGAAAATTAGTATTGTGCTTGTCTATTCAGTTTGGTAAAGGCTTTTATTTTTTTTATTTTAAATCAAATGTCGGTTCTCCGTTCCACTGACTTTCACGTCAATAAATGTTCTGTATTTGTCACACGTATGACTACTATGCGCAATTATTTTTCTGAATTGTTTTGCACATTTTTATTTTTGTACAAATGAGACATCTATGATGAATTAATTAGCCTGAAACAATCAGATAAAACAATACTGTACAGTGACACATGAAATCATTTTGCATTTGACTGATGTCTGTAACCACAGCCCCTAATGTCTACAGTATCAAAGTGCTGGGAGGTGCCCTTGTCCTGCTAGTGCAGAGTCTTATTATTATTATGGTCTGAGAGCAGCATGTTGATAAAGAGCTAATAATGACCCATAAACCAGCACATCCTGTCTAGCGGGTAGTTGTGATGACTCACACTCGGATGGCCTCCAGCAGACATCTCTGGTGTCTCCGCTGGACTCCGCTATTGCCCTTGCTCCGGTCGGTACGGTGCAGGAGCCAGCACTCCCTCAGCACGTTGGCAGCAGCATGGCGGACCTGGGACAGAGATGCCAGCGTTAAAGGTGTCTGCACACTTCTGCCCCGAACAAAGCCAACCAACGCCAACGTTGGATGGGTGTGCCATGTTTGTTGGTGACTGTTGACGTCGGTTGGATTTTGCAGCTGAATTTTAAACTTGAACTGCCAACTTTAGAATGTTGGGTGTTGGGAGTCGGTTAGCATTGGTTGGGGCCGTGTGCAGACACCATATCAAACCTACATAGACCAACATCCAGACTCAGTCACCAATAGTGTCCCACATGGGTTTAAAGACATACTGTTGAGTAGGTGTACGCCAGCATATTTCAGAGCGAGAGAAGTCTCCAGCAACAAGCACAGTTCTTGTTTGAGGGAGAAACATTTTTTTTGTATCAAAAGTGAAAACAGGAAATTAAATCACAAAATGTATCTGGGGAAATTAAGCAATATTACTATGAGTTTCCTGTGTTTAACCTTAAAAAAGGTAAACACAATGATAACTAATAATAACACAGAACTTATAAGGTTAATTTTGTTACAACAGTTCTTTGAGAATTTGAGTGAGGTGTCTCACTATGGCGTGATCCCTCCCTTAGTGAGACCCTGAGCGGATATTTGAAAAAGTGTTTACATGGCGGAGGCGAAAAACAGAAACGGATGGGTACACAGTCCTCATACTGGGAAGAATATTTTGAGGATGGAATGAGCCATCAGTGGGCCAAATGTGGGTTGTGAAAATTCTACCGCTTTCTTTTTTCTTCATCACTCGTTTCTCTTTGATTCTATTAATGTCTGCTGGTCTTCCTGCTCTACGCATCATCACCGGCCTTCTCATTGGCCGTGATGTCACTCTGGATCTGTTGTGAGGGGGTTATTATTAGGGTCTGTCAGGGGTCATGCCCAGATGCCTTCCCTTCTTCCTGTGTAAATCTGGCCAACGACTAACATCTTACAGGGACACTCACACACACACACACACACACACACACACACACACACACACACACACACACACACACACACACACACACACACACACAAACACACACACACCAAAACAACTGCAAGCAGAGGTAAGGATGCACCGAGCTACAGGATGCATCCACCAGCAGGGAGGAAGCAGTTGTATCCTCAGCCATCAAGTCCTGCGATCTCACACTGAGAACATTAGTCTGGGGCTGTGTTGGCCCGCACAAACACCCCTGCAGAAACCTGACAAAAACCACACCTTACTGTACAGTATCTACTGTATTATCTTATAGTATGACAGCATGATGGCATCTTGAAGCAAAAGTTTTCGACTCCTCTTCCTCGTCGACAACACAGTACCCTGCACCAACTACCAAACCCCACCGACAAGAACACACATAGGAAACACAGAAACACACACACACACACACACACACACAGGACACACACGTTAGCATATCCTGTTCATCCAAATGCCGTCCTGGACTGACACAAGTCTCTTTCCTGACAGGGACGTGATTGTTTCCTCCTTTTGACGCCTTTTGGAGGCTATTAAGAGATCGGCGTTCCCAGTCTCCGTGCCCCTCCGGACCCCCAGCCCTTTTCCCACACTATCCTGCCCTCTTCTGTGCCCTATTTAAGGAAAAAATAATATTATAAAAAGACTCAAAAACCATAACACGCGTGCAACATGGAAAAAAAGCACTGCTTCCACCCCAAAGGCCTCATCCGTTGTGTGATGATTTTTGTTTTTCTTGTGAGACCGAGGGAACCTTTGATGGGCAGGGGAGGATAACGGGCTGTTACCAGTGGTCAGTTCTGATGACCAGAAGATGCAGTAGAAAATAGTCGACTCAAGGACTGCCTAATGACCTTAACTTTAAAGTAAATCGTTCAATATTTACTTTTACTTTACATAGCAGACTGCTAACCTGTGTAAGGCTGAAATTCAGTTTAAAGGTTATTTTGAGTGAACATTCGCTGAAAAGATTCTCAATGAAAATTCAGATAAACTTTGCCAAATTTACCAAGATCATTTGTACCCAGTGCCAGCGTTACGGCTCTCACCCGTTTGGAGACCTGGATGTCCATCATAAAGAAGTGCACATGTTTCTCTCCTTTGTTCAGAGCCAACTTCTCGGTCATGACGGCCACCAGCATGGCGGTGGAGGCTACACCCTGAAACCAAACACACACGGTTACCAAACTGTTCTTCATCCTGAGGTCTATTCAAGAGCTTCACAATGTCATCACGTAAACATATAGGATACAGTGAGATATCTCACTTCCTTGAGCAGTTCACTTCAAGAGGTCATGGCTGAATTGTGGTCAGATATGGTCTGTGTTAATGATTGGATACGTTATTACGTACAGTGCTATAACCGATGCTATGTTTGGAGAGTGAAACAGTTAAACAGAGGCCACAGAG
The DNA here is from genome assembly GCF_949987555.1 of Borostomias antarcticus. Lineage (NCBI taxonomy): Eukaryota > Metazoa > Chordata > Actinopteri > Stomiiformes > Stomiidae > Borostomias > Borostomias antarcticus. Next base: position 10,417,101 of record NC_140241.1, on the reverse strand, counting down.
GAAGTGCTATACTATAACAGAGTGTGTTTTCCTCTGAGAATAGCGTTGAGCTATTACTGGACATGGAACTACAGAATGCTGACAACAGATTCAGACAAGCCACAGAGCGAATCAGAGTAGCTCTCACACGCATGCATACAACCAGACAGACGCAGTGGGAGTGTGAGGGGATGCAAGACGCTGATGGACGACAGATCTTTTTAGTTTGGTGGTTTTCAAAGTAGAGACCAGTCTTTACCTGTTCTCCTTCTCCGGATTGCATTAGTTCAACACAAAAAGAGAGCGACAGCGATCACAGTTTTGATAAACATGTTTGTTGGGAAAGCATACCCCGACCTCCCCGGTGAAGGTCACAGTGAAACACAGGCAACACAGACCAGGACACACAGATGATGCTGCTAATGTACTGGAACCGGGGGCTCTGTGTGAATCTGGGAATTCTGAGAGGCACGACATCCTTCCCAGGATCCCTCCACACCCACGGATAGGATGTGAACGTCGAAGCTCGACTCCCAAAGACAGCTGGGGGGAACGCCGGGCGGGAGGTGGGCGGGGTCTGGGTGGAGGGGCTGCATGTTGAGGTTCTCACCCGCGTTACAGGTGTGAGCGCCGCTGCACTCATTGGCTTAGAGAGCTGCCCTGCTGGGAGTAGGAAACTCTTTTTTTTTTCTCCATGTCACGGGCACAGGTTGGCACGCCCTTCTGTTCCAGTGGTGCCAAGGGCTATAAACCAACTAAAAATGGAAATGGTGGAAAGTTTTCCCTGAAAAAAAAATAGGGGAAAGCTTATAAAAACAAGGGGAGAGAGAGCGAGAGGAGTGAAGGATTATTTTCCACTGTGTCAGGGAGGTGTCTCAGCATGCGCCCCTCCGACGCTCTTGTGACTCGCGGCCCCCTTATCTGCTCCGAGCGGAAACGCCCGGAGCAGAGGTGAGACCGGGAGCCAAGTCCTCCTCACGGTCCGAACAACTGTCCCAGCGACGCCCAGAAACCACTCTCTCACTCTCCCTCTCTCTCACTCTCCCTCTCTCTCCCTCGCTACACCTCTGACTGTTCTGCCCCCTCACTCCATCTCTCTCTCATTCTGTCGGCCACCTTGTCTTCCGTTGCCTCTTCTCCTCACTTTCACACTGACTCCAGATCAGTTTCATTTCACTTCCTTTAATATGATTACACCACTGTCTGTCATTTGAAAATATCCCGATTGTGCTTTAGGTTTGTGTATTGTTCTGTACATGGGTCAATGGGTTTAACTAAAGTGATTCAGTCTCAGACGCTCATATCCCACTCTTTCGATGCATTTTGTCAAGCAAGTGATAAAAAAATCATAACATCGGATATCACCAGTCCCTCTCCTTCCTGAGCTCAGCATAACAACCAACACACTGCCACCCTCAGGCACAGTGAGAGGAAGTGACTATGAGGAGACGACGGTCTCCATCACTATACTGCTCAAACAAAGCCTGTGAGCTGAGCATTAGAGGAATGCAGATAGTGAGACATATGTCGTATGTGGGGTGGGGGGCTAGGGAGTACCTGGTACTGAGGGGTATGTGGGGTGGGGGGCTAGGGAGTACCTGGTACTGAGGGGTATGTGGGGTGGGGGGCTAGGGAGTACCTGGTATTGAGGGGTATGTGGGGTGGGGGGCTAGGGAGTACCTGGTACTGAGGGGCATCATAACTCTACAGCTGTTATCTATGACAGAAACACAGCTGAGAAAAATCACGCTTTGAAAACTGCTGATGCCATATGAGGCTACTCAAAACATGGCCAGACTGAGTGGAAGCTTCAATAGAATAGCAAGACAGAATAGAATAGAATAGAATAGAATAGAATGGAAAAAAACAGAATAGAAAAAAAAGAATAGAAAATATGAGAATAGAATAGAATAGAATAGAAAAAAAACAGAATAGAAATGATGACAATAGAATAGAATAGAATAGAATAGAATAGAATAGAATAGAATAGTGGAACAATTTGCTTCCAGACACCATAGGCCTCATTTACAGCTTGTGGACCACAGACCAACCAGGCACTGATAAACAGTGAGAACATGGAAAAGAATACAGATAAAAACCAAACTTAAAAAATAGACATAGATTAGAGTTGTGAAAGGAAAACTATGAGTACAGCGATGCCACTTACGGCTGTATACGCGTTCAGCCTCTAGAGCCTGGTTGTTCCTGCATCAGTCATTATTTGGACAGGGTGTTACACATGCAGCACTGCTTTCCTAATCATAGTATAGATAGACTAATCGTTTCTGATAAGAACTGCTGCTACAATTGTCTCAAAGACTTTGTATGGAGTTTCCTTGCATTCTTCTATACTTATGGTTCATACATGTAAAATACTGTACAGTTAATGCATGTTGTTCAGCCTGTTGTTTGCATACAGTACATTTCCATTGTAAACTGTTCATATATTTACACAATTTAGTTGGTCATGGCCATTTATTATGTACTCTGTATTTCATCATATGTATCTGTACTTCTCTAAATCTATGACTATTAATCCCAATCTGAACATCAAAGCCTATTAACCTAAGCACGAGAACAAAACAGGACTACATTTTTGTTTTGTTATACAGTATTAATGAATCCAAATAATACTACTATTACTACTACTACTACTACTACTACTACTATTACTACTACTACTACTAATAATAATAATTACAATTTATGCTTCTTCTGCTTCTCTATCTTCGACCATCAGAGTCGAGCGCAGGGTGTTAACGGTGCCCCTGGATGTTAACGTTGGGGTTAAGTGCCTTGCTCAAGGACACAAGGGTAGGCAATGACTGATAGCACTTCAGACACCTGTTAAGTTCCCACAGTAAGGGCCGGTCTCGAGCCAGCGACCTTTCAGTCACCGAGGAAACAGACAGGCACACAGACTAGAGTCTACATTCCCACCCATCTCCCCATAGCTACCATGACTCCACGCCCAATGGGGGGGCTGAGTTCGGAGGGGTGAGTGTAACCAAGAGAAACGTGAGAGTAGCTGGTGAAACTCACTCCTCAAAGGAGCTCTGACAGTCCCTCCAAGAGGGACGTCCCTATTGGAGCAACTGTCAGCGCATCCGCGTCCCAAGTGGGAGACACAGGTTCTAATCCCGCCCTGGGCACGCTGAAATGGATGGGTTACACTAGCAGTAGTAGTATTAGTGGTTATAGTAGTAGTAGCAGTAGTAGTATTAGTGGTTATAGTAGTAGTAGCAGTAGTTGTATTAGTAGTTATAGTAGTAGTAGTAGTAGTAGTAGTAGTAGCAGTAGTAGTATAAGTGGTTATATTAGTAGTAGTCTGACTCAACAGATTTGAAGGTTTTGGCAATAAACCTTGTCATTCGTTGTCACACTGCCCAATCAGTGGCGAGACTGGCGGCGCAAATTAATCTGATTCAGGCCTAGAGATTCTCTCGGCACCAATCAGATTCGATCCAGACTATTTTGCAAGAGCACCGTCGCTGCGTACGGGGCTGGCGCCGCCCAAGACGACTGTGATTGGTTTAAAGAAATACTGCGTTTTTCCCCCCCCCTATTGCAGAATGGTAATCTGTCCAGCCAGACCTGTCTCCGGCACTGCCACAGCGTAAACGAAGTGTGGAGATAGGTCTGGCTATGCGAGACTATAGTAGTAGTAGCAGAAGTATTAGTAGTATTAGTGGTTATAGTAGTAGCAGTAGTATTAGTGGTTATAATAGTAGTAGTAGCAGTAGTAGTATTTGGTAAGAGGAGGGAGAGGTGGGAGGGGAGGAAGGCGCATCGATCCTCAGTAGCAGAACGGCAAGCTGCAGCAACTAGCAACCTCACAGGAAGTACTTTCTAGTTCCAGTTGGTCTTCTCCTCAATGTTCTACTATCAGTTTGAGCCCAGGACGACCGGCGCGCCTGCGTGTTAACGTTGGGGGTTATGTGCCTTGCTCAAGTGCACAATGGTATGCAATGACTGATGGGAACTCAACCGGCAGCACTGCAGACACCAGTTCAAGTTCCCACGTGGTTAAAGGGCCGGTCTCAAGCCAAAACCGGCGGCCTTTTGGGTCACCGAGGTAACAGACAGACACACAGACTAAAAGGCTTCATACCGCCTCCGTCTACCTCCCCCCCTCTACCCCCCATAGTTACCATGACGCCGGTGAACAGACACACCAGTCTGCCACAGCTGGTATGCGGCGAAAAGTCTCCGTAGCCCACGGTGAGGAAGGTGATGGCGATGAGCCACAGAGCCGTGTCCATGCGGCCCGTCTCCGCCTGCGCCTGCCTGCAGGGGGCGGCAGAGAGCCGGGGTCAGACGATAAAACGATAAAACGACAGACGCCTCGTTTACAGTAGCTCATTCAGAGATCACATTGCATCAAGATCACTACCTTGGACTGGAGTCAGAGTGAGCCAGAGACTAAGTGTAGTGCTACATTGTTCTAACTCTCCCAGACCAACATTTTGACTGGAAATCAAACTAGAATGTCATAAGACGTTAGCTTTAATTTTGCTATGAACAACAAAACAGCTGTTATCTGCTTGTCAGTCATCAGTCCTCATCATACTGAGAGGCCGTTTAAAGGCCAGCTTGACTAATGAAGGTGTGATCAGGGGCAAAATCTTCCACTGTTGGTTGAGTGTGAACATATGTGTGTTCATATCGGCCACACAAACCTTTGTGACGATGCTGAGGTCCGATGGTGACCTGGCACACAACGAAGAACAATTTGTCAGAGTAACTGAACACGTCATGTTCAACTATTATCATCGAATCGGTTATTATCAGACATCCTTTCCAAATAGGGAACTCAAATTGACCATCAAGATTCTGAGTTGCACAGTTGGCCATTGGTCTGTTTTCAATAAATTAGGGGGTGGAGGAGTAGAAGACCTGGCCTGGCTTGTCTGAACGTCTGTGCTTGCAGTTCTCAGGAATCACATTTTCATCAATTAGTCTTTTTTTTTTCCTTAACATTGTTTTACTGCTGCTCAACCTTCCAGTCCAACCTGCTCATTGCCACCCTGTGCCAGGTGGCGAAGCTATCACATGACCGCGACTGTCTGCGTTTATCAGACGGTCGGTAAGGCGAAACGAGAGATTGTTGGCGTCCCTCCGCCCCGTACCAACCTCTCGCACAGCGTGAGCATCCAGGAGGAGATGAGCCAGAAGATGAGGATGAGCACCAGCAGCGTGCGCCCCGGGTACGTGTTCATCAGCACCTTGAGCACGAAGCGGAAGGTGAAGTTGATGTTGTTGAGCGACCCCACGCTCCTGTAGGAGGCGTTCAGCAGCACCTTGCTGTGCAGCAGGATGGTCCTGCGCACCAGGTATAAGCGCATGAACATCAGCGCCGACAGCAGCAGCTCCATCTCCAGCAGCGCCCCCCCGTGGCGGGAGGACACGCACAGCGGCGCCGAAGAGGAGGAGTTGACCTCCGACTCCTCCTTGGCCTGCGGGTTCCTCACCTCCCAGTAGCTGCCCACGGGGTGGATGGCGCAGACCACCAGCTCCATGGATATCGCCAGTACCCTGGGGCTCGTCATGGCGATGCGCCAGTCCACTTGATTGTGATCGATCATAAAAAGCTGGACAGGGGGAGAGAAACAGAGAGAGAGAGAGAGAGAGAGGGAGAGAGAGAGAGAGAGAGAGAGAGAGAGGGAGGGGGGGGCAGGAGGATATGAGGGGATTCAACAATGGATTGTTCATCTGATCCAGCATTAAGGAAATCACAGCTAAGGATTACAGCTGAGGTGGGGCTGGTTGCGCATAATAAAGAGAGGGAGATGATTAATTTCGTTATGACAGAGATGGAGGCCAAGGCAAACACGGTTCCGCCTAAAGCAGATACGAGTTGAAAGGAAGTCAAGAGTGTGGAGATCGCAGGGCGGAGCTGGCGCTGACCCACCGGTCCGCTGAGATGACGGACACACTGAGACGACAGAACTCTCAAATGTCGCCTCATCCCTGAAAAGAAAACTGAACGCTTGTCAGCTAATACAATCAGATCAGTCTGCTGTTTGTATTTCGTTACGCTCCTGATATATGAAACTATGTTCACAAAGTCAGAACCCATTGTGACTTCCATTGTGACTTGCTACAAAGAGTTAAAAGAGTTAAAAGAGTTAAAAGGGTAAACCTTTGTGATTGAGTCCACATACACAGCGGCAGGCCGAAGGAAAAACAAATGAAGCCTTGGACATGTTTGTATATTGTATTTACGTACTGTATGCTTGGAAGTTACTAAACTGAAACTGAGATTTTAAGATTAAACAAAAAAACACGTCACGTGGCTGGGTTTTGATGTTAGATTTTTCCTCTAATTTTCACACAGGATCTGGAGCTATTTGTTGTAACTTATCAGATATCAACCACACTATTTTTATTTATATTGGATGTCCTACTTCCGATAATAACTCATCTAGGCCAATGTTTTTCAGAGTGGCCACAAGCTTGCTAGCTTTGAACACTGCAGCATAGTTTTATCTTGTGTATGGACAGATATAAAATAGCAGGTTTGTGTGCTGACAGTCGGTGTGTTTGTGTTGACAGTCGGTGTGTTTGTTGTGCTGTAGCTATGGCTCTTTTTGTTTCCATCAGGTAAATAAATCTCACGCTCTGTGAACCGGCGACGATCGTGTCTGCAGTCTGTGCTATCAGTCAAACTGTGTGCTACGCTTGCAAATAAAACACTTTTATTGTAGCAACGCTTCAATCCGTTGACCTTCATCCGACACGTTCTCTCCTCTGCAGCAGAACACAAAGAGCCTCTCAGAGGATGCAAATGAGCAGCTCTCCATAAAGAGCCATGCTTAGGGTACATGTGGCTGACCAGAGGGCTATGTGAGTGGCTCATACACGGCTCCAAGCCAAGCTAGACAGCTAGGCCAGCATAAGTGTCTGGACAGGGACATGGGAATCTGGTCAGGTGGCAAAGGGGGGGGGGGGGGGGGGGGGGTAAAAGGAAGGTTGATGAGGCTTGGGGTTCATAAATCACATTGAGAGGTGGGTGATGCCAATCCTCACCCCTAGGAACATGTGCTTAGTTACTCAACACCCCCCCCCCCTTCACCTTCCTGGGACCCCAGCCAAATACCTCTCCCACCCCGGAATCAGTTCACACGATGACTGAGAGAAAAGGCTTTAGAGGCTTTAAAGGCCTATTAGCTAAAAGCTTTAGTATGGCCCATACTACTACATAATAGGAACGATAATTTTCTCTGCTGTTTTTGTTCTTTTTAACTGTATATGTATAGATGGGTATATGCCCCTCATCGTGTCAGTAACACATAAAAGAACTTGCATTCATTTAGTAGGGTGAACGGGAGTGGAGGGGGGTGCGGGGTGACTGAAGGGCCTTGGAAGGACTGGGTATCTCAGGCATTTTGCATTTAATTTTGTATCTTCAGCCAAAGCCCTGGTGGCATGTGTATTGACAAGGTGTCACACAGTGAGGTGAAAGAGAAGAGGAAGCCTGCCGTGCTGTCTCTCAGGGTAGCCGTTCCTATTAGCATGTCAGCTACTTAAGGGTAATCAGGGTCACACTTTAAATTATATAAAAATAAAAATAAAATACTTCAACTGAACCTTCTTCTCCAAAGAGTAACGACATCCCACACCCTCCTCACCGAACCCCCTATCCTCATCAGCTCTCTGGCCTGTTGGAGATAAGGTCAAAGGTCACACTCACCCTGACGTCCTTGTAATGGAAGGCTATGATGAGAATCAGAAGGCAGCAAGTGGACATGGAGATGGAGCAGTTGATGAAGAGCGCGTAGCTGGAGCCCTGGGGAGGAAGAGAGGGGAACACGGAGATAAAGACATAAAAGGGAGGTTTAATAGTTATTCTAACCAGGCTTCACTTCAGAGGGCTTTTTTTCCATTGGCCCTTTTTCCGGTAGCAGCCAGCCTGTTAGCGGAATGCCCTGACCTTCGGTGGCCTTTGGGCATACCACACTGATTTGGTGACAACTTTATTATGTGTGAAACGCATATATGCGTGCACATTCTCCCTCTCTCTCACTCTCTCTCTCTCCAATTTTCTATCTGACATGCCCCCCTACACACACACACACACACACACACAGGGCATAAAAGGCCTATTAGCTAATGATACAAGAGATGACTTCATAACTCTGCAACGTCATGTAATCCAAAGGAAAATCCAAACAGATCCACACTCAAGGACAGGAAATCGACTACTTCGCCGTGCTTTTATCCTATATTGCAATGTTGCTTGCAAGATAGCAGATAAGCTCCACCGTAGCCAGGAGCAGACATTGACCTGAAAATAATCAGTGCCGCTGCCTTCTTAACATCTTTAGGCCCCCCTTTCCTCTGGCCACCATCTACTGTGCACATCTCAACAGACATGCCCTAATCAAATGACAGCATGCTGTTTTAATGGCATGACGTCCACGCGCACACACAACTGAGGTAACCAGATGGAAGTTTTAACTGGGCGTGAATTTAATGACGGGCAGTTTACAGTTTAAAAGATAATTGTGATTTTTTTTACAGACCAAATCGAGGAAACTTCAACTTGGGGAGGTGGGGGCCCACGGCGTGGCGTGACGTTCGTTGGCAACTTCAATCCTTTTCCACTATTTCTCTCGTAGCATCTGCATCATGTCTAATTTTATCCAGGCCTAATTTGAGAGCTTCACATGAGCATAACTTATCGCATGGATTCCACAACATGTTCCTTGCTCCGAGTGTCTCAATCTGTTATGTAATGTTTTTCCTTTGGAAACTCAGTAATTTAAGCCTTTTGAAACGACCCAATTTGGTTAACTGTAACACGGGTTATTTCTCAAAGATTTGGATGGATAGCGCACCCTCCGTCATCACAGGGCCACCCAAGAGACCATGGAAGATCCCCTTCACTTTATGGGCCTACCCTTCAAACAGACCAGTAGATTAGTGTAAGGATTTACCTTCTAATAAGGGCTGTCCATTAGGATGTGCCTGCCATATGACTCAGAGTTTACCCCTGATGTCAGACATGGGCCCTATCTACGCTTTGTTTTGTTCTGTGACACAATGTGCGGATGTTGTATTGGAGACGTATCCTCTTGGCACACAGTCAATGTAAGAGGCTGTAACTCAGGAAGACGGTGGTGTGAAGAAAAGGACATGAACGAACTTTAGGATCCTACGCCCTCGGTTCTACGTACTTCATTCCAGACCTTGAAACCAGCAAGGTGCCCCCGCCTGGAGGGGAAGCTCTTGAATTATTCAGTCCTAATTATATACCAAATGATGTGGAAAGATACACTACCCTGAGTAATCGGACTGTGAGGGGAGCACTAAATGTGGAAAAACAACCTCAAATAGCTCCACTTTCTGCAAAGCCGGCTTTTGTCATGCTTAAGCAGTACTACTGGATCTGAGCCTCAGTTCGATTGTTACCTGCGCCCCAGCGACAGCGCAGGGTATGGGGTAATGTTTTTGGTGGCATGTGTTTGCTTGTGTGTTCGTCTTTTGGTTTGTTCTTTTGCAGGTTTACGCAAAAACTACCAGACTGATTTTCATAAGGTGAAGTCGAGTGGTGTAGGCCAACTTAGAAGCCATAAAATTTTGGAGCAGATTCAAATCACAGGGCGGCTCCATGAATGAGAACAAAACTTTAAGCAAAGCCAGCTCCCTGTGTGGGGGCCGCTAGAGCCATGGGGTTTGGACTGAGGGGGGTGCGGTGGGCGGAGCCTGGAGCGTACTGGAACTGCCCCCCGCTGGCGGCGACCTGAGGGGTGCGCCACAGAGCACCTCCAATCATTTTGTGGATTTAGGCTCAGGGCTGCTGATTTCCCCGGGAAAAAAATAAGCAGGAGAACTCTGCCCATGTTTCTTTCCTGGTAAAAACAAGCAGGGGATTAGGGATAGATTAGAGAGATACTAGTGTCTCTGACCACAATGCTGACACCAGGTATCCGTGATACACCCGGTCCACGACAACACTAGTAGTTTCTGGGGGGGGGCTACTACCCCCCTGGAACAGATCCTAGGGGAAACACTGCAGAACCCCGGGGTTTGGACTGGCATTAAGCTCTCAACCTAACTAATGCGGCAACGCCACACATGTCCTGCACGGATGTGCTTGTGCAGAGCCAAAACAAAACTTTGAGCAAAGGCAGCTCCCTGCGTGGGGGAGCTAGAGACACAGGGTTTGGGCTGGGTGTGCGAGGGGAAGAGCCCGGAGGGTACCGAACCACCCCTCGCCAGCTCCAACCCGAGGAGGTTGGCATATACAAGACAACCCATTCACCTCCATTCATTTTTGGGACTTGGGGCATTTTTGGGGCTCAGGAGCGAAAAATTCCCCCCATTCATTGTCAATGGGGGGATTAAAGTGGCCATATCTCGACATGGGAAGGTCACAGAGTCACAGGGTTTGGACTGGCATGGAGCTCTTGACCTAATGAATGTAGGGCCCTATGATTTACGTGATGTGGAAATCGCAGACGGAGAAGCGGAATCAGGTAATAAAAATGGAATCAACTGTAAAACAGGCTCCTGACTGTGTGTTAAATGAATAAATGGTAAATAAAAATTGCTAATATGTCTCGTTGCTTCCTTGTTACTGATAGACTTCAATCATCCAATCCACAAAACAAGAGGCAATAGCAACAGCAGTATAAGCTGTATAGCATTGGCAGAGAAGATTTGTCACATTTTTAATGGGCGCAACCCACATACTCAGCTGTGCTGCTCATCACACAAATGCATGTTCCTTACAAATGGGGCACCATTTAAAAGGGAAATAAACAGGCTTTCCAACACTATAAAATGTACAGTATTGCCAAGAAGCATTGTTACAACAGAGTAATCATCTACCAAACACACATTTCTGAACGTTATGTTTTATGTTTACAGTTAGATTGTATACTACCTGGTCAGCCTTTTCTATTTATTTTGCCTCTTTGAGAATTGCATATTATGCAAATTAGTTGATTACGTCATATAGCTACTCCTAGCTACTTTTGGGAGAGCCAACAGCTAAACTTCCCTTACAGAGGAGTTGGCAACTCTGTATTGAAGCACTTGCCTTGAAGTAGAAATTTACATTATTGTCCCCTCTTTCTGATGATAAAAATGACCTTAAATCATAAAACACAATTCAGAAAAATTAAAACGGGGAAAAAAACGGAATTGGGAAAACAATAAAATTGAATTTAAAAAAAAAAACAAACAGATTTCCTAGGGCCCTATGCAGCACTCTACCAAACATGTCCTGCTCGCACGCACACACGCGCACACGCGCACAGAGCCACGAAATGCATTCATGGGCGGAGGTCTGTGCTCCCTGAGCACCATTTATAGTTTCTGATGCATTTGATACAACTGCATTTCCAAAATCAAATGTAGTGTAGGAAAACAACCCAAGTTAGTCAAAGCATGCTCATTCCTAGAGGCAACATGAATGCTCCCCCATTATATGAGCACCTGTCCATTGATTTCTTTTTAGTCTCATCCAAACCCCTGAAATAAAACACTGTGGGGTGAGTCAGTGCAGGGAGAAAGATACAGTGACCTGCATGGCAGCCAAAATACAACATACATGGACATTTCCTGGGTGAGTTGTGCCAGACGTGGACCATGTGACTGTGAGGTGTGTGACTCTGATCAGTGCATTGGCGTCAGTGCATTGGTGATACTTTTCCTGGTGTAGCTGTTACACTGCTTCTCTCAGCGGAGAAAACAGGAATTAATTCAGTCAGTCATCATGGAGGTGGTCTGACATTCCTCCTCCGCTGCATATGTGAAAACTTGTTAGCTTGTGGATTGTCTGTCCGGTTCATTGTTCTCTGCTGTGCTCTGCATGTTAATGTAATGCGTTGCAGTCTTAGGTATTCATGGTGCTGGAAATTGACTTTTACAGTAATCAGAGGGTCAATGGTTCAAAACCCAGGTGTGGATTCAACTACTGCACTGCTGTATGCATGCACATCAAGTCTGGTAAATGTTAATCAGTTACTCAAGAAAATGGTTAAGATAATAAAGATAGCCACAGTTAAATGGTGTGACTTCATAAGTCTCTCTACACTTCATTAAACTTCATTGACTTGCCAGGTGATTGAATAAGAAGCAGAGAACATGTACTTCATGTATACGGACTATGTACTGTATATATGTAACGGACTATGTACTGTATATATGTAACCGAGTGAAACTGGGTTTTCGTGAGTAGTAGCGAGGTGTTGGTTAAACTTACTCCCCCAGTACCGTCCACCTGCACTGATAGCTGCTAGCTAGTTAGATAACTGCTAGCTTTTCATCAGCATAGCTGGTTAAAACTAATATTGTAAGTCACTTAGGATAAAAGCGACAGCTAAATGATTGTAATGTAAATGTAATGTAAAACAGTGTCTGTCCCGGGGTTCGAATCCCACTCAAATGTATGGGTTACACTGGTGCCGTGACCCGGATCCCATTACATTACAGTCATTTAGCAGACGCTTTTATCCAAAGCGACTTACAATAATTGCATTTAACGTAGGAAGAGCCAATGTACTACTACTTGCCAGAACTCACAAGTGCATCTTCTTTCTAAAACAAGTGACTAAGAGCATAATCTAGTGCTGAAGGCAAAGTGCAAGAATCACAATCTAAAGTACAGTGCAATATAATATAATACAATATAATATAATACATGCCCTGTGCTGGGTTCTTGTGATTCCTTGAACAGGTAGTAATTGTTACTAGTAACTGTCAAACTCACTCCCCCAGTTCAAATACCGTCCACCCACGCCGATGAAGAGCTTGCTTTTCACCGGAGTAGCTGATTAAAAGAGTGTTTTTCCCACAGGAGGCCCGGGTTCGAATCCCACCCTGGGCATGCCGAGACGTATGGATTACATATACTGTACCTTGTAGCTTTTATCTACTGTAGATACATAACATTGTTTTTCTTTATATATTTATTTCACCTCTCTATCCTGCTTATGTTGCTTATATTGCTTATATTGCACAAGCTAGGAGCTAAAGGAAGGACAATTCACTACCCGTTGTACCTGTATGATGCAGTATGTGACAAATAAAGGTGACTTAGATTTTGAATGTTTCTTAATCCACCTGATCAAATAAAGATAGGGCCCACATTGTGGACAACACTGTGCTCCACCCGGCTCATCGGCCGATTTAGGTTAAACCTAACAACTTGATGTCTAGGCAGCTATAGAGCCTCTGTCAACGGAAGCAACATTAACATACAGCTTACTACTTTAAAATGACACATAGCTATGATGTCCTCGCTGGTCTGTGACCTGCTAGAACATTTCCTCTGAGGAGGAAGGAAGAACTGTGGCTTTATGCAGGATATCTCGTTTCCTGACTTTCGGGGAATTGATGCGGCAGCCAGCAGTCCAGTCCATCCTCTCTGGTTCTTAGTTACATTGCATGCTGGGACGGCACTTGCTGGTCATCCTATCAGCTGGGGTTGAGGCAAGTGGTGCGCAATGATTGAACAAACTCTATGGTCGTTGCCTCAGTGGAGGACGACTAGTCTACAACCAGAGAACGTTTCGCCCCTTTAACCTGTCTCTCCCGGTTGAACCCGTCTCTCCCGGTTTAACCTGTCTCTCCAGATTTAACCTGTCTCTCCCGGTTTATAAGTTAGCAAAGTATTCAAATGTTTTAGAAACTGATGAGATACAACTTACACATAGGTGAAAGTGCATGTGTATATTAGTCTTCACGGGTTGCCCTCTACTCCCTCTCTGTCTCTCTGCCATGTGACTTTGACAGGTCAACAGGTGTCTTAGACATGAGTCATGTGTCTTTTGATTGATTCAAATATGACCTGTTAGTTCTATTGTCCACTACCACATGTATAATAATGTATTTTGCATTTAAACGTGATCTCTTTTAGGCAAGGTTATGGACTGATCTTTATTCTCTCTTATGACGATAGGATGATGATGTTTTAGCTGCTCTCTTTTTAATCTCCTCTCTTAAAGAGCTGCAGATTTGTTCTTGGAAAAACATTTGCCCACTTAAATTTCCAGTTGAACAAATGTTCTTATGACTGGGAATGAAAATGACGCAATCTTTTGTTTTTGATAAACATCTTATCACTCCGTCCTCCCACCCCACAATATCCCAAACCGTTTGAACTGGAATTCAAATTGCAAAGTAGGCTATGCCATTTCTTCAATGGAGTAAGTTTGCAATATAATTCGTTGGCAATTTGATTAAGTATTGAATATAATATTATTATTTTTTTTTTTTTAAAAGGACCTACCGGCTGGTAGGCCAGTGGGCACAACTCCGCGTGCAGGATCATCAGCACTATTCCGAGCAAAGCGGTTCCCAAAGCCCACGCGCACAAGCGCTTCTTATCCTCCAGCAGAAACTTTCTGTCGCGCAGTCTGTAAAGATCAATGGGGGTTGTCCACTTCCACTTGTCCACTGGCACAGGTACCTTCGCCGTGTCCCCGCCGTTTCGGTCGATCATTTCATCGAAAGGCATACCGTCCGCTTTCGATTCGTAATTCGTGGAGCAGGTCATCTCCATAGCGCACTTGACACGGCCGCCGCCGTCGCACTCCCCGTCGTAGTCCTCTGCTGTCCCGTCCGTGCTCTCCCCTCGACCAGTGGAAGGCATAGCACGATGGGCAACCCGTGGATCAGCAGGTCCTCCTCCCTTGCGTTCCGCATGTAAAGTTGTGGAATTGGATAAGCTGTAGCCTAGCGACGCTCACCAGGGCATCTCCACCACGAACTTACGCGTACCACTGCTACAGGCTCTTGGGTTTGGCTAAGTTGTTGTTATTATGAGAGTGCGCCGCTCAGACACGAGTGTGCGAGTCTTGCAGATGCGCTCACATAGGCTAATCGATTTGCATAAATCGAAGGAAGTTGTGATGACTGTGGAGATTGGTCTGACATAATTCAGAGACAGAAAATGCGTAGGCCTATTTCACTTCCCTTTTCTTGAGCAACTTTAATTATCTTAATCTTATTATAGCCTATGAACCTTAAATGGCATCAAACAAAACATGGACATTAAGTCACATGTGGGTTACAGACATGAAGTCTAACCCTCTAATTTACCAGTAATAATGATGGTTAATAATATTTCTACCAACAGGTGCTTGAGGAACAATTCTGCAGCATATCCCCAACAGTTCAGTTAGTGGTAATAATTATACTGTTACAATTACAGTAGGATGGTCATTTAATACCGTTGGTCATAATGTTTGCTATTGTTACAAACCAAAAACAGGCATTATGCATATTTGTCACAAGCAACTCTGTATTACTAGTGCATGCAATAATACTGCCTTTCCATTGCTACAACTGCAATTATCAGGTGAGTACCCATTCATTACATGGATGGAGGGCGACCTCTGGTGGCTGAATGAAATTGTCAGTTGAACAGACTTTTGTATGACTGGGAATGAAAAATGAAAATCGTCCCTAACAGTGTGAGTAATAGGCCAGAACCAGCCACGTAGCCTCTCTCACCCCTCCTTTGCTTGGCCTGTGCTGAGAAGAATAAACGTCATGACCTTGGGACATGTGACGCACTCACCCCACACGAACACTTGCGCCAGAGTATTGTGCCGGCCTGCTGACGATATTGATCAGCTCTCACTGATCTAAGATGGCCTCCTGCCTAGCTAGTTTAACAGGATATTAGGAGTAGTTTATAGTCGCTTGAACAAGTAAAGTGTCTGAATGTATAATGTGCACCCGTATGGTATAAATTATATTTCATACTGTTCAAGTATTTTTAGGGGAAAAATAACATGAAAACTGTATACGCATTATAGTGTGTAGGAAGGCTGAACAGTGCAGGTGTGCACTATAAATCTGAAACAGATGAACTATCCACTGTCTGTTCTCTGTCTCTGTTCAGGTCAGGGAGGAGGAGGTACCACAGTTTTTAAACCTCTCTATATTGCACAATCTAGCAGCTAACGGAAGAACATTTCACTACTCTCTGCACCTGTATGATGTAGTACGTGACAAATAAAAGAAATAACTTCATTTCTCTCTACCAATGTTTAGCCTACACAAAAACATGACAATTGTTCCAGTCCAAACAGATTTAATAATCTGTGACAAGGCGTTGATGGTTATAAACCAGCCTAGTTTAAGGGCTGGGGCCAGCTTGTTCTATTTCTTGGAGCTCCGCCCCACAGGGCAAGTTCCTATTGGCTTGAGAAACCGTAGTCAGCTACATTGACTGAGGAAAAAAAACATACACGCACCTGTGTCCAACTAGACCACGGTATAAGCGGGCATCGCCCACACATCTGCTCCCAGAAAGTTTCAGTTCACAAGAAAATTGAGAAGAAAGAAGAAAGTGATGACTACCCAGCGACTCACCATGGAGCCGGCGGCGTCCCTCGGGGCTCCCCAGCCAGCACTACTTAGTCTACCTGAGAGATTCTGCGGTTGCGGCGCCCTCAACAGCGACGTGGGACATCCACTTTGCTTCCGCTGCATGGGGCTGCAGCACGCCACGGCGGGTCTGGTGCCGTCTCCTGACTGCCAGGCCTGTGCTCTGGAGAGGCTTCATTGAGCGCACTTCTTCGACTGTCTGCCACCCCCGGGGAATGAAGATCCTGTACCTGCAGAGGGTGGCTCAGACAGCGGTCATGATGTTGGCATGCCTCCTCAGCAGCTGGCGCCAATGCTCTCCCTCTCTCCGTCTGATGAGGAAGAAGATGATTCCGAGGCCGATGAAGACTCAGCCTCAGAAGCCCCAGAGGCTAGCAGTTCGTCTTCTAGTGAGCCCGGGCCGACCTCCCGAAGCTGCTGGAAAGAGCTGCACATCATCTAGATGTTCCCCTCCCAGAGGTTGTGGTTCTAACGGGGCTGCCTCCCTGGAGCTCCGTCTGCTATGGGGCATTCTCTAAACCTGCACCTCGTCTTCTCCCGGCGATGCCTGACCTGGAGACATTTGTGGAGGCGGGATGGGGCCAGCCTGCTTCCCTGAGAGCTCCACTACGTCTCTTCGAGAGCTACCAGAGTGGCCAGATGGAATGAAGTAATGACGACTGGTTCTCCGCCCCTGGAACCAAACATCGCAGCCATCCTTAGGTATAGGTATAGGTACTGCATTTGTAATGCGCTCCCCATCCAGTTGTTACACTGGCCCGGAGCGCCATTCACACACCAATGGCGGCAGCTGCTGTGCAAGGCGCTTGCCTGCTCATTGGGAGCAATTTGGGGTCCAGTGTCTTGCCCAAGGACACTTCGACAGGTAGTCCAAACCCAGCCCAGTTCCAACCCACACACCGGCTGGCAACCTACAGGCTTGGGGAAAGAAGCGCGTGGTGCGTGATTGTCTCTTTGCTCTTTCACGAGCGGCGGTGGGAATGTTTCAGCGAAAGGCGACGATAAAAATACAGATAATTGTTATTCTGGTTGTCCTGTGCCTATCTATGGTAATGTACAGTCTGCATCTCATGTTGTGCTTAGCTTAGCTAGCAAACGGCAGAGGCGTGTTGTAGCTCCTTTGCACAGAGAAAAAGGCTTGTGAGTATGATAGGGCCCAGCAGTTCGCTCCGGCCCTATCGGAAAACTCTGATGTCTCCAGTTCGAGCTGGACTCACGATTGAGGCAGGGACAGGTCTGTGTTCAACAAGGTCCGCTTGTTCGCTACTGCCCTGTTTGAACCTTTCACAACCCTTGGTATGACTGCCGGCGGGACCTAGCCTAGTGCCTAGTGGTCGTGAACTCAAATCGAGCGTTAGTGCCCTTCCCTGTTTGTTCAACAGGTAGATCAGCTGCATGCTTGATAAGCAAAGAGTGTAATCTCAGGGTTGTTTAGTCCTTGGTTCGAACGGTGGTATGTTTTTTTATGGACAAATTGGCGGAATGTTGCCTGTGATGCGGATAGGGAGGGATATTATTCCCGCTACTTCCTCGTGTCAAAGAAGACGGGAGGCATGAGACCAATTTCGGACCTCCACCTTTTCAACAAGGTGGTGGCGAAATTGATGTTCCACATGCTGGAAGCGTTTCTTCCCGGCCACGTTTGCACCAGCATAGATCTGAAAGATGCCTATTTCCGTGTGCCGATAGTTCCTTGGCATCGGATGTATCTGCTCTTTGCCTTCCAGGGAGTGACGTACGAGTATACCAGACTTCCATTTTGCCTAGGTATCAACCTAGATACGGGCACCATGAGAGCATGACTATCCAAACGCTTTCCGTTCTTCTATGAAGGTCTCAGTTCTGTCAGTAATGTGTCATCTGGGTCTCATGGCGGCAGCTCATGTGGTGGTACCACTGGGTCTCTATCAGAGGTGGTTCGCACAGCTCCATCTAGATCCTGTGAGACACAGATGGTGCCTTGTGCTGGTACCGAGGTCATTGGAAGTGGACCTCAGCTATTGGAGAGACCAGCGCGTAGTAGTGCATGGCGTTCCAATAGGCAGGGTGTCGGCTCACGTCGCAGTTTTCACAGACGCGTCTCTAGATGGCTGGGGTGCTACATGTCTGTCCCAGGCCGTGGGTGGTTTATTGGCTGCCAGGGAACAGCGCCATATTAACTTACTAGAGCCAGAGACGGTGTCGCTGATGTTGCAACACTTCGCCCACCTGGTACGGGGGCGCGATGTGATGGTGCAGTCAGACAACCAGAACACAGTGGTTCACATCAACTGGCAGGGAAGAGTAGAGCTGTGGCAATGGGCTCATGTCAACCTCCCACCTCTGACAGCGCGGCACATAGCTGGCTGCCTGAATATCGGGTCAGACTTGATGTCCCGGGGTGGGCCACAACCGGGCGAGTGGAGCCTACATCCTCTGATTGCTACTACAACTCTGGGTTTAGTTCGGGACGGCTAAGGTGGATCTGTTCGCTTCAAGAAAGAACGCAAAATCTCCCCTCTGGTTCTGCCTGAGTGACTCCCTGATTTCCGTGTGTCATGAGGGTTTTGCCAAGACTACGGTCTATGGGCATTCTCTAGTCAAGAGTTTTTTGACCGGTGTGCGCTGTCTTCACCCTGTGCGCAAAGCTACAGCGCCACCTTGGGGTCATGCTTTTGAATGCACTCTGTGGAGCTCCGTTTGAACCAATGGAGCAGGTTTCTTTCAAGTGGCTTTCTATCAAGACTGCGTTGCTCCTCGCTTTGATGTCGGGCAAGCGGGTCAGTGATTTGAGAGTGCTGACAGTTTTTCTAATCACAGGTGATGGGAACAAGGCTGTCTTGCGCATGGATCCATCTTTAATTTCGTTCCAGGATTTGGAGCTAAACACCTTCTATCCTCTGACTCATGCAAGCGAGGAAGAGGCTGGCGTACACTTATTGTGTCCTGTGCGTGTGTAACAAAGTGAATGTTATATGATATAATTACACCACATGATATATGATATAATTACATCACATCTTTCCCTTATCCCCCTTACATCCACACCCATACAGACTATCCAAACAACGCCTCTCCCAATGGATTTGTAATGGCATCTCCAAGTCTTGAGACTGTGGGCGCCCTCTGCTTGGGGCTGTTCGGGCACACTCTACGAGGGGCGTGGACCTTTTTCCGCCTCCTTGAGTCCAGTCATTTGGGTCCAAACTAACACAAATCCTACAACATAGGCATGTATTCGTTTAGAGTTTAGTTTATTGGTTTGAGTGTAAAATGTTTATCTTTTAAATTGTATAAATAGTAATACATGTTTATTGCTGGGTTTGTGAAAACCATTACTAGTACACCATTCTGTCTGTGTCACATGGTTGCAGATAGTATATTTAAGCAATTGACCACTCGAGGCAGTGGGTTACAGGGGATTTTACCACAGCTACAGGGCGTTGTTAGGCCCGACGCGATAGCGGAGGGCCTAAAACCCCCATAGCTGTGGTAAAATCCATTGTAACCCACTGCCTCGAGTGGTCAATTGCTTTTCTACAACGGTTACTACATATATATATTCACAAAAAATACTCAGTAGTAATATTCAATAATTTATTTACCGATCATTCTTATCATTTTAGTATTTACAAAATCTTCCGCGATAGGCTATAGTTCTGAATTAAATGGTTGCCAGGCAACATAGGCCATCTCGCCTATTTGGGTTGGCCTTGTTCACATAAACCATAAGGCATAATTCGGGTTGTTCACGTTTATTTGAATATTTCCAGCTATGGTGCAGTTATTAAAACAGTTCTCCAGAGCACTCATTTTTGCTGGTAGGGGTGTGGAAGTGTTGGAGTCGGACTGATGAGTGCGTTTTTGTAATAGGATACGAAAAAGGCGAGGTTGCTGTGAGTGGTTGCTACGCAAAGCATAGCCTACCGCTTGATTTTATCAATGGCCTCGTCAATGAGATTGACGGTGCATTAATACTAATTGTTATGCGGTCGCAGCCGTGGGTCACAGAGTATTTTACCACGGCTGCTAGCCAATCAGAATCAAGTATCCAAACTTTCCGTTGTAGAATAGATATTATGACATTATGAAATAGAGCTACTATAGCTGTTCTAGCAAAGTTGCTATGAAGAATTATATTTTGATTTTGATTTTTTCTAGTTTAACATGTTTTTGAATACTTTTTCAAGATGCCATCCACATCCATTGTATGACCAAAACGGTGGTAGAGCAATTTTCAACTTTCTCGAAAAAATGCTAGCTTTGTCAACGTTTTGATCTGACCCATTGTATATGATCATAAGTAACCTTAAAACGGGGCTAAACATGCATTATCCCTTTACTAGTCCTTTAAAATTATCGTATTTTGAGGAAAATTATCGTACGTGAGTCACAACCAAGAGAAATGGGCGTAAATGTGCAATTTCCAAAAACACATAGGCTATTTATTAAGACAAACCTTTTATGGCCTCAAAAAAACATTCTCACATGAGCTCATACTTTGTTTCTCTCTTCTGGCCTGTGAGGTTACGACTAGTCTACAGTACATCCAGCCACGACTGGAAGCCTGTTCATAATCTGCATGAGAACAGTTTTGGCTATCATATATTCATATATTATTAAATAACCGGGTTTACCTTCAAGTTCAAGCTCCACTTGCTGTCTGTGGCTGTATTCTGCCGGTGTGCTTGTTGATGGGGTAGCCTAATTATTTGATGCTGTCCAAGAGTCCCGCATCGTGTGCTATTTTTGACATTTAGCCCTATTTGCAGTAATGTGAACCTGAAATATAGAAACCACAATTTCACTGATCGCTCAAGTATTGAGCTAGATCGACATTTTCGTCCAACTCTCTTCACAATGGAAGTGGACAGGGACAGCAAAAAGCGAAAATGTGTAGCCTTTTCTGAGTCGGGAAGCTCATGGTTTATTCTCGTCAGTATGCTTTTCTGTTAAATGTAGTTTATTTGCAAAGTAAAACGAATGTTGAAACAAACCAGAACTGAACCGGAACTATTTCATCAACCGCACTACCACTGTAAAATTCCGCTCTGTTTACTTTGTAGAGACCACCCATAGTCATCCGCAGGGCGGAAGTTATAGCATATCCTGATTTGTCAGGACTCGGAAAATGAATAACTAAATTGATAACAACTAAGTGTCACAAAATGATCAAATTATCGTACATTATGGGATTTGGGGCATTACTGATCGTACATCGTACAGAGGGCAAAATTATCAGATCGATAATTATCGTACATCTGGCAATGCTGGGCCGCAGTAGGGGGGTTTTGTGGCAGCGGCGGTGCAGGTGCACCTCATGGGAGGGTTAAGGGGGTTGTTCCGTTGTTGTCATTGCAAAATGCACCAGTATGAGTGGCCGTCGGAGGCCCCTTTTGTTTGGGGGCCCTAGGCAATTGCCTTGGTTGCCTCTTCTGTCGGGGCACCTCTGGTGCCAGTAATGTTAATAAATCACTTGCTGGGTTGATAAAGATGCTAGCTAACACAGCTATAGCCACTATAGGTATTAACCTTGACCCTCGCTTTGAGTTTGATGAATGAACGTAGCTAGCTACTTATGACTTAGTCTCAACGCCAGACCTTGTAGATCCTGAAGATGCTGTACCCACGGAGGGCGGCTCATGGGGGTGATGATGTCGGCATGCCTGCTCTGCAGGTAACTTCTCTGCTTCCTGCCTTCCTCGTGCCAAAGAAGACGGGAGGCATGAGACAAATTTCAGACCTCCACCTTTTCAACACCTTTTGCACCAGCATAGATCTGAAAGATGCCTATTTCCGTGTGCCGATAGTTCCTCGGCATCGGATGAATCTGCTCTTTGCCTTCAAGTGAGTGGCGTACGAGTATACCAGACTCCCATTCATGTTCTCGCCCCCAGGACTTTCTCCATCTGTCGGAGTTGAGACCACTACGCCGGCAGGGCATCAGGGTCCTCGCATACCTGTACGACCTGCTAGTTCTAACTCTGTCGCCTCTTCTGGCCTGAAGCATACCGACCTGGGGTTAGCTGTCGATTGGGAAAAGAGCGCTCTATGGCCGGCCCATCAGGTTGTTTACCTACAGTAGGTATCAACCTGGATACGGGCATCATGAGACCATGACTATCCGAACCGTGGAGGAAAATACTGGAGAAGAGTCTCAGCGCTTTCCGTTCTTCTATGCCGATTCTGTCAGTAATGTGTCATCTGGGTTTCATGGCGGCAGCTCATGTGGTGGTATCACTGGGTCTGTTGCACTTGAGACGCACCCAGAGGTGGTTCGCACAGCTCCATCTAGATCCTGTGAGACACAGACGGTGCCTTGTGCTGGTATCTAGGTCTTGTCACCTGGACACATCAGTTCCAATGCTTCCAATACTAATCCAGCACAATTGGGGTGACGTTGACCTGTTCTTGCGTAGCAATGTGTGTCATGCCAAAAATGACGCAAGGCAGTGACCCCCGCACACTCAGAGTGTACCAAAATACTTTCGTAGAGCCCGCGTTCACAGCCGCATCAGCGTAGCTTGCGTAGAGTATGAATCAGGGGATTGACTACACTGCCATGGCCGCAGACCAGGCTACAGACTCAGACATTCAGGCCTACCGCACGACCACTACTGGGTTGCGGTTGGAAGACGTGGTGTTTGATGCTAACACCACGCTCCTCTGCGACGTATCCCCGGGCCAACTCCGCCCCATGGTGCCCACAGACTGGTGGCGCCGCATTTTTGATGCTGTCCATGGCCTTTCCCATCCAGGCCTCTATTCGGCTGGTGGCGGCTAAGTTTGTCTGGCCCGGCCTCAAGAAAGACATCAAGACCAGGGCTGGCTCCTGTGTGGCGTGCCAGCGCGCTAAGGTGCACCGCCATACAAAAGCCCCTTTGGCTCCGTTTCTAGTGCCAGAGAGGCGTTTCGACCATGTGAACGTGGACCTGGTGGGCCCCCTGCCCCCCTCCCATGGTTTCACTCACCTTCTCACCATGGTGGACAGGACCACCAGGTGGCCAGAAGTTGTTCCTCTCTCCAGGTGGCCCGGGCATTCATCGGGTCCTGGGTGGCTCGTTTTGGCACACCTGCCGACCTCACCTCCGACAGGGGCCCGCAGTTCACATCTGAACTCTGGACTGCAGTTGCTGAGGGCCTGGGGGTTAAACTCCACCGAACCACAGCATACAACCCACAAGGCAATGGACTGTGCGAGCGGTTTCATCGCTCAATGAAAGCCGCACTTCGGGCCAGCCTCACGGACAGCAACTGGGTCGATCGCTTCCCGTGGGTCATGCTCAGCCTACGCTCTGCCCCCAAGGAAGACCTCCAGTCCTCATCTGCCGAGCTGGTTTATGGCCAGCCACTGCTGGTTCTGGGGGAGTTTTTTCCGGATGCAGCCACTTCGGGATGCAGGTCTACCTCTCATCGGACTGGGCCCCAGGAAGGCGCCAAGGCTTTTGCGCCGGTCCCCACATCTCACCACTGCCTCCCTCAGTCCTACATTCCCAAGGATCTGATGTCGGCAAGATATGTCTTCATCCGTCACGATGGCCACCATACCCCTCTGCAGCCTCCCTACGACGGGCCCTTCCGCATCCTGGAGACGGAGCCCAAGAACTTTGTGGTGGACATAGGGGGTAAGCCAGAGTGGGTCACAGTGGACCGTCTCAAGCCTGACCATTTGGATCTGGACAGACCAGTTGACCTGGCCCTGCCCCTGCGGCCGGGTCGCCCACCTGCTCAGGCCTCCGGCCCGGCACCTACCTCCACACCCATCCCTGCCCCTGAGCCTGGTGCAGCCGCTTTGGCCGCCTTATCCGTCCCCCACCATGTTGATTTTCTCCCTATGAACTGTTTGCCTGTTGGCTGTAATATTGCTGTTCTGTATTTTTTGATATGGTGAGATCTGGGGGGGCCTGTGTGGTGGATACACATTTGCATAGTATTGAGACATTCACCAGAGAGTTAGGAATTCAGAACGAGAACTAACAGCTAGTTCAAATGTAGACAAATGTCAGATGTGTTTAGCTTGTGCGTTGGATACTTTCTGGGTTGCTAGGCTACGAGAGAGGAGACGTAAGTGGTTACATTGTTTATACTTACTACTTCGTTGTTTCCTCGACTGCGCTGTAACTTTTGTTGTTTTTGATGTGAGAGTAAATAGCTAGACTCGACTCGCCTTACGTCTACCGTCTCCCCGTTATTGTACTCCCACACTAGCTAACAAAGCTATAGCCTACTATAGTTATTAACCTTATAACAATAATAATAATAATAATATTTATTTATAGAGCACATTTCAGACACAAAGTGCCTCTCAATGTGCTTTACACAACATAAGAAATACAAAAGGCATATACAATAGACAACAGAAAAACACAAACGTAAAACCTTGACCATTGCCTTGAGATTGATGAATGAACGTAGCTAGCTTTTCGGCTTAGTCTCAACGCCAGACCCATGAGAATTATTTCGCTGATACACTATGTAAGCTACGCTAACTACGTTACTGCATGCTGCAGATCTCTCTATGGGTCTGGGACACTTCATGCAAAAATCTGGTGCTCAAATCCTGGCAATTCATTGGTTTCGCAGGAATCCCTGCGACACCAGTCAGTAACGACTTTTGTAATCAGTTCGTAATCAATTCCCACCGATAGATATGCCCCGCCCATTTAACCTGAGCTAGCGTCTCTCATTTGCTACTACAACCTGTCACTCTTTCAATTTTGAACTGTCGATATTCGAGATATGTCGAGATTCAACGTAATATTTGAGTCTGGAGAGAGACTACTTACGGCTTGACGATAACTAAAAACATACAATAATGAATGAAAACAAACAGCCCCATAAAAACCTGTTAGAGCAAGTGAAAAGATAATCATAGATTGTATGCATAGGATTTGACTGTACAGAGGAGTGGCACCCACTGGTGGCCAAGTACATAAAAAGCTACTACACATTGTAAATGCAAAATTAATGTAGCTTGAGATAACAAAAGGTGGCAGTATTTACAAGCATATTAGGCTATAATCAGTTGACAAATAGTCAACAAAAGATTTTCTGTTAATGATCTCATATTTCCATAATTTCTGTATAGTGGAAATCGTCATTTCAGCAAGTGGGAGGACTCATTCAGACGAGAGATTGAAGGGAATTAATACATTCACAAACCATCTAAAATAAAAATACATGGTTGGCATTCAGCCTATTGCTGATGGTCCCTGAGATCTGTGCACCAAGTATCTTTAGTGCAGACCGCGAACGCGACGCAGTGGAGCCGCTGTCATTAATTAATGAATTACAATGGATTCATTTCCTTAGCAACTGTTGGTTGATGGTTGACGCAGGCGCTGACGCAGTGACGGTGGCCATTATGACAGCACAATGGCATCAGTGTTCTCAGGCAATCCTAATTTGTTTATGCTTAAAAGGTTTATGCAATTTGGTCTCTTGCCCTTATCCTTTGCTTAACTGGCTTAGCAGGCAGGCTCAGTGCTCAATGTGTGTGTTTGTGTGTGTGTCTATGTGTGTGTGTGTCAGAGTTGGGCTTAAAATTTTCACTGATCAGAGAGTTTGATGTTTCAATTATCCAATCCACCAAACAAGAGTCAATAGCAACAGCAGAATAAACTGTTTGGCATTGGTAGAGAAGATTTGTCACATTTTTCATGGGGGGCACCCCGCATACTCAGCTGTGTTACTCATCCCACAAATGCTTGCTTCCTTACAATTGGGGCACCATTTAAAACAGAAATAACCAAGCTTTCCCAATGGTAGAAAATTCATTGACAAGAAGCATTGTTACTACAAAAATCTACGAAACACAAATTTCCGAACTTCATGTTTTATGTTTAGCATGGACATTTCCTGGGTCAGTTGTGCCAGATGTGGACCATGTGACTGTGAGGTGTGTGACTCTGATCAACACATGTCAGTGCATTGGTGATACTTTGCATAGTGTAGCTGTTACACTGCTTCTCTATTAGCGGAGAAAACCCAGGAATTCATTCAGTCAGTCAGCATGGAGGTGGTCTGACATTCCTCCATTGCATCAACATAGGCCTGCTGTGCCTAGCTTTGATAGGCCTTCTGCTGCTCACATGGTACAATATGTCACCAATAACTCCAACTGTAGGCCAAATAGTAATAACAGGCCTATTACTGTCATCACACCCAGCAGTACTCGTCTGCTACGTCACAAATACAGGCCGCAAGGGGCGAAAAATAGTCGTGTAGGCCTACATATCAACACAAATCTACGTGAAAATGTGTCTACTCCTTCTGCTGTGAATTCGGTTGACTTAATATCGCCACATGATCTTCAGGCATGTCGTGGGTTAAATCTACTGCACTTAAACTTTAGGAGTTTGTTACTGAAAACTGATTTTATTAATGTGTTGAGTGATCGAGCCTCCTCAGACATATTTGTCCTGACGGAATCTTGGCTCTTGGGGAAAGTCTGTAATTCAGATGTTGCCATGGCTGGTTACAAGCTATTTAGAATAGATAGGAAGTCAAAAGGAGGTGGGGTTGTGATCTATGTTAAAGACCGCCTAGATGCATGAGAACTGGCTGCCTTGTGTGTTCCTAAGAACTTGTTTGTTTTAGATATTGGTCTGGGAGGGTTAGGGTTAGTGGTAAAAAAAAAAGAGGTGGGTAAATTATGAATTCTGTGATCAAGGTGTTGTTTGGCGCCCAGGCGGGCGCGCGGGGGTGGGGGGGTTGCACAGTGCACAGGGTGCCAGTAAAGCTATATCATCAGAAAAATATATGGGTGACATCTCTCTGTTTGTCCTCTCTCTGTGACTTATCTCTCTGTTCCTCTTCTCTCTGTTCCTCCTCTCTGTCCTTGTCCTCCCTGTCTCTCCTCTCTGCCTCTCTCTCCTCTGTCTGTTCCTCATCGCTCTCCTTGTCCTCTCCGTCTCTCCTCTCTATGTTCCTCCTCTCCCTGTTTGTCCTCTCTGTCTCTCCTCTCTTTGTCATTTTTTCAACTGTCCTTGTACTCTCTGTTCCTCCTCTCTTGTTCTCTTCCTCCTCTCTCTGGTCTCTGTGCTTCCTGCATCACTGCATGCCTCACCACTGTCGGCAGAACAAAGTTTAAAGTAGAGAAAATAGTGGCCGGGCTAGTGGAAGGGGCTACTGTACGTTAACACCCACTCTGATACGACGGCGTCACAAAAAACGTAAATGTATAAAACCAGACAACGTTTGGTGATAACAATTTAGCTTACTTTGTAGCTCAAAATGTCGTCTAAACAATTCCATTTTTCAAATCTAACTGCGTTGTGTCGATTTTAAACTGGGTTTCTAATTTTGACGCTATTTCATGAATGTAGAAGGTAGGTAAACAGAATTTACGTGGGTTTATCCTCCCTCCACTACAGCCCTGCCTGGGAGGTGATCTTCACCTCAGTTATTGGTATTTACCATTCTCCATCTGCAACTAATTTGGCCCTGGAGGGAGTTAGCAAACTGATACTTTCACTTGCGTCTTCTGAACTAATTGTTTTAGGTGACCTGAACTTGAACTGGTTGTCTGGAAATTCTTCTAGGTTAAAACAATTGTGTCTAGAATTAAATCTTACTCAGTTCATCTCTTTCCCCACTAAACCAAATGCAAAGAATCAAGTCTAAATCCACCTTAATTGATCTTGTATTCGTGTAACAAACAGACAGCCTACATACAGTACCTGTATAGCGGAGTCTTTGCACAAGGCATTAGTGATCACTGTCCAACTGCTTGTGTTAGAATGGTCAAGGGTCTTAGGAAGTGTAATTTTAAACACTTTGTCAAACAGGGTTTTTTGCATGACTTATTTAATGCCGACTTAGAAAGAGTCTGCTCTATCCCGGACTCCAAGCTAGCTTTTAATCACTTCTCGTACACTTTTAATTATCTCTCTGAGAAACATGCCCCCCATAAAAAGTTATATGAGAAAAAATCGTTCCAGCCCCTGGTTTTCTGCAGAATTGACGGAAGCCCATCAAGTCAGAAGTCAAATGTTTTTAAACACCACTATATATCCTCTGGACACCTTTTTTATAGACTGTCTGCTAGTGTGCCTTCAGCGGACCATACTCCTGGTCTAGTGTGCCTTCAGCGGACCATACTCCTGGTCTAGTGTGCCTTCAGCGGACCATACTCCTGGTCTAGTGGCTGGGAGCTCACCCGATGTGTGCAGTAGCTTCAGGGTTAGACCAGTAAGCCACAATTAAGTTTTTAATGCTCTTTTACAATTAAGCATTAAGAAATCTAAGGGTGGGGATGATCTTGATCCTTATCTTCTCTGCCTTAGGGGACGTGATAGTATCCTCACTCGCCCACTTGTTCAATCTGATGTTTGTCTCTGGTAAAATCTGCTGTATGGAAAGCTGAACGGGTTATACCGCTGCTTTAACGTGGTACTCCCACTGAGCTAGATAACTACTCTCAGTTACGGACTTTCTTGGAGGCATTCAATATACTTCAACCTCAACAATCAGGTTTCAGACCAGGACATAGTACGTGACAGCCACAACAATCGTGGTGAACAATATAGTCCGCAGTCTTGATAACCGCCAGCGCTTTTTAATGACCTGTCTAAGACATTTGATACGGTGGATCACAGCATTTTATTAAATATACTATCCTCCATAGGTCTAGACAAGCTATCGGTTAATTGGTTCTCAAATTATCTTACTGGGAGAACTCAGGCTGTTGTTGCTGCTGTGTTTAAATCAAGCTCTCTTGTAATTGGTAAGGGTGTCCCACAGGGGTCCATCTTGGGTCCACATTTATTTACTATTTATATTAACAACATTGTGTCCCCCTTCCCACACTGTTCTGTCCATCATTATGCAGACAACACAGTGTACAGTGCAGGACCCACTCTTAGAACAGCCACTGCAAATCTGCAGTCTGCTTTTGATGCTTTCGAGCTGTCTCTTATTGGCCGTAAGCTTAGTCCTAAATTCCAACAAAATGTATGTTGTTTTCAAGGTCTCGTGGGACTGATGGTGGGATGATGGATGTAGGTATTCACACTCTACAGGGGACACAAATATAAATTGTTGGCTCCTATAAATACTTGGGTATCTGGCTGGATAGCAGGCTATCATTCCAGACCCATGTGGAACATCTCACCAAGAAGCTAAGGGGAAAGATAGGATTCCTCTTCAGAAATAAATCCTGTTTTTCCTCTGTTAGCAAGAAAATGATTTTGCAATCAACAATATTATCTGTCTTTGACTGTGGTGATGTTCTGTATATGCATGCCTCCTTGCTCACTTCTCTTAAACCTCTTGATGCAGTATATCATAGTGCTCTTCGTTTTATCACTGGTGATGGGTTTCTCACCATCACTGTGCTCTGTATAGTAAAGTTGGATGGCCATCCCTTGCCACACGAAGAGAACAACATTCTCTTTTATTTATTTTTAAAGCCTTGTCTAGCAAGCTGCCATTATACTTGTCCTCACTTTTGAGTTTCAGAGACATGGAACACCACACTAGGTCACAATCTCATATAAGGCTGAACGTACCTTGGTGTCATACCAACGCAGGAAAGTCTGCCTTCAGTATTCATGCACCTGAGAAGTAGAACAAACTGCAGGACCCCCTAAAGCTGGACCAGCTTGTCTCTCTGGAGAGGATCAAGGCTATAATATAAGGTGTGCTCCATGTGAACTGTACATGTTTCCTTTAGTCTTGTTTTTATTCTGGATCTTATGACTTTGAACTTTATTTTATGTTGTTTTGTCGTATCATGCTCCTATTTTGTATGTGTTTTTATTGTAATCAGGGTGGCATTGAAAAAGAGAGCTTGCTCTCAATTGCCTCCCCTAAATAAATAAAGTAAATACAATTCAATCAATGAAAACTTGTTTTCCACACACGGGACCAGCGTGAGCTGTAGAATCTCCAGGAAGTTAATAACTTGTGGATTGTCTGGGCGGTCATAATTCTCTGCTGTGATCTGCATGTTAATGTGATGCGTTTCAGTCTTAAGTATTCATGGTGCTGGAAATGGGCTTTTACAGTAAGCAGAGGATCAGTGGTTCAAATCCCAGGTGTGGATTCAACTACCTGCACTGATAGCTGCTGGCTAGTTAGATAACTGCTAGCTTTTCATCAGCATAGCTGGTTAATACTAATATTGTAAGTCACTTAGGATGAAAGCGACAGCTAAATTACTGTAATGTAAATGTAATGTAAAACAGTGTCTTTCCCGGGGTTTGAATCCCACCCAAATTTATGGGTTACACTGGTGCCGTGACCCGGATGCCCTGTGCATTTAGAGGGGTGAGTGTAACCTAGTGAAACTGGGTTCTTGTGATTCCTTGAACAGGTAGCAAATTGTTGGTTTAACTCAATCCCCCCAGTTTAAATGGGTTACTGTATGGGTATGTGTAAATTCCTCTCAGTGTATATGTGTAAATGTGAAATTGAATGTGGGGTTTTGGGGGGAATGGGGTTATGTTGTGTGTTGCACTTGTACAGGTCAGTAAATAGGAATTTACTGCAAAGGACAATAAAGACTAATCTAATCTAATCTTAAATACCGTCCACCCACCCCAATGATTCATCGGAGTAGCTGGTTAAAAATCCCACCCTGGGCATGCCGAAATGTATGGATTACGTATACTGTACCTTGTAGCTTGTATCTACTGTAGATACATAATGGATTGTTTCTCTTTATATATTTTTTTCACCTCTCTATATTACTTATACTGCTTAAGTCTGCCTTTAATATTCATGCACCTGAGAGGTAGAACAAACTCACAAATTCATGCACCTGAGAGGTAGAACAAGTCAGCCTTTAGTATTCATGTACCTGAGAGGTAGAACAACCTGCAGGACCCACTAAAGCTGGACCAGCTTGTCTCTCTGGAGAGGATCAAGGCTATAATAGAAGGTGTGCTCCATGTGAACTGTACATGTTTCCTTTAGTCTTGTTTTTATTCTGGATCTTATGACTTTGAACTTTATTTTATGTTGTTTTGTCGTATCATGCTCCTATTTTGTATGTGTTTTATTGTTTTATCAGGGTGGCATTGAAAAAGAGAGCTTGCTCTCAATTGCCTCCCCTAAATAAATAAAGGTTTAAATTCAATCAATGAAAACTTGTTTTCCACACACGGGACCAGCGTGAGCTGTAGAATCTCCAGGAAGTTAATAACTTGTGGATTGTCTGGGCAGTCATTCTTCTCTGCTGTGATCTGCATGTTAATGTGATGCGTTGCAGTCTTAAGTATTCATGGTGCTGGAAATGGGCTTTTACAGTTAGCAGAGGATCAGTGGTTCAAATCCCAGGTGTGGATTCAACTACTGCACTGCTGTATGCACATCAAGTCTGTTAAAGGCGTCAGTTAATCAAGAAAATGGTTAAGATAATAAAGATAGCCACAGTTAAATGGTGTGACTTCATAAGTCTCTCTACACTTCATTGACTTGCCAGGTGATTAAATAAGAAGCAGAGAACGTGTAGGCTACTTCATGTATATGGACTATGTACTGTATATATGTAACGGACTATGTACTGTATATATGTAACCGAGTGAAACTGGGTTTTCGTGAGTCGTAGCGAGGTGTTGGTTTAACTCACTCCCCCAGTACCGTCCACCTGCACTGATAGCTGCTAGCTAGTTAAATAACAGCTAGCTTTTCATCAGCATAGCTGGTTAAAACTAATATTGTAAGTCACTTAGTATAAAAGCGACAGCTAAATGACTGTAATGTAAATGTAATGTAAAACAGTGTCTTTCCAGGGGTTTGAATCCCACCCAAATGTATGGGTTACACTGGTGCTGTGACCCGGATGCCCTGTGCATGTAGGGGGGTGAGTGTAACCGAGTGAAACTGAGTTCTTGTGATTCCTTGAACAGGTAGCAAATTGTTGGTTTGACTCAATCCCCCCAGTTTAAATGGGTTACTGTATGGGTATGTGTAAATTCCTCTCAGTGTATAGCCTATGTGTAAATGTGAAATTGAATGTGGGGTTTTGGGGGGAATGGGGTTATGTTGTGTGTTGCACTTGTACAGGTCAGTAAATAGGAATTTCCTGCAAAGGACAATAAAGACTAATCTAATCTAATCTAATCTAATCTTAAATACCGTCCACCCACACCAATGATTCATCGGAGTAGCTGGTTAAAAATCCCACCCTGGGCATGCCGAAATGTATGGATTACATATACTGTACCTTGTAGCTTGTATCTACTGTATATACATAATGGATTGTTTCTTTTTATATTGTTTTTCACCTCTCTATATTACTTATATTGCTTAGTGTGTGCAATCTAGCAGCTAAAGGAAAATGTCACTTTCTGGATCTTAGTTGCATTATATGCTCGGCCGGCACTTGCTGGTCATTCTATCAGCTGGGGATGAGGCAAGTGGTGCGAAATGATTGAACAAACTCTGTGGTTGTTGCCTCAGTGGAGGACAACTAGTCTACAAACACAGAATGTTTCGCCCCTTTAACCTGTCTCTCCCGGTTTATACGTTAGCAAAGTATTCAAATGTTTTAGAAACTGATGAGATACAACTTAGGCCTACACATAGGTGATGGTGCATGTGTATATTAGGGGAACATGTCTATGTTCCCCGGGTCCTATGTTCCCCGGGTCCTATGTTCCCCCCAAAAAAGGGTTCTATGTTCCCCGGGTTTTATGTTCCCCGGGTCCTATGTTCCCCGGGTTCTATGCTCCCCGGGTCCTATGTTCCCCCCGAAAAAGGATCCTATGTTCCCCGGGTCCTATGTTACCCCCGAAACGCTAAAGAAAAACGTGATTATGCCATTGCATGTTAATGCCAAAAGGGGTAGATTATGCACCTATTTTAGAAAGGTTGCATTTTCACCACAATAATCGCAGAATTCCGTGCAAAATATGCGAGGCTTGCATGATTTCATGCTTGCATTATTTCATATCAAGTTTCAAAAATGTTGCATGTTAACTTGTCATGGGACGTAGCCTAGCCTGTGATGCGCAACGCATATCGCCTCAGTAGGCTACCCAAAGCAGCTCTGCCTATAATGTAGGCTATTCTAGATTGTAAGGCTAGCCTACTATTGGTTTTATGTCAATGAATGGAGAAGCTGCTTGATGCCTTCGTGAAGTTGTCCCAGTCCAAACTCATCCTGCTGTGAGTTGGGATATGGCTCATGAGAGGCGCAAATCCGTTGGGGGAAAAATCTCCGTGGAGAGAGGATCCGCTCGCAGTAGAAATGATAGTCACCCAGATAGCAAGCGGATCTGGGCCATATACAGGCCAGATCTGGCCCTTGTGGCTTAGTTCCGGCCCATATATGGGCCAGAATCATTACACATCCGCTTGCTATCTGCACTCAACCACTATAGCTTGAAATAACTGAAGTTTAATAAATAGGCCATCACACACATAGGCCTATGAAAAAATATAGAACAGTTATCTAATTTGGTGATAGGCTAACTTCAGAAGAAAAAAAAAAAGAAAAAAAAAAAGAGAAGAACTAAAACATTCAACCCCGCATATTCCATTGCATTGCATTGTTTGTGTGTAAGAAAACAAGAAACGGCACACTCGGCCTCCAGTAGAGTAGCCTACTGAGGCGATACGCGTTGCGCATATATATATATGTCAAGTTTATGCAACATTTTTTAAACTTGATGTGAAAAAATGCGCGCATATTATTTGCCCTTTTGGCATTAAATCATGCGACGGCATAATCACATTTATCTTTCACGTTTCGCGGGGAACATAGGACCCGGGGAACATAGAACCATTTTTGGGGGGGAACATAGGACCGGGGGAACATAGAACCCTTTTTTGGGGGGGAACATAGGACCCGGGGAAAATAGGACCCGGGGAATAGGGATGACCCCGTATAGTAGTCTTCATGGGTCGCCCTCTACTCCCCCTCTGCAATGTGACTTTGGCAGGTCAACAGGGGTCTTAGGAGTTAGTTTGCAATATAATTCGTTGGCAGTTTGATTAGAGTATACTTTTAAAGTACCTACCGGCTTGTAGGCTCGTGGGCACAGCTCCGCATTCAGGACCATCAGCAGTATTCCGATCATAGAGACGCTGAAAGCCCACGCGCACAGGCGCTTCTTATCCTCCATCAGACAGTCTCTGTAGCGCAGTTTGCTAACATTGTCCCCTTCGATAGGGGTTGTCGCCATCCCAGAGGGGGGCAGTGATACCTTCGCACGGTGCTTGCCGTCGATCATTTCATCGAAACGCATAGACCTACCGCCCGTTTTCGAATTGCCATTCTTGGAGCGGGAGCTCATCTCCATAGCGCACTTGACACGGCCGCCGCCACCGCACTGCCCGTTGTTGTCCTCTGCTGCCCCTTCCGTGCTCTCCCCTCGACCAGTAGAAGGCATAGCACGATGGATAAACCGTGTACTAGCAGGTCCTTCTCCCTTGCGTCTCGCATGTAACGTTGTGGAACTGGATGAACTGTTGTAGCCTAGCCCCGCTCAACAGGATATCTACACAACGACGCGCACCACTGCTACAGTAGGCTGCTTGGGTTTGGCATTTGTGGTTTGCATTGGTTATTACCTCCGCCCCAGTGACAGCGCAGGGCGAGAGGTTATGTTTTCGGTGGCGTGGGTGTGTGTGCGCACGCTTTTGTTAGCAGGATTACGCAAATGATTTTCACGAAACTCGGTGTAAGGGTGTAGCATGGTCCAACGTAGAACACATTACATTTTGGAGTGGATCCAAAGTACGGGTCGGGTCAACAGGCTGCCCAAACAAGGCCGGACATTCACCTCCATTCATTTTTTGACCAAGGATTACGCAAAAACAACCAAACCGATTTTCATGAAACTCGATGGAGGGATGTATCATGGGCCACCTTTGACCCCAATAGATTTTGGAGCAGATCCAAATCACGGGCTGGATCAACAAATGAAAAAAAAAAAACTGCTCCCTATGTGGGGGCGCTAGAGACACGTAGGCAGTGGGCCAAAGCCATTTTTCTCCTTTAGTTTTCAAATTGATTGATCTCCTGCAAGGAACATTTTTTGGTTCATTGTGTAGATAAATTGTTTATAAACACAGAAGAAGAAGAAGAAGAAGGTTAGCTCCAGGCGTAGCTACAGTTTAGGGCTAATGATAGATTACCAACTGCTAATTATTTAGTGAATTGACAACAAAAATGAACTTGAATCAAATTAACTTCATCATTGTTAAAGATAAAGATGTTGTATAGCTACACTTAGGCCATGGCTGTGCTGTCATGTGATGTGATTTCCTTAGACCGAATTGGAGCAGTTTCTACATGAACACATGTCTGTGTGTGGTAGCTGATGCTTCCTACATGTGTATTTCTCCCCCATGCATGGTAGCGGCACTGGCAGTGCTCAAGCTCCAGGACACTTTCTGGTGCTGATGGAAGTGTCTAATGCACTGCAAGTAAGTCTCCCTCAATCCTCCAGCCATGCTGTCACAACCCATGCCTCTAACCCTGCCTCTCTGCCTGCCCCTAACCCTATCTCCGAGAACGAGTCCCCTGGCACCTCCCAGAGGGCGCAGAGGGAACTGCGGGCTCGTCGGCGTGAGCAGCTGCCGGTCATTCCGGTGATTGCACCCCATCCTGGCCAGCCACCACCTGCAGCCCATCAGCCCAGGAGGTTTAGAAGCCACTCCACACAGCATGCGGCGCCAGATCGTTAACCAACCAACCTAGTGGGTACACGTCTCTAGCTCCCTGCCTCGTCTGTCTTTTGAACCTTGCCTTACCCTGTTCTCCCTGTCTTCCCAGTTCCTGCCTGACCCACGCCTGTACGATTACCCCGCTCCTGCCTGACCCACGCCTGTACGACAACCCTGCTCCTGCCTGACCCACGCCTGTACGACAACCCTGCTCCTGCCTGACCCACGCCTGTACGACAACCCCGCTCCTGCCTGACCATCGCCTGTACGACTACCACGCTCCTGCCTGACCATCGCCTGTACGACTACCACGTCCCCGCCTGACCCACGCCTGTCTACGGATCACGTTACTGCCTGCCTCTCCCCGGATCGCAATAAACGTGCCTACGGGCTTTTCACCCCAATCGTGTCTGCTCTTGGGTCCTCCATCCAAACCCTAACAGAACGATCTGGCCAAGACATGGACCCAGCGGACGTCGACGCCATACGCACTGCCATCGCCTACCAAGGTACGCTGATTGGGAGACACGACTCTGACCTCCAACATGCGGCCAGTGCCATGCAGGGCCTCTCCACCAGCGTGAACGCGCTCGCCACCCAGGCAGCCCAAACCGACCAGGGCCTGCAGGCTCTCACCCAGGAGTTCCGGAACCTGATCGCCCACCTTACCCCTCTCCAGGCCCCAGCACCACCCCAGGACCCAGCACCACCCCAGGACCAGCCCGCCGCTCCAGCTCCTGGCGAGGCCGCTTCCCCCGCTCTGCCCCGGAGAGAGCCCAAGCTCTCCAACCCCAGGCCATTCGACGGCGACCCGGCTGAGTGCGGGTCCTTCCTGATGCAGTGCAAATTCATTTTCGCTCACCAGCCTAGCCGGTATTCTGGGGACGCGGAGAGGATTGCCTTCGTCTCCAACCTGTTGACCGGCCAACCCCTCCGCTGGTTTGAAGCAGTCTGGGAGTCAGGGGCGGCCTGTTTCGGGTCCTTCGAGACTTTCTGTGTGGAGTTTAGAAAGGTTTTCGACCATCCAGCCCACGGCCGCGACTCCGCCTCACGCCTGCTCCATCTCCAGCAGGGCACCCGGAGTGTGGCAGAATTCTCTGTGGAGTTCCGCATCCTGGCTGCGGGGAGCGGGTGGAACGATGCCGCCCTCCAGACCGCTTTCCGCTCAGGCCTCACAGAGACTATTAAGGATGAGCTGGCGCTCAGGGAAGATGCCACCTCCCTGGACAACCTCATCTCGCTCGCCGTGAAGATGGACAACAGGCTCCGGGAGCGCAGGAGAGAAAGAGCCACCCGTCCCTCTGGCTCTGTCCGGCCCCCCAGTCACCGTCCCCCAGGCCAGCCGGCCCCCTTCTCGTCTCGCCCCGACTCCGCCCCCCTGCGCTCCTCTGCTCTGTCTGCCTTTCCATCCCCTGAGGACGAGCCCATGGTATTGGGCGGGGCGTCACTGATGGGCGGCGTACTCACCCCCAGCCACCAGGGGCGCCTGCACTTGGAAGCGGTGGTCACATCTAACAACCGGCCGTTTCCAGTACCTGCTCTGATTGACTCGGGCGCGGACGACTGCTTCATCGATGCCACGCTCGTCCGTCAGGCCGGCATCCCCACACAACCCCGGGACACGCCCCTTGCCGTTCACGACCTCAGCGGGAGACTGCTGGCCGAGGTCACCCAGGTCACAAAGCCCTTGGAGATCCGTCTGTCTGGCAACCACCACGAGACCCTCTCCCTGCTGGTGATCTCATCACCCCAGAGTCCCCTTGTCCTGGGGCAGACCTGGCTCCGGCGCCACAACCCCCACATCGACTGGGAGACCAACAGGGTGATTGGCTGGAGTCATCACTGCCACAGGACCTGTCTCACCTCTGCCACCCCGCCTACAGAGGGCGTCAGCGCCTCACTGGAGCCACCTGACCTGTCCACGGTTCCCTCCATCTACCATGACCTCGGAGAGGCGTTCAGCAAACAGAGGGCCCTCTCCCTGCCTCCTCACCGCCCCTACGACTGTGCCATTGAACTGCTTTCAGGAGCGCCCCTGCCCTCCGGTCGTCTGTTCAACTTGTCTCGTCCTGAGAGAGAGGCCATGGAGAAATACATCCACGAGTCCCTGAACGCCGGCCTCATCAAGCCCTCCAGCTCACCCGTAGGAGCGGGCTTCTTCTTCGTGGGCAAGAAAGACGGCACCCTACGCCCGTGCATCGACTACCGGCGATTGAACGACATTACAGTCAAGAACCGCTACCCCCTGCCGCTCATCGCCTCCGCCTTCGAACCGCTCCAGGGCGCCACAGTGTTCTCCAAGCTCGACCTCAGGAACGCTTACCACCTAGTGCGCATCAGGAAAGGAGACGAGTGGAAGACGGCCTTTAACACCCCCCTCGGACACTTTGAGTACCGCGTCATGCCCTTCGGCCTAACCAACGCCCCGGCCGTGTTCCAAGCCCTAGTGAACGACGTCCTCAGAGACCTCCTCAACCACACCGTCTTCGTCTACCTGGATGACATCCTCGTCTTCTCGCGCACCATGGAGGAGCACACCGGGCACGTCAGGCAGGTCCTCCAGAGGCTCATGGAGAACAGGCTCTACCTCAAGGCGGAGAAATGCGAGTTTCACGTGCCCACGATCCAGTTCCTGGGTTTCGTCATTGAGGCCGGGAGGGTGAGGGCTTCCCCAGAGAAGATCAGGGCGGTGGTTGAGTGGCCGGTCCCCACCACCCGCAAGGAGCTCCAACGGTTCCTGGGGTTCGCTAACTTTTACCGGAGGTTTATCCGGAACTACAGCCGGGTGGCGAGCCCCATGACAGCGCTGACATCCACGGCCATCCCCTTCGCCTGGACCCCTGCGGCGGACGTGGCCTTCAAGGCCCTCAAGGCCCTGTTCACCTCCGCACCTGTCCTCATCCAACCGGACCCCTCACTCCAATTCACCCTGGAGGTTGACGCCTCCGACACGGGGGTTGGGGCGGTCCTGTCCCAGAGGGCCGTGACGGACGGCAAGCTCCACCCCTGCGCCTTCTTCTCCCGCCGCTTGGAGCCGGCCGAGAGGAACTACGACGTGGGAAACAGGGAGCTTCTCGCGGTCCAACTCGCACTGCAGGAGTGGAGGCACTGGCTGGAGGGGACGGAGCAGCCGATCATCGTGTGGACTGACCACAAGAACCTGATCTACATCCGGGACGCAAAGAGGCTGAATCCCCGGCAGGCCAGGTGGGCTCTGTTTTTCGGCCGCTTCAATTTCACCCTGACCTACCGACCAGGGTCCCGCAATGTGAAGCCAGATGCCCTCTCACGCCAGTTCTCGCCCCCGGAGCGGAGTGCAGAGCTGGACACTATTCTGCCCTCCTCCTGTGTGGTGGGTGCTCTCACTTGGGAGGTAGAGGGGATCGTGAGGGAGGCCCAGAGGACTCAGCCAGACCCAGGCGGTGGTCCGGCAAACCGCCTCTTTGTGCCTGACCGGGTCCGTACCCAGGTCCTCCAGTGGGCCCACACGTCCCAGTTCGCCTGTCACCCAGGAGCCAGCCGCACGCTAACCCTGCTTAGGCGCCGGTTCTGGTGGCCCACCATGGCCGTCGACACCACCAAGTACGTCCAGGCCTGTACGGTGTGTGCCCGGAGTAAGTCCTCCCACCAGCCCCCTTCAGGACTTCTGCGTCCCCTGCCTGTTCCCGGCCGACCCTGGAGCCACATTGGGTTGGACTTCGTCACCGGTCTCCCCCCATCCCAGGGTAACACGGTGATCCTGACCATCATTGACCGTTTCTCGAAGGCTGCCCACTTCGTGCCGCTGCCTAAGCTCCCCTCTGCCTCTGAGACTGCGGACCTGCTGGTGACTCACGTGGTCCGTCTCCATGGCATCCCCCTCGACATTGTGTCAGACAGGGGGCCGCAGTTCACCTCTCGGGTCTGGAGGGAGTTCTGTCGGGCTATGGGGGCCACTGTCAGCCTGTCCTCGGGCTTCCACCCCCAGACCAACGGGCAGGCGGAACGGGCCAACCAGTACCTGCGCACTGCCCTGCGGTGCATCACGGGCCGGAGCCCGGCCTCTTGGAGCGAGCGCATCTCCTGGGTCGAGTACGCCCACAACACCCTGCCCAACGCCTCCTCAGGTCAGTCCCCGTTTGAGTGCTCCCTGGGTTACCAACCGCCCCTTTTTCCTGAGCAGGAGGAGGAGCTGGCTGTCCCGTCAGTCCAGGCCCACATTGACCGCTGCCGCAGGATCTGGAGGACCGCCCGCTCGGCCCTGCTCCGCTCCACCCGCAGAAGCCAGCGGTATGCCGACCAGCGTCGGACCCCGGCCCCCAACTATGTGCCTGGCCAGGAGGTCTGGCTCTCCTCCAGGGACATTCCGCTGCGGGCAGGTTGCAGGAAGCTGGTCCCCCGCTTCCTCGGCCCCTACGTCATTGAGAGCGTGGTCAACCCTGTGGCGGTCAAGCTCAGGTTGCCCCCCGCCATGAGGATCCACCCGGTCTTCCACGTCTCCAGGATCAAACCTGTGAAGGTCAGTCCCCTTTGCCCCCCAGGCGATGCTCCTCCCCCCGTCCGCCTCATCGACGACCATCCGGCCTGGACTGTCCGGCGGTTGCTGAGGGTCCGTCGCCGGGGCCGGGGTCTGCAATACCTTGTCGATTGGGAGGGTTATGGGCCTGAGGAGCAAAGCTGGGTGCCCCGCAGGCACATCCTGGACCCCTCTCTTGTCCGGGATTTCCACCGGGCCCACCCTGGCCTGCCTGGTCGGTCGCCGGGAGTCGCCCGTAGAGGGGGGGGTCCTGTCACAACCCATGCCTCTAACCCTGCCTCTCTGCCTGCCCCTAACCCTATCTCTGAGAACGAGTCCCCTGGCACCTCCCAGAGGGCGCAGAGGGAACTGCGGGCTCGTCGGCGTGAGCAGCTGCCGGTCATTCCGGTGATTGCACCCATCCTGGCCAGCCACCACCTGCAGCCCATCAGCCCAGGAGGTTAAGAAGCCACTCCACACAGCATGCGGCGCCAGATCGTTAACCAACCAACCTAGTGGGTACACGTCTCTAGCTCCCTGCCTCGTCTGTCTTTTGAACCTTGCCTTACCCTGTTCTCCCTGTCTTCCCAGTTCCTGCCTGACCCACGCCTGTACGATTACCCCGCTCCTGCCTGACTCACGCCTGTACGACAACCCTGCTCCTGCCTGACCCACGCCTGTACGACAACCCTGCTCCTGCCTGACCCACGCCTGTACGACAACCCCGCTCCTGCCTGACCATCGCCTGTACGACTACCACGCTCCTGCCTGACCATCGCCTGTACGACTACCACGTCCCCGCCTGACCCACGCCTGTCTACGGATCACGTTACTGCCTGCCTCTCCCCGGATCGCAATAAACGTGCCTACGGGCTTTTCACCCCAATCGTGTCTGCTCTTGGGTCCTCCATCCAAACCCTAACACATGCTGCATTGGTGGAGGGATGTCTGTCTGGCTTTGTAAGCTTTTCCTATATATAGCAGCCTGGTAGTTTGCTCTCTCTGTGTCAGGCAGTCCTTATTGGAGGAACACTTCTCTCCAAACATCTTGCCTGATTGACACCTGTAACACCCTTCTGATCAGAGAGCTACAAGATAACGGGAGACCAAAAGAGAGGGGACAGAATATGCTTAAAGGACAATGCTCGTTTTTGACAACCTGGACCTTATTTACGACATATTATAGGACGTTTCACTCACCGAGATAACTTTGGTGCAATTCGGAGGCTGTGCGCATGGTGCTGGAGCAACTGAGGAAGCTATTTCGTTTCTAAAGACGTTTCTAAAGATCATATTACAGAGGCATGTGGAAAACCACAACAGGCCTACAGTACGCTCTATGTAAGCACAACTAGCGATTCATAAAGACAGATTGATGAAAACAACCGTTTCGTGGCAGAAAATAGATTTTTGAGAAGCTGCATTCTCAGTGCCCCGTCCGCCGCCATTACATGGATATACTTGGCTCGCGCTGGATTTAAAATTTCTTCTACAGGCCTCCGAATTACACCAAAGTTATCTCGGTGAGTGAAACGTCTTATAATATGCCGTAAATAAGGTCCAGGTTGTCAAAAACGAGCATTACTACTCCTTTAAAGTTTCGTCAAACGGCGCTCTCTCGAGGTAAAGCCCATCGCCACAAATGTGTGGTGCCCATATGGGTTTAATAGCATGGGTCCCATATGGCAAACCCATGTGGGCTCACTATGTGGGACCCATAAGGGACATATGCGGACTAAGTCTGCATGAGCTGGAACTGGGAACACTATGTGGGTCCCATATGGATATAGAAACATGGGACCCACATGGGAAGCCCACGTGGGCTCCTTATATGGGCTCCATACAGGATATATGTGGGCTATGTGGGGTGGACCTGGGAATCCTATGTGGGACCCACATGGGTTCAGTAACATGGTCCCACATAGCAAACTCATGTGAGCTGACTACATGGGCCCCATATGGGTTTCTTGTGGGCAAGAAGAAATTTGGCCCGGTGAGGTGTTCTCATGGGTTTCTCATTAAAATGTTAACAACCTGATGCATTTTGAACTACTTGTTAGCTTAAAAGGTTTTTCCTTTCCTTTTTTTCATGATTCAAGATTCAAGATCCGTTTAGCCATGTATGTAGGTCACACATACTAGGAATGACTGAAATCTTTCATGAGTTATTTCAAGCGAATAGCCTATAGAAAACAGAACAAATACTGTAGATCTTCACTTTCAGTGGAAACTCACTCTAGCTCACTTTGCGATCAGTCCATAAAAATGCACTGGTACAGCTACTACTAATCCACTAATTAGACAAGAGAGGAGATGATTTTGAAAATGCCTCAGCAGCTTGCTTTGCAAAGAGAACGCACCGCAGGAATATTCAGAGAGGTGCTGGTAATGGGAAATACTGTACACTGATATAGAAAAGAGAAACCGCACACTCAGGTCTGGATGCAAAAAAGGTTTAGTGGGCAACGTTTCAGCCGTAACCTTTGTCACAGTCTTGACAGTCTCGGAGTCAGGAGTGTTCCATCAATGTGAACTCGGAGCTCACGTTTGGCTTCCTTGTTGTTAAGGTGGAAGGCCGCCGACACCGTCTTTGTCTCGCTGAGCTTCAGTCTCCATTTCCAGGGGTATGCCGCTTCTGTCTGCATGTCCTAGCTCAGTGTCTCCTCCACGGCCTGCCAGTCTCCAGCTGAGTACACCAGCGCAACGTTGTCTGCGTAGACATACTTCCTGGAGACTGTGATCGGCAGGTCGTAGGTATAGATGTTATAAAGGAAGGGGGCCTGGACAGATCCCTAGGGGACGCTGTTCTTAAGGCGTTGCAACCTGCTTTGCTCTCCACTACCGGTAGTGAGGGTGAAGCTGCGGTTTCGGACAAGCTCCATGATCATGCTGACCATGTGCCTGTCCGGCAGCAGGTGGAACAGCTTGCAGGTGAGGCAAGGACGGTGTCGTAGGCAGCTGTCAGGTCTATAAAGACTGTTCCGGCCTTCTTTTTAGCCAAGATGCTGTCCTTGATGTCTTGAGTCATCAAAGTGACTTGATTTACGGTCGATCTCCCGTGTCGGAACCCCACCTGCTCCTGTGGGAGCAGCAGGTCGATGATTGTTTCGACGCGGGCGTAGATGAGACGCTCGAGGATCTTGAAGGGGATACATAGCAGAGAGATGGGGCGGTAACTCTTGGGGTCGCCTTCAGTCTGTTCGGCTTAGGGATCGCGACAACTAGGGCTCTTCTCCAGATTTTGGGGATCTTGACTTGGAGGAGGCAGGAAGAGAGGAACGCTCTTAACCAGGACGTCAAGGCAGGTGCAGCATGGAGTATAAGCTCCGGGCAGAGAGAATCAGGCCCCGGAGCCTTCCCTGGCT
The DNA here is from genome assembly GCF_949987555.1 of Borostomias antarcticus. Lineage (NCBI taxonomy): Eukaryota > Metazoa > Chordata > Actinopteri > Stomiiformes > Stomiidae > Borostomias > Borostomias antarcticus. The sequence goes on along the minus strand of NC_140241.1, from coordinate 10,373,313 downwards.
TTACATGCTGGAGGGCAGCAGCGAACTCCTCCGATGTGAATTCGCCAGAGATGTTACCTCCGCTAGGAGTTGTGTCCAGAGGTCAGACATTTCTTTTGCCACGAGACGTGATGATTCGCGGTCTTTGCCCTCGTATGTCCCACTTTTCACAAATTGTGATGCGATTTTGTTTGCAGAGATGGGGCAGTGACGCGGGGAGTGTCTAGACCAGGGGTCTCAAACTCGCGGCCCGCAGGCCATTTGCGGCCCGCCACACCACTCCATCCGGCCCGTGACATGATGTCAGAAATATAATGTAATCCGGCCCACAAAATAATTTCTTGTAAACGGCGCCGGCAGGCAGGCCTACAATGCAAAATTCAAGTCGCTCAAACGTGGGGCGAAATTCTATTATTGTGCGCAGCGCGCAAAGTGAATGCTGCATACAGTCACAGGTGCAATCAATCCGCACGCGACTATGAACTATGAACGGAATGCAACTCGCCATCGAGAGGCTGTTTTGATGGTTAACTAACGTTAGGAACACAGACATGTTCTAAGAAATATGGACATTGCAGTATTTTTGGTGGAGTTCAATGTAAATGCTCCCTGCCTGATATGCAAGAACAAAGTTGCCATTCTAAAGGAATATAATGTCAAGAGCTATTCATTACTAAACATGGAGAACAGTGTCATAGGGAGAGAGGAAAAAACGAGCCACACAGCTGAGAGGACTAACGTCTCAGTCTTTCAAGATGAGTGTCTGGCAAGAAATAGAGTAGTAGCCTACAAATGTATTCAAGTGTCTGGTAAGAAATGGAAACAAACTTGAACTTTAATAAATGCCAATAGCTACAGATCCAGGGCAGGCTTACAGTAATGATGCATCTTGCAGCTAAAACAGAATAAAGTACAAATGTAGGCTATTCAAGATAAAATAAAAGTATGGAAAAAAGATTTGCAGCACTAACTGTTAAAATATATTAAAATGAATGGAAACCGGTTTGAATTTGTATGATGAAAATGTTAGTTATGGAATAGTCTTGCAGCATTTAGAGACCGAGTTGTGAGTCTAGTTATGGAAATGAAAAATAAAATTTTCCGAAATATTGCACTTTCTTATAGTTAGGCCTAGTAATAGTTGAAGTTGACATTGAAGTGGCCCTCCTATGAGTGGACGATACCAGCAGTGGCCCCAAGCCAATTTGAGTTTGAGACCCCTGGTCTAGACATACCAGTAAGGTTGTTTAGGATGCTCTATGCCTTGCGGCTGGAGTGTGAGAAGTCGATGGAGTTAATGGCCTCCTCCCAGCGCTCTTGTCTCCTTCGGCTGAGTCTAGACAGCAGGACTGAGGAAAGTCTGTCTGACTCAGCTCCTGGGGGGGGGGGGCCTGGAGGAAGGCACAGTAGAGACTCTCACACTCCGCATCCCAGCATGGTTTGTAGTTATTGCGACATCTGCGTGGGTTGGATTTTTTAGCCGCTTTCACCTGTGTGCCGCAGAGTTCCTGGTACGCCTCGTCCATGTTGTTGGTGTTAGGTGGTGGGAGGCACCTCGTGGATCTATGGGTAAGGAGGCGGTAGTGTTTCCAGTTGGCCTTGCGGAGGTTCCATCGCTTCACCGGCTCACTCGGGATGAGGTCCAAGAGTTTAGGCATGGTTATCAGCGATGGTCGATGTTGGGACCGCGGGAACATTCCTAGCACGCGTCTATCAGGGAGCCGGTTGTCAACGCCGACAGATTGTCAAATGCCAAGTCAGGATTCGTCCCAGTTTTTCAGCAGCCTGAGACAAAGCTGGCTGCACCCTTTGGATCATACAGCAGGGCCAGGCTGTTGTTAGCTGCCCAAGCAGCCAGGTTTTCTCCGTCAGATGTATTGGTGCGCTGTACCCCCAATCCTCGTGCTGACAATTGAAGTCACCAGCATAGAGGCAGGGGTGAGGGAAGACAGGGAGATACACTGGTGTGATTCACGAGGGCGGAGGCTTGTAGACATTGTCGATTTTAAAGCCGCCAACATCCACACACAACCACTCAATCTCCGAGCCAGTCGGGGATTGGTCGACGAGAGTCCAGTTCAACCTTTGATGGACGAACGTAGCGAAGGCCATGCTTCCTGCTTAGGGTAGACCCAGCTAGAGAAAAATTTGGGAGAACTAGCTTATCTGCTGTTACGCAGTGGGTCTCCTGGAGGAGGATAACGAGGGTCTTGGTGGTGCAGGCGAGGTGCTCGATGATGTCAATTTTACTGGGGGTGAGCCCTTCGGTGTTCAGCTGCAGAATTCTGGGTTGGGAGCTCCGCCGGCTGCTCTCCCCGCCTGTGGCAGCCGAACACCAGCCTGGGTGGTGGCCCTCAGTTGGCAGACTTTGCTTCGCTTACGGTGGTTAACCGCAGCTTCTGACGGGGGGCACCACGAGAAGGTGTCTGCCTCGCCCCCCCTCTCTTTAGGCCGAGGGGAATCCAATGATGTCCATTTCTTAACATTTGATCATTTTTAATGACCGCTCGATGAACTAGAAGTCTACCAATTTCATTCCACTAACGTTACTCTACCATCTGAGAAGTGCATCTGGGTTGAGGCAAAAGGGGAGTTTGTTCATGTTAGCTAGCTAGCGTTAGTACTATATGCAAACAAACACACAGCTTATTAACTACTTACAGTTTCTGCATAATTTCCACGGACAGTTGGTATTGCTTGATCATTCAGAAAGAGTTCATCTGAAATTCCTGCATTGTACTGACCCAGGTTGGAAAAGCAATCGGGCAAAAAATGGCTAGCACATATTGCCAGTGTTTTGCCAATTTCAGCAGGAACATTGCCATCAAAAATAAAATTTATCCACTCGGCTCTGCTGTCCTTTGAGCTTGGGAGACGATCTGTGCTGCTAATTAGTACATCCAAGAACAGAGCATTTTCCGTGCAAAGACACTATGCTAGCTAGCAGAGTCCTCGACTGTGACGTAAAGTGACATGGGAGATTTGAATGCTTGCAGGGACTTTTTTTCTAATGTTTTCATTTCAGCTGATCACAACAAAATGACTGTGTTGTTTCACTTCATACTTTGTGTGTTAGTAGGCCCATCAGAGACTCAAATGTACATGCAAAAACAATGGAAATGTTAGTTTTGTGAAAGTGGACCCCTTTAAGCCGATGTGGGCAAACCCAGGTGTGGTCACTACAAAAACTGTGGACAAACCCACTTCAAGCCCATGTGGGCGAGCACAGGTGTACATGGGTCTCATATAAATTGCCCAGTTGTGCCCCACCTAAGGGCCATTCAGCTCCCACCTTCAACCCATATGGGCACACATGTGGGACCTACATGGGTCTCATATAAATCGCCCAGTTGGGCTCCACTTAAAGGATCATATCGATCTAAATATGATTTGATCTCCTAAAACTAGTCATCCAACATATATCACATTACCGCAATCCATTTTACGAAGTAAAGCTCATGTTAAAAGATATTTGCACTTTCACGTTTTACTTACATTTCAAATGTTGAACATGATGGCTTCAAAATCTATTTTTCAAATTTTACCTCATTGCGCTGACAAACTCACCCCGGTTAGTTTCAAATAATTTTCAGTAGTTATTATTTTCGTTTTAACCCTCTTTGCACGGTCTGTCTTCTTCCTGTTTACATGGTAGCTGTTGCTAGGAACACTGGGTAGAGAATCTAGCATAGGCGGATTAGAGAATATAGCACAGGAGTTAAACGGATTCAAACAAAAATATTATAAAATAAAAACTACTGAAAATTATTTGAAACTAACTGGGGAAAGTTTGTCGGCGCTACGAGGGAACAATTTAAAAAAATGTTTTAAAGCCATCATGTTCAACTTTTGAAATGTAAGTAAAACATGAAAATGCAAATATCTTTTAAAGTCGCACTGAAACTGACGTTTGAGATCATCTAACTTCCGTAGTTTGACTTATTTCCGACGCAAACAAGCTATGAGGGTGGGACATATGTTTCAAGGAATTTGATTGGAACATTGACAAGCGGACGGGTTTTAAGAACTTTAGACAGATTCGATAGAAGGATAGCGTTGATTGACGGGTGGATGTCGTGAGATTATTGGCCTAAAATCTAAGGTACCTGTTGTCGTCATTGCACGTGACCTACCGTTTCCAGGAAGTGAGAAGACAAGTTTAAGGAGCTCAAATCATATTTAGACCGGCAGGGTCCTTTAAGGCCTAGTCAGACCCCACTTCAAGCCCATGTGGTCGAACCCAAATGAGGCCACTGTGGAAACCGTGGACAAACCCACTTCAAGCCCATGTGGGCGACCACAGGTGTGGCCTACATGGGTCTCATATCAATCGATCAGTTGGGCCCCACTTAAGGCCCAGTCAGACCTCACTTCAAGCCCATGTGGGCGAACCGAGGTAGGGCCACTGTGGAAAGTGCGGAAAAACCCATTTGGGACCAATATTGCCAGCCCGCATTTAACCCATAAGGGCCCCACCTATCAATGCTGGCTGGGTGGTGTCCGTTGATAGGAAGCATACTTTGTGGCGATTTTTGGATCGGACACCAATGACCACACCGTGAGTTTCCTGTCTTTGAAAACGAGAGTTATTGTTGTTTTTGAGGGGTTTTGTCTATGCACCTATGGATCCATTGAGTGTGTTAGCGGCGACGTGCTATATCTTGAGAGTGCACCGTTTGATTAAACTTTGATATCGGCAGTTGTATATGATCGTAAATAACCTTTTAACATGGCTTATAATGCTAAATTCCAAACCTGTCCTTTAAACTTATTATAGCATGTAAGCCTTAAATAATGATGGTTAATAATATTTCTACCAACAAGTGCTTGAGGAACAATTCATATCCCCAACAGTTCAGTTAGTGGTAATAATTACACTGTTACAATTACAGTAGGGTGGTCCTTTAATACCGTTGGTCATAATGTTTGTTATTGTTACAAGCCAAAAACAGGCATTGTGAATATTTGTCAGAAGCAACCCTGTATTACTAGTGCATGCAACAATACTGCCTTTCCATTGCTACAACTGCAATTATCAGGTGAGTACCCATTCATTACATGGATAGAGGGTGACCTCTGGTGGCTGAATGAAATTGTCAGTTGAACAGACTTTTGTATGACTGGGAATGAAAATCACGCAATCTTTTTTTGGATAACCGTCTTATCACCTCCAACACCACATCTGCACACACATAAACACCCTCCATCGGCCCTATTTTCAACAACAGTGTGAGAGATGGGCCAGAACCAGCCACGTAGCCTCTCTCACCCCTCATTTGCTTGGCCTGTGCTGAGAGGAATAAACGTCATGACCTTGGGACATGTGACGCACTCACCCCACACGAACACTTCCGCCAGAGTATTGTGCCGGCCTGCTGACGATAGTGATCAGCTCTCACTGATCTAAGATGGCCTCCTGCCTAGCTAGTTTAACAGGATATTATGAGTAGTTTATAGTTGCTTGAACGAGTAAAGTGACTGAATTTAAAATGTGCACCTGTATGGTATAAATGATATTTCATACTGTAGGCCTACAAGTATTTTTAGGAGACAAATAACATGAAAACTGTATATGCATTATACTGTAGTGTGTAGGAGGGCTGAACAGTGCAGGTGTGCACTATAAAGCTGAAACAGATGAACTATCCACTGTCTGTTCTCTGTCTCTGTTCAGGTCAGGGAGGAGGAGGTACCGCACACTCAAACCAACTCAGAGAGCCTCGGGAGCTTCTTACCTCAGAACATCAGGATCCTGAATGAAGAGATGGCCTGTTGAACTCTGTCTAAACTTAGTAGCTACACTCAGCACAAATACACTTTATATGGTTATACTAGGTAGAACGTACGTCCTGTGAATATACATATCAATTGACTATAGATTAAGCTCTATACAGACGTGGACAAAATTGTTGGTACCCTTCCGTTAAAGAAAGAAAAACCCACAAAGGTCACTGAAACAACTTGAAACTGACAAAAGTAATAATAAATTAAAATGAATTGAAAATTAACTAATGAAAATCAGCCATTGCTTTGGAATTGTGGTTCAACAGAATGATAAAAAAAAATAATAATAATAATAATAATAATGAAACTGGCCTGGACAAAAATGATGTTCCCGCTAGAAAAGATTGAAAATAAATTGACCTGTTAAACTGGACATGTTAAACTAAGGTGTGTGCTCTAATTAGCATCACAGGTGTCTTCAAACTTGTAATCAGTCAGTCTGCCTATTTTAAAGGGTGAAAAGTAGTCACTGTGCTGTTTGGTGTCATGGTGTGTACCACATTGAACATGGACCACAGAAAGCTAAGGAGAGAGTTGTCTTAGGAGAAAGGCAAAGGCTATAAGATGATATTGAAGATATTGATGTTCCTGTGACTACAGTTACACATATTACAGGCCAGTTTCATTGCTGGCTGTGGCTGATTGGCTGATTTTCATTAATTAATTTTCTGTAAATATGTATAACCTTTATCAGTTTCAAGTTATTTCAGTGACCATTATGGGTTTTTCTTTCTTTAACAGAAGGGTACCAACAATTTTGTCCACGTCTGTATATATAAATAAATAAATAAATAAATAAATAGGCTACATACATACATCTCCACACTTCCTATATAACCCAGTGCATAACCTTGACTACTCTCCCAGCCTCCCATCCTTGTATGTATACTGTATATGTACTCTGTATCTTGAATCTAGATACTTAACAGTTTCCCTTTATACTTTAGTAGTTTTTTTTTAATTCTCTATATTGAACAATTTAGGATCTAATGGAAGAAAATGTCATTACTCGTACCTCTATGATGTAGTGACAAATAAAATTGACTGACTCATTTCCCCCTAACGATGTTTAGCCTACACAAAAACATGACAATTGCTTCAGTCCAAAACAGATTTAATCATCTGTGACAAGGTGGTGATGGTTATATAAAAAAGTGAAAACACACAGGGACATACAGTATTTATCAGACTGTCATCACCTAACCTGAGTAGACAAGCAAAGTAAATAAATATGCACTAAAACAGATCAACAAGCAAATAACACTAGTATAAAACTACAGGAACTACGTATCAGTGATTGAAACTATTTATAGTATCAAAAAATATGTGCTGTATATTCCAGGGTTATAATTTCTAGTGTGAAAAGCTATTTACAGTTACATTTTCATGTAAGAATGATTATACATATGATTATACAATGCAGACGCTGCATTTCAGACCCACTTCATGTGATAGAAATATTTTTTTAAATGTATAACAAATAATAAAAACACAATAATGACTTAAAACAAACAGCCCCATAAAAACCTGTTAGAGCAAGTGAAAAGATAATCATAAATAATATGCATAGGATTTGACTGTACAGAGGAGGGCACCCCTGGTGGCCAAGTACATAAAAAGCTACTACACATTCTAAATGCAAAATAAATGTAGCTTGAGATAACAAAAGGCTGCGGTATTTACAAGCATATTAGGCTAAAATCAGTTGACAAATAGTCAACAAAAGATTTTCTGCTAATGATTTCATATTTCCAGGAGCTTGCTCGATCGCCTTGTTGAGAGGGGTCAGGGAAGAATTTTTACTGGCCCCCGGGTGATTACTGTTTTTTTGCTTCCCTCTGGAATATGTAGGGGTGGGACGTCTGCCCACCTCCCTTGTTCTCTGTAAAGCGCATTGTGTTGCCTCTGGGTATGAAATACGCTATACAAATAAAGCTTTGATTGATTGATTGATTGATTGATTGATTTCCATAATTTCTGTATAGTGGAAATCATCATTTCAGCAAGTGGTAGGACTCATTCAGGCGAGAGATTGAAGGGAATTAATACATTCACAAACCATCTAAAATAAAAAGACATTGTTGGCATTCAGCCTATTGCTGATGGTCCCTGAGATCTGTGCACCGAGTATCTTTAGTGCAGATCATACTAGATGGTTTTGTGCAGCTCTTAGACTAAGTAACATCAATAGATTAATACCAGAGATTTATTGGGAGCATAACATGGCTGTACCAGTAGCCCTTCATAGGTAAGAAGAGTCACTGTTCTCCCCTTCTCAATAAGGAGAGTATATTTGCCTGATAAGGCCTGATATGAATGTATTCCCTGCTAGCTTCAGTGGCATCACTACCATAGTAAGTTAAAGACTCCAAAACCTGAAAAAAACATAATAATATAATAGAGAAAGCAATTGCACAAGATTTTGTGAGCTACAGTAGAAGATTGTGCCAGAAGGAAGTTCATTTTCACCAGAATCCTGCATAGACTACACTGATCATGACCTACTGCAAGCATGATTGGCTCAGAAAGAAATGTGGCTTAATAATCCTTTTTCCAACTCTCCCCTCTTAGTTTTTTTTTGGTTTAACCCGTCACAACCCCCCAGGGCTGGAGCGCGGCGTGGGGCATGATGAACTGGGGCGGTGGGGGGGGCGGGGGCATGACGTAGTAACCAAACACAGGTGGCGGAGGTGGAGGAGCACATACTGTGGTGAGGAAGACGGGACCCTTCTTCCAGGCAGGGGCCGGCACAGGTGCAGGGTGGTAGAAGTACTGCAGAGTGGTGGGGACCTACAGAGAGAAAGAGAGGAGGAGAAGAGGAGGAGGAGGAGGCAGTGAGAGGCAAGGAGATAAGCACTGATGCTTGAGCTTTCATTCGTTTTTATTCTATTTTACATTAGCTTTTAATTTTTAATTCTTTTACTTTTATTATTTCTTTTAAAAGTTTTCTCACTGGTGACATGATTTGTTTTTATCAATCTCTTTTTATGTAAAGCACTATGTGTTACACTGATTTGTATGAATGGTGCTATATAAATAAAATGACAATGACATTGACATTAATCCTCCAAAAACAGGAGACTTTTTTTTCCAATGACGGTAGCCATGCTAGACTAAATTTGATACCGCTTAAAAATCCCACTGTCATGCACAGGAAACTTAAAATGAAATTTTGACCAAGAATTTTGACTAATTGTTCTGGCGGGCATGCTGTCGGCCACCTCAGTGGAGTTTAAAGTGAGTTGGTTTACCAGGGTTTTGGTGATCTTCTGCTGCTGAGCCCGCAGCTGCTCCACTCGAAAGCGCTCCCGGAGCCTGGGCACCATCGTAATGACGCATGGCCTGGCCTCCGGCGCCTTCGCCTTGTCCTCCTTTTTCTCCCTCTTGTCCTCCCTCCCCTCCGTCTCCCTGTCCTTCCCCCCCCCCTCCTCCTCCTCCACGTCGCTGGACAACGCGGAGCCGCAGTCGGACGAGCTGGCGGAGTGGTAGTCGGATGTGTCGAGGTTCACGGAGCCCGGCGAGGAGGAGGAGGAGTCCTCGTCCTGCTCTCTCTTCGCCTCTCCGCGTTCGTCCTCCTCTCCCTCTTTAAAACGAGCCACGGTGAAGTGTCTGCAGTTCTCTCCTGACCTGTGTGATGTGAAGAAATGTGTAAATTTAAGTTTTCCGTACGACCACCGCAAGCACCGTCAATCACAACCTCCTCCTCCTCCTCCTCCTCCTCGTGTGTCCTCCTTCACTCATGACTCATCCCAAAGGAATCCTCCCGTGTCAGGGATGATGGTACCCTCCCACACCACAATCTGGCTGGAAGGCAGTCCTGTTTTTCTGCCCTGGCACTCTCTGTCTGAGGCGTGGCATCCTGTCGACGGTCATGTCGTGCTGTTGTTTTGAGCGTGTGTGTGTGTGTGTGTGTACCTGTGCGTACGCGTGCGATAGAGTGACTCACCTTGCGCACACCTCCAGGGGGTCAATCCACACAGTGATCTCACGAGGGAGGCCCAGCTCTTTGGGTTTGAGCTTGCTCTCCTCGCACGCCCTCAACACCGCCTCGTCCGACACGCCGCCGTTGTTAATCCTGATGCACCTTGAGAGGGGCGGAGGGGTCAAAGGTCAACCACGCCGCTCTAAATGCCTAACCTAGATACAGTGTGATCCAACAGCAACAAGCAGTTCTACACACAGAGAGGATGCATCATTTCAAAGATAAGGGAACCATGTCATTGTGACCGTGAAATTCTCACGAACCCACTTCCTGTTCAGTCATTTACCTGAATGCCTGTCCCTTGCTGGGGTTGTCGGGATACCAGTGCTTGTCATACTTCTCACACAGAAGCCCCCGAAGCTTTTCCGCAAACACGTCGGCTTTGTCTCCGACCAGCCCTCCGCGCTCCACAGCCAGACGCCTCAGGAAGTTCACCCCCGCGTTCACCTCTCGCTTCATCGTTTCTATGGAAACACAGATACAGGGGAAGCTGTTTTATGTTGTGGTCACCGGTTAACATCAAGGATTCGCTCCGACTGGATCATGTGGTGTGTTGTCAACAACGATGATGCAATTTAAAGCCAACAGACATGAAATGACTCTTTCAGTCTGATGTAGGGCAGCAGGAACTCGAGCTCTGCTGATAACAGCACTTCCTTGTGTAGTCAGATCTTGTGTTTTCTAGTTTTCTTACCTTGGTACAGACTTGTTTATCTGTTTGGTTCATGGGAGAGAGATTGGTTCATATTGCTGCCTCCTACTATCTTGACACTCTGACTGAACTGCATTTCGCTTCACTTCATCATTCAGTCTTAACAAGCTCCCATTGCAGCTGTATTCTGAGATGGGCGTTTGGCGAAGAGGGAGTCCTCAGCGACTAGTTCATCCGTTAACCAATCACAGCATTTGAAATCGCATTCAGAGGACGCTGATTGGCCTGATTGGAATTCCAACCAGAGACAAGTCTTTTCAGACCATGAATCGCATTTTGAAAATTCTGATTCAGGGGCTGGAGCCAGGCTAGCCTTGTACCAGACCTTCTGTCATGTTGACACACAGAGAACCAAGGACTCTGGTCTCAGCAGAGGCAAACAAGATGCAAACCAACTCTGCTGTTTCCATTCGAGTACTTTGTGACGCTCATGCAAAGCCTGTCCGATCCGGTTAGCGGCAGGTCTTTAGATAAGTCTGTCTGTTTGGGTAGAATAGTCAGACTGTTGTTGGAGATGTGGCCGTGCAGCTGGTTGGCTGGCGGGGGAGAGCAGCAGTGTGAGAGCAGACACACCCTGGCCTTCACTTCCTCGTTTCAAGGTGCGCACTAGAGCTGTTTGTTATTGTTGGTGACAAAAATGAGGGTCAAACCGAGAAACACCACTGTTGCATCAGCTTGTGTGACGGGATAATTAGAATGTATTTTTAGAGCTTTATCTTACAGCTAACAGCTCAATCATCCCTAGCTCTATATCATTTACAAGTTTTAAATCATGTATATTTGATGCCAATAATAAATTTTAAAAAATAAGTACAAAGGGTTAAATTTGCTACTGGCTTATACAGTGTAGTACTGCCTCTGTTATGGCATACTGATGTATTGTTGAAAATAATTTTTTTATTTACTATTTACCTTTAGAATATAGTTTTCACATTTTGTCTTTACTGTAGGGTGCTGTGACAGAGTATTATAATATAACAAACATTTGAGTATCAGCTTGAACTTGGTGAATGAATGGTGAATACAGACATGTGTTGTTTGAGGGATTTCCTGTTTCAAATAGCTGATATAACTGTTTGCAATAGCTTTGTCTTACACCACAGAATGTACCATTTGTTGGTACAGGTGTTTTGGAAGAGTGAGCTAGGAATCAAGTATGATTACTATGGTACATGTTAAAACTGCCAGTTGGAGTGCCATGAGTGAAGTTACAGACACAGACTACCCCTACTTCAGACTGACAACCCCATCTACAAAGGACTTCTTACCTACCTAAACTGACAAGTAGCAGTCTGGCAGTGAAGTCTTCCACTATACAAAAGTGTATTAACCATTGGTAATTTTAATCAAATTAATTAATAAAATATATATATACATTTAGGATGAGGCCACGTTTTACAGGTCAAAAACATGACAGTTGGAACTTAAACAGGCTATAAGTTGTCATTATCTCACTGGAATTAGCCAGCCCTGTTCTTGTCAGGTAGGGCAAACAAGTCTGTGATTGACTCATCATATTGAATGCAGCCTATTCTGATTCAGTCAGCGGATCTGCAAGCACATCCTGTAGGAGTCCGTCACCAGACAGTAGCTATAGACGTGTAGCGCTGAGCCGCCTGATTGACATATTTACCCCTCTATTAAGACAGCTGTCTGCTGCCTGGTGGACTGCTTTAATAATCACTGAGGTGTTGACAGTGCAGAGTCCGTTATTGATATGTGTGTAAACAGTAACTCACCCCATACAGACCAGCAACCACACAACTCACAGAAACCAATTAGCAGAGCCTTGTTATCCCACTTTTAAACTGTCAGCGTGCTTATAGACCTACAATATTCAGACCTGACGACTAGCCTGTGGACTTTTTGTGTAGGGTATTGACACCAGGTATTTGCATTTTAAAGCACTCAAACCAATGAAGATGTATTTTGCTCGAGCAGGCCACTGGCATTATTGCTGAAGCTTGTTCAGTGAAGCTTCCACGTGTTGGCTGAACAATATACAAAAACAATATACAAAAACATGTGAGCCACCTGAATTTGGGTACTTTGTAGCCTACTGTAGACAGAATACTCAGGGGAAACTTCAGAGATGTCTGAGGTTTTGAATGTCAATGCACCCACCACGGCCTCGCATGGAGACAAAGCGAAACAGGAGTCTGAGAAACTGGTTCTACGCTTCAGGCTCACAAGGAGGGGAAACGTGCACTGCCTACGACTAGTAAGGCTTCACCACGTGTTTTTGTGGTCACAGGGGGAGAAAAGGGAAGAGTTCACTGAATTTCCGATAAAATGTAACATGGTAGCCAATTTTCTTTTCAGAAAACAATAGTTCCCACGAAGACTGTAAGCTATTTTCATACAAGAGGTCAACGTGACACTGTTGACATCTGCCAATTTTATATTGCGTCTTTTTCGTTGTTCTCGGTGCGTAAACCATAACCCCCTATAACCACCCTGGCCACGAGCCGCCTGTAAAGCCCCTATGGAAATTCTATGACCAATGGGTTTTACGCAATACGGGAAATGTAGCAAGTTTGCATGTAGACCTAACTTATTAGTTTAAGTAGGCTAGCCTATCCCATCGAAAACAAAGTGATCAGAAATATTTATATAGGCTACAATAATCGATAGAATCCACTAATATCGCACATTGATACGATCTTTCTTATTTCGTATAGACACAAACTATAGGCTATACATAGGATACTTTATTATTGTTTTATTACTATGCAAACTATGGCGGACTACTTTTTTTGTTTACAATATCGCCTAGCCAATAAGCCAGAGCTATGGAAATGTAAGTTACTATAGGCTCCTATTTCAATAATACGAGGTTTATTTCCGCATGTAAAAAATAATAATAACATGAATTCAACAATAAAACATTGACAACCAACTAAAATATATATACGATTAAATACTATAAACATGATTAAATACTTACCAATTTGGCGTTTATAAATATCCACTAAATTGACGGTCCGTTCTTTATTTCCTCTTCAGTTGGCCGTGTATTGCTAATGACTTGTGTGATTATTGTCAGCACATGTTGCTTCCTTGTTCTTTGTCCTGTAGCCTGCAGTCAAAGCAATCCACGTTACTGGTTTTGCATTGGCCTGTTGTATCTGTTGGGCTGCTATCAGCGAGACGTAACATTACCGTCATCTGACTCACTTCCTTACTCAGAGTGTGAGCAACGCTGCTGCTGCTATTAAAGCCTACGCTAGAGACAGCGCGTATCGCCCAAATATGGAAAGCCCCGGTTGCCGACTTGTCACGATTAGTCATCTTTTGTCATCCATCTTCTCTAATTTGTCGCCTATCCCTTTTATTCATTTTTATGTCTAGCATTGCCCCATTTATGTCAGCTTGAAAGGGTATTATAGTTTGCATAGTAATAAAACATTAAAATGATAGACTATACCCATTTTAATAAATTATTATAAAGAAACTGATGAAGTAGCCTACATTGAAGACTGTTTGCCTGTCTGTGGATACTATATGGACCATGTGTTGCAAGGATCCAGACCCCCTTTGACTGGCCCCTTGCAGAATGAGCTCTGATGTCTCTGGTCAGTACCGCACCCAGAGATGCCAACACAGGACCGCTTGACTGCATCTTGCAGACCTGCCTGTGTGTGTGGCCATTTCACTATGCAATGATTCCCCCTAGGGGATCATTAAAGTATCTGTCTGTCTATCTATCTTGTAGCCTATTTGTATGCACTTATGTGGGGGGAAATGCAGTTTTTGTACAGGTTTCATGTGTATATCAGTGTCAACGAGGGAGAAAACTTGAGGATAATATGTCCCCGTCTTCTCTAAGACACGGGTCTACAGCCAACTGTGAGAGTGCTGAGGCTACATCTGGTCAAGTAAGATATTTACGACGTTTCCCAATATTATCTACAACTGTTATAACACTGTTAAAGCAGATTTGTGTCTGTGTGACCTACTGAAACGAACAGCCAAGGTTATGTGTCTGGATGCGTCTGCAGAGCGGTGAGTCCGTCTGCCTGACTAGTCCCAGGAGTTTCACTCATGACGTCATCCACTGTCCAGACAGGTGTTCGAATGTGCTGTTCCTCTCAATGGCCACTAGAGGGCACATCCATCTGAACCATTTCTCTCTCTTCCTCCCTCTCTTCAGCTCTCCATCATACTCTCTCTCTCTCTGTCCCTCTCTGACTCTCACTCTCGTCCACACATCCATTCCAAGGTGGCTTCATGGTTGTCTTTTATAAGGTGCCGTCAGTTTGGTCGTGGCTGGGCAGGATCCAGTTTGTTAGATAGCTGTCTGGTCTCTCCCTCTGCCTCTATAACCCCCATTCCTCAGTTGGATCATAGTCCCTGCCCCAGATGCCAACTCAAGGGGAAATTATTGCTGTGTGTGTGTGAGTGTGCGTGCGTATGTGTGTGTGTGAGAGAGAGAGAGAGAGAGAGAGAGAGAGAGAGAGAGAGAGAGAGAGAGAGAGGGAGAGATCGAAAGGGGGAAGATGGGGTGGAAAAGGACGAACGAGAACAGATGGAGGGATTATAAGGTGACTGCCATCATGTAAGTTTTATGCAAAAAAGTAAAGCTGTCACCGACATGCGGTGGTGTGTTTCTGTGACCGAAAAAGGCATAGAGGCACGCACATCCTAACACCCTTTGGCCGGCACTCCTGCTCCATTTCCTCAGCCTCTGCCTCAGTAGGCAGATTCCAGTCATTGACTGCAGGGTTGACTGTGGCGTTTGTTCTTTAAACAAGCGGTTCCTTTGGCTGAAGAGCCCAGGGTCGTTGGGCTTCCTGCCCCGCTGAGGAGGGATGTAGGGATGTTGTGGAACCCAAGATCGGTCTGGCCTGACTCCTTACAGCCAAAGCCTCCACGCAACTGTAAGAAGAGGTTTCTGTTAGGCTACTATTGTATTTTCACACTAGTTTTTTTTGTCTTGTTGGTATTTCATTATGACTCCCCGTGTCTTCTGTATGAATGGAATTTCTTTTCGAAGCATCAAACACATTCCTCACAAGATCATTGATCTGGAAGATAATGGCTGAGAATCTGACAACCTGACCTCAAATTCAGATCATTTTCCCGCTGTTTCAGTGTGAGCCGTTCTCCGACTGCGGCGCCTGCTGTCAATGAAGCGCCCACACACACACGCACACACACACACACACACACACACACACACACACACACACCGCACGACAACCTGCTTCGCCTTTAAAAACATATTGATTTCTCTGTTTCGCAGGGAGCTTAATGCGATCGATCGGCTCAGCCCTTTCAAGATCAGCGCCAGTATAAGCATCTCTTCCCCTAACACACACATACCGCCTCCTTCCCCTCAGGTAATGATTGTCCTTGGGCAGGAGAATAGTTTGTCTGCATTAGGAGTGAAGTGTTTCTAATGGAATTGGGTCTTTCTCTCGTCCCCCAGCCACACCCCAGCCTCCCAGGTCTCCAGTAATGCGGTTACATCGGCTACAGAAGGTGTATGTGCTGTGGCTTTAACAAAGGTGAGACAGAATGCAGCACACCTCTCCTCTGACCTTTAATATCCACTTGCCCTCACCCCCCGCCCTCCCTCCATGGCTCCCCACTCCTCCTCGTTGGGTCGATACCCGTTTGTATTTGCAATGCATTAGAGCAGTGCCTCCCTGCCAGATTGAAAAAGGAGAGAATGCCGTTCGGCTCAATTTGGGTGCTTGCGGTCCAATCACATGAGCGAGATTCAATAGGTTCTAGGTGTTGCGAGGGTGGACACTTGCCCCAAACTATGCTCTCAATGATCAGATTTTGTATTTTGGTTAGATTTGGTTTATGCCTAGTTATAGTTATACACAAAGTTATTTCTGGTCTGGTTGTGCATTTAGGCTGCCTTATCATGCCTGCTTGTCTTACTAACACATCAGGAAGTGTGAAAGCATCACTCTGTTGGAACATTTGTTCGAAATATCATTCGGTGCCATTTTTAGCCTATATTATGTCAAAGGACCAGTCTTTCATATGCAAAACATGGATACCCTCTGTTCCCATGGTGATTTTTATGCTGAGAGGTTTATTTAGGGGCTCCAACACATTTTGTAGCTCGTCAAAAGGTTGATGTACAAAAACCTTGAAACCTCTTCCAATTTCATCACATCACTGTAAAACATTAACAACAATACATTAACCTGACTTAATGTTTGGTGCTCTGTACCCATTTTGACTGAGTTTGTTCTACCTTTTGTTCTTAAAGTCACACTGAAATGAAAAAAGCATTCTGTCCCATTTTGGTTCACATAATTGGTCATAGTGTTCACCTATTCAACGATGTATGCCCAAAAAATTACAAAGTTCTACTTTTGTTGTAATCTTATATCAAAGTATATCATTTTTTACTTCCTGGAAAACGGTAGGTCACGTGCAATGACGACAACAGGTACCTTGGATTTTAGGCCAATAATCTCAGACATCCACCTGTCAATCAACGCTATCCTTCTATCAAGTTCTTAAAACCCGTCCACGTGTCAATGTTCTAATGAAATTCCTCTAAACATATGTCCGTTTCAGTGCGACTTTAAACTCATTTCAAATGTATTGAACTAACAGTTTTCTGTGTTCCTGGGGGGGAAATATCACTAATACGTTGTTTTTTTAAACTTAATTTTCCAAAAGCAACATGGTTTAAAGTCAAGTCATGCAACACATACAGTGCACAGGTGCCCCTCACGCCCCTCCAACACAAAATTATATCAGCTGTCAATCGAACTAATGTCAAGTTTGTCAACACTTCACTGACAAGTCTAGCTAGCTAGCTAGTTACTGAGGCAAGGAGCTGGTGGTGTTCAAACAAGTTTAGCTAAACTAGCCGGATTTATGATGAACAAAGAAAGTGGCCAGGCTAAGAAAAATCTGAAAACATATTTCCATGTGGTATGGTAAAGCGAATCCCCCCCACGAACGTGAAGGATAAAATTGTGTGCCTCAATTATTTGCAAATGTTGGGCTGACTTACCAGCGGTTCGTTGACCGCCACTTCACTCAAGTCCAAGGCAACTTTGCACGGGACTATCCTTCGACTGACAGACATGCTCCACTATTCATGTCTCACAAGTAGTATTTTAAAACGTATTTTACTAAAGGTTACATTTCACACTATAAAAGTTGTGCATGTGGTAGGCTAATGAGAACTGTAAAGTGCCCTTCTACACATGCTGTTTGTTAGCATATATCTCAATGACACTTCGCTAGCTAACTAGTATCAAAAACGAAGGTAAGAACGCTGACTTATCCAATAATAAATTTGGCATTGACTATTATAAGTCGTCTTTATTTGTATAGATTAAATGCATTGGCGCGGGTCATAAGAATAGCGCGCGTTGTAAGAATAGCAGGCAGGTCCCACCACAGCTGTGGTTTCCGATTTAAGCCGATCCGGATCCCCCGACGGGCCCGCTGCGGCAAGTTTCTTCAAGAACTTCTTCTGGAATGGGCTATCGTCTGGTATGTCTGTAACCCACCCACAAAAGTGGTTTAGTTATCAATGCTTATATATCTTCATACCATACATTTCAGACACTAACTTGACATAAAGTATACTAATTTTTCATCTAAGTTATAGGCCTGCTGCATATTTGGTATAATGAACATCTCTTTACGGCAGCGCCCCCTAGCTTTATACAGCTGCGCCTGCGTGCACGTGCTGTTTTAGAGAAATGATTGATGGGTGACAAGAGGGAAAGTTCTGCTGCGTAGCCTATAGAGAAATTATTGAAAGAGTATATTATTCCCAAGTATTTGGTGTGTCTACCACAGAATTGTGTGTCTGAAATCCTGCTTCTGTATTAGGTAAGCTCATTTGAGTTTGAGTATTGAAAATAAGTATTTTGTTGATAACTTGACTAATCCACATGTAGTCTATTGTACTAGCTAGCGACAGAACGTAACTAGCTGTCTTACTCTTTGCAATGCGAGTGACAATTCGTTTTCCTGGTCATTCTGTTTAATTGCAATACTGTTCTAGAAGGTTGTGCATGTTATCAAACGATCATTTTGATGTTTGTCATTTTGCACTTTAGGTTGTCATGTTTTAGCAATGCAATTCAATGCAACAGGTTTGATACTATTCTGCACGGTGTGCATTGATTCGTGCATGACGTTCTCTGCAAAGCTAGCTATATACAGCTGCGCCTGCGTGCACGTGCTGTTTTAGAGAAATGATTGATGGGTGACAAGAGGGAAAGTTCTGCTGCGTAGCCTATAGAGAAATTATTGAAAGAGTATATTATTCCCAAGTATTTGGTGTGTCTACCACAGAATTGTGTGTCTGAAATCCTGCTTCTGTATTAGACCATACTGTGTGCTGCTGCTGCTGCGACATCTGCGCTGGAGAGACGGGACCTTTGTGGGTGCACGTGACGGGTGCATGCGGACTGCTTGGACTGTCTGGACATCGCGCCAGCATTTGGCTCCTTTGCTTCAAAACAAAGGACACTAGGAAGATTTCTCTTCAATCAGAAGTAAGACCATTCCGAGCACCAGTGGCTCAGAACACTGTGGGACACGGTTGTGCACAACAAATAACCTTGATATTGCTGCAGCTAGGCTCTTTATTTTATTTTGCATTTTTGTTATTTCTGAGTGGCAATCTCATTTTGGATGTGGAACAATAATATTGTATAAGGGTTTCTAATTGATTCTAAGTGATTTTGACAAATCCAATATTCAGACGAGATCACTTTTGTCAAATTTGAACATTTATTATACAAGCGGCATAATACATGCATATGAATTTTTGGCGGTGTGCTCTGTCCGGGGGGCCCCCTGCCTTCCACCGGCGTGGAAAGCGCGTTAGCAGGGGGAGGCAATCTAGGTGTTCCCCCCCTCTGGGCCAAGCCCTTGGCCCAGAGAGCCAGGAAGGGGGAACGGCATCCTGCCTCAATGACGATCAGAGTGGGCCGCGATCGGGAAGACGCTCGGAGGTAACTCAGCCCACTAAGACCGTCAAAGAGTGCCACAGGAGGACTGCTGTACATTAAAGTCCCTGGTCCCCACGGGCCGACGCTTCGTGGGTTCCGCGGGAGATACAGCCTCGTGTCTCTGCGTCCATGGCGCCCGCCATGGAAAGCCACAGAGACCAGCTAGCGGCTACTCTGGCATCCACCGGCCGACGCTGGTGGAATACCTGCAAACTACCCCCCAAGAACACACCAGCAACTCCGCGGCCCGCATGCGCAGAAGGGTTGACGGAGAGCGCTCTGACTGATGAGCCAGACAACATTTAATAGTGCACCAGCCACATGACCGCCTGAATACGCAGTACCCCCCCAACCCAATGTCACAGTCCACTCATAGTTCTCTGGGCATCCAGAATGTCCTGGACTCCGGGCCGTAGGTAGCGTCCATAAGCAGACGAGGACCATCGGCCCATGGACTTCAGGGTAGACACCGGGGCGATGGCGGCGGCGGTGGTTGCCGCTCCTATACGGAGGGAGTGTGCAGTGTACCGGACCGGTGGGAGCCCGCACGCCTGGCAGAGGGCGCGGAGTCTGGCGGCAAACCAGGCTCCGGTCATGGGCTTTGCCTCTCTTATGAAGAGGGGCTCCCCCTCACCGGCCTGGGGTCTGCTCGTCAGGTAGGAGCTCATGGAGGACAGAGGACAAAACAAGGTGTTATTGCCAGATAAATAAACGGTCACGCCGGCACCAGCTCTGTCCGCCTTTGAATGCTTCAGGTGCAGGACGAAATAGCGCGCGTGCAACGTGACATCTGCCCGAGTGAGGTCGTGCGCGGGGTTGAATGACAATGTGCGTGTAGAATATTCACCGACCTTAAAGGAAAATGCTCGTTTTTGACAACCTGGACCTTATTTACGACATATTATAAGAAGTTTGACTCACCGAGATCACTTTTGTGTTGTTCGGAGGCCTGTAGAAGAAATTTAAAATCCAGCGCGAGCCAGTATATCCATGTAATCGCGTCGGACGGGGCAACGGGAATGCAGTTTCTCAAAATCCATTTTCGGCCGCTAAACGGTTGTTTTCATCAATCAGATTGGAAGAATCTACAGTTGAGATTCCTCAACGCTAGGCATTGTAGTGGTTTTCAAATACGAGGTCTTTAGCCTCTGTAATATGATCTTTACACGCCTCTCCCCCACTTGCTCCAGCACGCATGCGCACAGGACAGCGCGCAGACTGGCTATTCTCCCTCACATTCTCTGCGCTACGATCGTTGTTGGTGTCGAGAATATTGTCGTCGTCATTCGTCAGCAACAATCCGATCGTAGCGCAGAGAATGTGAGCCGGAGAATAGCCAGTCTGCGCGCTGGCCTGTGCGCATGCGTGCTGGAGCAAGTGGGGGAGAGGCGTGTAAAGATCATATTACAGAGGCTAAAGACCTCGTATTTGAAAACCACTACAATGCCTAGCGTTGAGGAATCTCAACTGTAGATTCTTCCAATCTGATTGATGAAAACAACCGTTTAGCGGCCGAAAATGGATTTTGAGAAACTGCATTCCCTTTGCCCCGTCCGACGCCATTACATGGATATACTGGCTCGCGCTGGATTTTAAATTTCTTCTACAGGCCTCCGAACTACACCAAAGTGATCTCGGTGAGTCAAACTTCTTATAATATGTCGTAAATAAGGTCCAGGTTGTCAAAAACGAGCATTTTCCTTTAAGAGACCCATAGAAAGCTGTGAGAATGACTGTTTCCAACATTAAATACGAGTGACCACCAAAACACCCCTGCCTCAACCGTGCGATTAACCGATGAACGAGCGAAGGAGTGAAGGGAAGACGTATATCCATGCCTTGGGGATGCTCTTCGTGATGCCATTAAGGAGGAGCTGGACGGATCGGTTCCCCAGCAGAGAAACGGTGGAGGGGTCCAGGCATCGCATGTGGAATGAACACCTGCAACAAAACTCTTAACCGACTGAGGCCGCAGCCGCCTAGACACGACACAATGAACTATGAATGCTGATAGTATTGAATATTCACAGGCATGACGTTTACATTGAATATGGAGCAGAGCGTAGTGGACGCCGGGCCCCAGGTAGCGTTCGTATGCCGATGAAGGGGTCCAGGCAGCGCATGCGAATTTGTACGCCTGCTACGACACGTTCGACCGATCGAGGCCGCAGCCGTCAGGATCCAACACGATGGAAAATAAATGCTGAGAAACCGAAACGCTAGCGGGCACGAGGTTCATCAAATGTGGAGCAGAACGCAGCGAAAAGAGACCATGCAGTCGCATTGGTCAATGCGGTCCGGGCCAGACCAGCTCTCATGCATCGGGCAGCGGATACAGTAGGGCACGAGGCATCGCTTGGTCCAGAACCATCCGCTGAAGAGGCAGACCAGGCCGGACAGGGCCGCCCGCAGCCGGGCACAGTCTGCAGAACTCTGTAATTCAAAAAGGGAAGCGAGTCTGCGATTCGATCGTTGAGCCGGGGACGAGGATGCGTGGAAAAGAATTTCCCCCTGCCCGGACAGCCATGCGACAGCGCACGAATTATTGACGAACGGAATGTACGAACGAACATAGTTGATAAATACACGGTGCACCGTTATGCAGAAGAGAAGCGTTTCCTAGACCACTGAGGGGCCCCGCAAAATATTAGCGACGATAGAGAAACTGCACGTCGCGCATAACACCCTATCCATCGTCCAGTCGACAAACCGATCATGTCATGCACGCAGCATTATAATCAGGTGATTAGTCTTTGAAATAACGCAGAGGGCTAAATGCGAAGAGCAATGCAGGATCCCAACGCAGCGTAAAACGACACATCCGACATTGAAGCGTGACCAGCGCAGCATACATCCCTTTTACATTTAGAAATAAAAGCCCGTAAACCCTGCCCCAACACCGCGGAGGAGCAGGCGACGAACGTAAATGGTGGAAGAATAAGCACCGCGTTAAACCGAACAGCCAGGATAGTCGCGCACACGCAGCAGATTGCAGAGCATAATGGCTTGAAACAATTGATGACAATGCACAGGTTACAGTACGTTGCCCTAAGAACCATGCAGTAGCCCGATGCTACTGACCCGAACTAATTATAAAGCCAATAAACTGCAATAATTGGTAAGGCATCATCGCCGTCGTTGTCCCCGAACGAGGTTTGGACACGCCGAAGCAATCGGCCATACAAGCCAGGCCTACCAGACAGGCGAGACAGCCTTAATATTATTATAATATTTATCGTTCCTTATCTCATGACTTACAGTCATCAATTTATTCCTTATTTATCTTTACATGGTTTGCATCCCCGGAAGCAATTCCGATGCGATCATGAACGTCAAGTCCCTACCAAAATATGTAGGGGTGGGACGTATACCCACCATGTCCTTAGGAAAGCGCACTGAGCCGCCTCAGGGCATGAAATGCGCTATCAAACAAGCTTAGATTGATTGATGGGGACACAGCTAGCATTAGCCACACCGAACGGCTAACGCTAGCTGCGTGGAGGCACTCGCAATCATGGGTGCTAGCGAGTAGAGAGCAGATCGGCCGGAACCCTCGGGCTGCAACGATTGAACGCGAGAAACACGAGCTAGTATTAGAATAATGAGCTAGTATTAGAATCATGAGCCAGTATCAGAATAATGAGCTAGTATCAGAATAATGAGCTAGTATCAGAATAATGAGCTAGTATTAGAATCATGAGCTAGTATCAGAATCATGAGCTAGTATCAGAATAATGAGCTAGTATTAGAATCATGAGCTAGTATTAGAATCATGAGCTAGTATTAGAATCATGAGCTATTAGAATCATGAGCTAGTATCAGAATCATGAGCTAGTATCAGAATCATGAGCTAGTATCAGAATCATGAGCTAGTATTAGAATCATGAGCTAGTATTAGAATCATGAGCTAGTATCAGAATCATGAGCCAGTAATAGAATCATGAGCTAGTATTAGCAATCCAACATAATGATGCCCCGACGTGCAATACGGGAACCTTGACGAACGCCAGCTAGCTAGCAACGAGCAGTATAGCCTGTCATGCGGCCAGCGAATCCACGAACGAGCCGCGAGGGGAGGACTTATGGTGCGTTCGTTTGCGGTCGGAGGTGGCAAGTCGCAAGTGGCAAAATACCTACCTCTGACCTGTGTGCATTCGAGCTATATAACATTATATCACAGCCACCTAGTTATATCTAGTGCATTCGAGCAACTGGGGGCTGAGAAACATATCCAAATTTGCGACGAGGAAGTGCGAGTTCATGCGGTGTTGTATTTTAATAATTCCTAGTAGCAAGTCGCAATTTGCCACCTCCCATTTATAAACGAATGCACCATGAGATGAACCAAATACATAGAGAATCCACATAGCACGTCCACGCCCGAAACTGCAAACATTTCAATGGTGAATGCACCCGGCGCACATCGACAGTTGAGTAATGCGGCAGACGAGGCATGGAGAACCTCCGACATAGCGGCTCATGAATGAAACCCAGTGACCGGCGCGTAGCAATTTTCAAACGGACTTCCAACGCAAGCTATGCGAGCAACTGAACCATACGCAAGTATGGCACTACGGTGCTACAGGGAGACGGGCACCTCGGCCTCGGAAGCCGGCGCTCCACGACGCCACTAAACGGACACCCAAACCACGGACCGGAGAGACGACGCGGGCAGAGAGGAACGCAAGAGCAGAGAACGCGGAAGCAGCGAGGACACCGCGGGCAGCAGATAGCAAACGCACCAAATCACAATATGAGCACGGAACGCGAGCAAGACGCGGAGCAGCGAGCAATAGCAGGAATGGCAGCGGACGCCAGAGCAGAGAACGCGGAAGCAGCGAGCATGCAATGCACAACAGCAGTAAAGGCAAGCGCGAACAATGACATGTTTTGACAGCTTAAATACATGCGCTCTAGTGAGCTGACCAATGCTATGACAGCTACAGTCAGCTGGTGCTGCGTCATGCGTGACTGATTAACCTCTGCTGACCCCCCGGCCGTGACGTACGTGCCTCGGCTGAATTTGCGTCGTTGACTTCATTTTTCAAAATAATAATAATATTTTTCTAAAACCTGTGTTTCCGGTGTTTGATTCAAACTAAGTATTCCCACAGCCCGTAAGTGAGGAAATAGTTGTATGTCTTCACAATTATCATCCTTCTTCATACTCCAACCCAGGACTCTTGCTGTAGTGATCCTAGACCCTGTAGACTTGTTTCAGCAGGAAATTAAAGGTTTTATGTAATACCTGGTTACATGTCCATGTTTTATTCTATAGCGACTGTCGAGTTCGAGTCCGAAAACCAAGCACTGATCAGAATAGAAACCTGTCCCCCGAGGAGAGCCTGGAGACGGGAGATTAGGCACCTCTATTCTTACGGCCACCGTCTTTTAACCATCAATATATTTAGGGTTAAGGTTGAGTTAGGGTTAGAGTTAGGGTTAAGGTTAGGGTCCCGTAAGAATAGAATGTGCCAATAATGTGTCAAGATAAAAGTCAATAAGTCAAGATAAAAGCACAACTATAAAGTCCTTATGAAAGCAGCTAACGTCACCTTATGAAAGCTATAACGTTAGCTAAGTTAACTACTCAATTATACGGGGAGTGGTCCTTGTGTGGCTCGCAAGAAGAGAACATTGTCAACACCCTACTTCTCCAACATATTTAATACTTCTATACTAATACTCTTGAATGCCCTCTTGTGCAAATAACGTTATTTTGTTATGGAGGACCGGGATAACTGGAGAAGATGCTAGGCCCTTCTGTGGACGACCCGATGAGTTTAATTCAGCTGGTTAATTTGAGTGTTTTAATTATGTGAATAAAACAGGCTAATACAAAAAGTAGTTTAATTCAGCTGGTTAATTTGAGTGTTTTGATACATATGTGAATACAGTAGGCTAATATAAGATAGGAGTAGCTCTTGGCCAGATGAAATAAGGTTGGAGACCTTCACCTTGCACTTGCCTGCATTGTGTGGTGTTGTGTC
Organism: Borostomias antarcticus; assembly: GCF_949987555.1. Classification (NCBI taxonomy): domain Eukaryota; kingdom Metazoa; phylum Chordata; class Actinopteri; order Stomiiformes; family Stomiidae; genus Borostomias; species Borostomias antarcticus. Next base: position 10,347,912 of record NC_140241.1, on the reverse strand, counting down.
TTTTCAGTTGGTAGACATTTGTTGTGAATAGTATGTGTACTCCATTGTGAATACTGCCGGCCCTACTGTGACCTTTCTGACGGTCATGCATACTGGTTTGTGACGCTCACACCCCCTGTTCTGAGTGACCTCACCTAACCCACAGCGCTGGGCCCAGAGGGAGGTCAGACAGGCTGGTGCTGCTAACCACGGCTGTCTGAGAGTCCCACGCAAGCTGTTGTGTGTGACCCCTATTGTTCAGAGTTCCCTTCCAGTGTAGCTTCACAAACCAGTGTGAAAGGCACCCTCTGCTCTTATGGTGAGATGCTGCTGGATAATTACTAATACAGCTCATACTGTACTGTATAGGGACTGGACACACATTTTGAAAGTGGACTTATGGCTCCAAACATGATTCAGACACAAATCATGAAGAGAAAATACACTTCTTCAGTTTCCGCTGCCTAAAATCTTTATTTTACGTTTCTAGTGTTCTATATCTTCATTAGACATATGAGGCCTATAGACGAATAACCATACAAGTGCATTTGGATGTTTTGGGGAGAGCTTGATCATTAACAGAATACAGACCATCCTAATAATATTTTGTGTGAATGATACATCACTTGCAAGTAATCTATGTAGTGCTACTGTATGCATTTAATCCTCTTTTGATGTAAGAGTCATAAATCACTGAGATTACAAAACAGTCACACTCCTGTAAATGTAAATGACACATTATGGCTATTCATCTGTAGGCTTCATATATCAGACGGGTCTTAGGGAGGTGAAAGTTACTTGATTTACTTGAACTAACGTTGACAAACGTTTCCCCTCCCCCTCATCTCTTCTCTCCCCTCCGTCTCTCTCTCTCTCTCTCTCTCTCTCTCTCTCTCTCTCTCACATGTCTGGAAGCCCGAGGAGGGGAGGGGAGGTACAGCGAGGAGTTCAAGTGTGCAGCCAGGCTCAAAGACGTTCCTGGGTTTGTTTGACAAACGGAGAGAGAAAGGAAAGGGGAGTGGAAAAGGCACAAGGCTGAAGTACGCAGCAGAGTACGGGGTAATGGCACGGGGATCGTTTCAGAAAAAGGGGGGAAATTTGAAAGAAAAAGAAAAAAAAATTGTGAACGGGGAAAGAGAGAAAAATGTCCGTCCCCTCCCCTATCCTCTCCACTTACACACTCCTCCTCTTTCCCTCCCCCTAAGATAGTCCTCTCTGAACCACCCCCCCCTCTCTCTCTCTCTCTCTCTCTCCCTCATTCCTGCCCTGCCTGCACACACACACGATGACTGATGCCTTCTCTCTCCCTCCCTCCCTCCCTCTCTCTCGTTCTCCCTTTCTCCAAGCTCCGCTCCACAAGACGGGACTTTCCCCCCCCCCCCCCTTCCGTGTGTTTGTTCTTTTAGCAGCGTACGGAGGAACCGGTTCTGTGCAGCTCTGGCTCATGCTCTCCCAGTCACCAGCCCAGCAGCAGACCAGACATGCCTGCCCGCCTCGCCACAAACAGCCTTCCGCCACGTCCGCCGCTCTGATTTTCACTGCGTTTATGTTCTTTTCTAGTCGATATTTCCCCCTCTTTTTTTTCTCTCTTTACCCCTCTGCTCTCTCTCTCTCTCTCTCTCTCCCTCTGAAGTCCCGTCAACAAGCAGGGGAGGGAAAACGGATGGAAAAGAAAGGTGCTTGCTGGAGGAGAGATGAGGCAGAGAAGGTGAGCGGGAGAGAGGAGCGGAGAGGAGCGGAGAGGAGAGAGGAGCGGAGAGGAGAGAGGAGCGGAGAGGACGGGCGCCAGGCTGCTGCTGGGCTGAGAGACCCGGGGGGAAGCTGATAAAGACAGGAGTGGAGGAACGAAGGATGATCCGAGTTGAAATCGGGACGAAATCGCGGGAGCAGGAAAAAATGGCGAGACTCGTCTGACCCTGAGCTGGTATTTTCTCATTTCTTATTATTCACATTTTTCTTCTTTAAAAAAAAACCCCAACTACTTCCTACGCTGATTTTTTCTTTATATATCTGGGGATACTTATCTGTCTGTACCTCTAGGGCTCTCAGCTTGGCTTGTCTGTCCTCCTGGTTAAAAAGTGCCTCTGCCCGTTTGTGTACTTAAAGTGCTTTTCCCTTCCTCTCTCTCCCACTGGAAGGCTTTTCCTCTGTCCATGCGCTTCTCGTCCCGCTCAGTGGACTGAAATGCAATGATTGCTTTTGTTTTACGCAGCATTTATTTGTATTTCTTCTAACTGACGGTTCCCTGTGTGTAACCCAGGCTCTGAGCCAAAGGCTCAACTTGATTTTGGGGCCCAGTTCTGAGTCTGAAAGGGAGGGAAGAGGTTTTGGGGGGGTCGGCGGTGGGGGGGGGACAACCAAATTTTAACCGTTTTGTTGTTTGTTCGATCTATAACGGCTCGTATTTACGTATCACCTTCGTATTCTCCGCTCACTCATTAAATTACTGTTTACCGGACGGCTGTGAGCCGTTTTGAAAAGTTTGAGCAAATGTTTAAACTGGGAAAAGGGCGACATTGTGTATAGCTCAGTTTTTTTGGGGTATCCCCCCTCGCCGTTCTCCGGGCCTGACTCCTCCCATCATCCCTCCACTTCCCCTGGCGCTCAGGCCGCCTGCGTGCTCCGTATCCGCCGGATCGTACGACATCGAGACGCATCTGACGGTGTTCTGACACTTTTATTTGCCGCGACGCTGTTTGACCTACCGCTGCTCTGTGAGTATATCTTTTTGGCATCACGTCTGTCCGCTTGTTCTCAGCCCTGCCTCCCATTGTTAGACCTGCACAGATCTGAGAGTAGCCCCGTTGCCCAGCGTGTGTGTGTGTGTGTGTGTGCGTGTGTGTGTGTGTGTGTGCGTGTGCGCACATGGACATGTGTTATATATCCTCATTCCGTCCCCACTCCTAGCCTGTCTGTCCATCTCCATGGAGACCAGCTATGTGCTCTTGCCACCCCCCCACCCACCCCCCCGGCCCCCCACCCACCCCGGACCTCGTGTGCCAGTTCACAAAGACGCCCCCGCCACGCCGTGGAATCGGTGGAGGGTGGAAAGGGGGGGGGCGCCCTAATAGTGAGTCATCGGAGGGTGACCGCGGGGACGGCGGTGGTCTTGATCGCCGTGTCTGGAGGGTCTTTGTGTCTGAATGGAGCTTCAGCCCGGGACCTCCTGGCGGAGCTGAAGCCCAGACGGCAGCCATGATGACGGAGCCCCGGTCCTGGAGCCTCTAGAAGGGCTGCAGGCGAACGCCCGCCTGGCCGGAGCGCCCTGCTGCTATTTTCTATCGTAGTGTCAGGTGGACTTATGGCTGGATTCGTGCTCTCCCGCGATTCAACAATCCCGTTTTGTTTGCTTTTTAACCCAAACGTTTTGAGTATGTATCAGCATCTTCAACTGTTTCAACTGTTAGAAGCCTATAAGACTAATTTCCTTGTTTGTCATATCAGGATATCAGGGGGTAAAAGAAATATTTCACCTCATAGAAAAATGTTGCAGCCTGTTTTGCTGTTAGGGCATGGCTGGCAGCACCATAGACAAAACGTTTCAGATCTGAGGAGACGATTGATGTTGATGAAGGGATGACATTGCTGGTATTAATATGAAGGGATGACAGAGCTGGTATTAATATGAAGGGATGACATTGCTGGTATTACTATAAAGTGATGACATCGCTGGTATTAATATGAAGGGATTACAGAGCTGGTATTAACATGAAAGGATGACATCGCTGGTATTTATATGAAGGGAAGACATTACTGGTATTCATATGAAGGGATCACATCGCTGGTATTAATATGAAGGGAAGACATTGCTGGTATTAATATGAAGGGATGACATCGCTGGTATTAATATGAAGGGATGATATCTCTGGTGTTAATATGAAGGGATGACATCACTAGTATTAATATGAAGGGATGACATCACTAGTATTAATATGAAGGGATGACATCGCTGGTATTAATATGAAGGGATCACATCGCTGGTATTGATATGAAGGGATGACATCACTAGTATTAATATGAAGGGATGACATCGCTGGTATTAATATGAAGGGATCACATCGCTGGTATTGATATGAAGGGATGACATCACTAGTATTAATATGAAGGGATGACATCGCTGGTATTAATATGAAGGGATCACATCGCTGGTATTAATATGAAGGGATGACATCACTAGTATTAATATGAAGGGATGACATCACTAGTATTAATATGAAGGGATGACATCGCTGGTATTAATATGAAGGGATGAGATCGCTGGTATTAATATGAAGGGATGACATCGCTGGTATTAATATGAAGGGATGACCGCTGGTATTAATATGAAGGGATGACATCGCTGGTATGCACACAGGCATAGAACCCATCTGGTATTGGAGGCCTGGCGTCCCTCTCGTCCTGCTGTCATCGTTCTTTACTCCGTTGTCGGGGCTCTCATGGTCAACTCCGGAGCGGACGAGGCCATTAATGTGTTTCACTTGATGAAGCATAACTCAGCGAGCCCCTATCAATTATGGAGCGCTGGTGTGGGGAGGAGGGGGCTGGCGTACGCAGGCATCATGTGACCACCGAGGCCTTCACGGCCCGGACGAGAGCTATTCCCCCCGGAGTCAGTGTTCCAGTTGCGTCAGTGTTTGTCTGCCTTCATCAGGACGTTTCGTGAAAAAACAAGACCTGGGCTTCGAGCTTACATTCGGACCTCCTGGCCTCGTTTTCTCTCGCAGACACGCCGCTGTCGGCGTGTGTGTATGTTTCATCGGCTACATGTTTCCCGGTTAGGTCTGTGGCTGTTTACACTTATATGCTCTCTCCTGAGTCCTACACCCTCGTAGTAATTCCAACACTCAGCACATCCTGTTTCCATACCAGTACCATGAGCGACGGCATACAATAATACCAAGCGTCCGCTATTTCCCTTGAACTCAATTTGCCCTAGAGCCACTCCTCAGTCCCATGGGATTATTCACTGATGGACATCAGCGTGACATCATCACCAGTCTATCTGAGGTCCCCAGTAAGAGACAGCCTAGCTAAGAACCAGTCTATCTGAGGTCCCCAGTAAGAGATAGCCTAGTAAAGAACCTGTTTATCTGAGGTTCCCAGTAAGAGTTAGCCTAGCTAAGAACCAGTCTATCTGAGGTCCCCAGTAAGAGGCAGCCTAGCTAAGAACCAGTTTATCTGAGGTCCCCAGTAAGAGGCAGCCTAGCTAAGAACCAGTCTTAGGTTGAGATCTCTTCATGGTCATGGTCATGGTCATGGTCTCTGGAGTAGTAGTTCATAGCTTGGGTACATATTTGATTTGGTCATTTTTTTTATCTTTAACTCTCTCTCTCGTATTCAACCCAGGAATTCATTGGGCCAGGCGTCGGCCATTTCAGTGTTTGTGAACATAAAATCTATTAGTTTGATCCAGGATTGAACTGAGCTCTCATAGTACTGCATGTCCCCAGGATGAAGCACTAGAGAGCACAGTCCCCTCCTCTAGGCCCCTTTAGTGGTGCTATTCTGCTGTTCTGCCTCACAGTACACCCGGGTGGCACCGAAGTTTCAGCCTTTTCTTTCCGAACGACGGTATGTTCCCCTGGCCTCGTCCCCTAGTGAGAGTGAGCAGCGTTGTCGTTGTGTGCGTGTGTGTGTGCTTGTGTGTGTGTGTGTGTGTGTGTGTGTGCGTGCGTGCAGGCGGAGGAGGCGTTGGCAGTGCGGGGGTTAATAACTGCAGGCCGTCGGAATGTGTTTGGAGTCAGCACTGAGAATTCCTCAGTTCTGCATTAGTAGGTCACCGCCTCGCCTCTCTACCTCGGCAAACTCTCCCGATCTCTCCTCTCCCCTCCCCTCCTCTCCCCTCCCCTCCTCTCCTCTCCTCTCCTCTCCTCTCCTCTCCTCTCCTCTCCTCTCCTCTCCTCTCCTCTCCTCTCCTCTCCTCTCCTCTCCTCTCCTCTCCTCTCCTCTCCTCTCCTCTCCTCTCCTCTCCTCCCTCTCCTCTCCTCTCCTCTCCTCTCCTCTCCTCTCCTCTCCCCTCCTTTCCTATCCTCTCCCCTCCTTTCCTATCCTCTACTCATGTCTGTCACTCTCTTCTGTCCTTCATCTCTCTCTCTCTCTCTCTCTCTCTCTCTCTCTCATTCTTGATTTGAGCTCTCTTTCTTACAGACTTTTTTTTCTATCTCCGTTTGACTTCTATAGTTCTGATCCAAAGCCCCGCCCCCCCGCGCACCTCCTGCAGACATCTGAAGGCCCGAGGTGTCGGGTGGGGGTTGGGTATAAGGGAAGAGACGTAGGGAGACCGTGCGTGTCTGTGTGTGTGTGTGTGTGTGTGTGTGTGTGTGTGTGTTAGACAGTGCTCACTCTTGTTGTCTGTGCTTCTTAGTCACGTATGATTTATTGAGCCGGGTTCCTGAGGAAGTCATTGTTGATGTCATCAGCCGTTACCTATCCTTGTCCTGGTACCTCCTGCGTAGACGTTTACCTCAGCCTGGGACAGGTTCCAGCAGCTCAACAGACACTACTCAGCCTGATAGGAATATCGCTGATTTTCACGCGTCAGCATACTTTCTCACGTTGACGGATGAGAGCGTGTGCAGACGACCGGTGAAATACCACCGACTAGTTGAGATGCGCTTCAGTCAGGGCTCTTTGGCACGCTTACTTGTGTACCCAGAGAGTTAAACGTAGCATTTCGTGTACGACATTTGGCGGGCTGAGATTCTTAACTTGTCACACTGCATAACTCAACAGTGCTCAGAACACACTTGGGGCTTCAACTGCCAAAAGATAGCCTGCTCTGTCTGTCTGTCTGTCTGTCTGTCTGTCTGTCTGTCTGTCTGTCTGTCTGTCTGTCTGCCTGCCTGTCTGCCTGCCTGTCTGCCTGCCTGTCTGTCTGTCTGTCTGTCTGTCTGTCTGTCTGCCTGCCTGCCTGCTAACGCTGGATCGTGCTCACGGCGTATCACTGGTGTCGCGTCTGGCCTGCCGGCCTTCTGTCTGGCGGCCATATTTGACGAGGGCGGACACAGGCCTCTCTCTCCGGCCTCGCCCCTCACAGCGCCCGTCTCTCAGAGAGCAGAGAGGGGAGAGAAGGGGTGAAGTGAGGAAGGGAAGTCAGGATAATGGAGGGAGAGAGAGGGGAGGAAAAGTCAGGGTGAGGAGTGGGGGGGCTGTTGGAGAGGAGAAGGAGAGGGCACACGGACAGGGAAAGGGTTGTGTTGTTGTGCGGTTGTTGTCAGTTTACTCACAGCGCAGAGAGATGTGCCCCTGGCTCTGGCAGCGCCACACTAAGCCCTCTGTTGGGGAGAATAAAGGGCCTCTTCAGACAGACGGCCGTACGGCTGCTCTGTCCGTCAGGGAGATCTCGGGTACGGCCGGCGTCTTGACTCCCACGGCCCAGAGCGCTAACCTCCTGGCCTAACTTACAGTATATTATATACACTTTATTTTCACTATCAGAACAGCAAACCACCCCTACTATTGGTTTGGAGCGAGAAAGAAGTGTGAGGTAGTGCGGAAGCGTGGGCCTCTGAAGCAGGCTGTGCTTTGGTCTGTGTGGGCTGCAGGGGTCACATCTGGGAGATGAAAGGAGAGAGGCTGTGGTTGGTCAGCTCCGCAGAGAGACACAGAGGTCAGGAAACGGCCCCGGTGCAAACACCAGACTCATTGTTCAAGTTCAAGGTAAAGTTGAATGGCACTTTTCATTCAGGCTAGCTGGGCCCTCTGTCCTCTGGCTGGTGGCTGTTTTTTAAAAGGGTCATAATTGGGGGGGGTGGGGGGGGACATTGCTGTTGGCAATGTCTGATGTTTGTGTTATGGGTGTATAATCGCAAAGCAATAGCATTGAGAGCAGCATTGCTATAGCATTGAGAGCAAGTTTTTTTTTATGTTGCTTTGGCTGGAAAAGTTAGCAAATAGGTGTTAGCCAGATAGTTGTGTGAGCGTGTGTGTGTGTGTGTGTATGCTTGCGGGTGTGCGTGTGTAGAGCAGCCCTGTGCTCAGCTCAGACAATAGCCAAGGTCACTGCCGGGTAGGGGTTCAGATGTCAGGGCAATGCTCCTCTCTGCCCTCTTCCTCCCCTCTCCTCCCACCCCCCAGCTCCTCCCTCCTCCTCCCCTCTCCTCCCACCCCCCAGCTCCTCCCCTCTCCTCCCACCCCCCAGCTCCTCCCCTATCCTCCCATCCCCCTGCTCCTCCCCCCTCCTCCCACCCCCCAGCTCCTCCCCCCTCCTCCCCTCTCCTCCCCTCTCCTCCCACCTCCCAGCTCCTCCCCTCTCCTCCCACCCCCCAGCTCCTCCTCCCCTCTCCTCCCACCCCCCAGCTCCTCCTCCCCTCTACTCCCACCCCCCAGCTCCTCCCCCCTCCTCTCCTCTCCTCCCACCCCCCAGCTCCTCCTCCCACCCCCCAGCTCCTCCTCCCCTCTCCTCCCACCCCCCTACTCCTCACCACTCTCTCTGTTGTGTCTGTCGGGCAGCCAGGTCCTCATTAACTCCTCACAGGGGACTTCCTGTTCACCTTGTCTGCCACCCCCCATTCCGGCCCCTGACTGAACATGCCTCTCAGGGTGTCTGCTCACTGCCCAACGTTGGATTGGTGTGCCATGTTTGTTGGTGACTGTTGGCGTTGGTTGGATGGATTTGTTTGATGGTGAACATGTTGAATTCAACATTCTAAGGGAGTGTGTCCACTGGTGAGCTGTATGTAGCTGAACCAAGCTTACAGCTGCGTAGAGCACACTAAAAGCTAGAGTTTAGAGCTGGCTAGGCTACGAATGTTTTACACCTACGTTAGCAACGAGTATCGTGTTTTTGCCGACTACAGATTAATTAGCCAAGTTAAGATAGCCAGCTACTGTAATGTTAGCTAGTGCTAATTTGCTGTCTCCGACCATTGTCGTCAGAACAGCCTTTTACACAGCGCACAACGGCGCTTTAGCACAAAAAGCTAAACTTTTTTCAACTGCAAAAAAAGCCTAGAGCTCATGGCGCTATAACGCTAAAAAGAGCTTGGAGCACAGCTCTCGTCTCTATAGTGCCTTAGAGCTCATTACCCATAAACAATGAGAAAACACCACCTCTAAAATACAGCTTGCCGGTGGACACGCACCCTGACTGCCAACTTTAGAACGCTAGACGTTTGGAATTGGTTGGTTGGAATTGATTGAGGCAGTGTGCTGGCACCTTTATGGTCAGAATCAGAATCTGTTTATTGTGAGGTAGTTTACAACATACTAGGAATTTGCTTCAGTCAGTTGTGCATAACACTGACACCATTGGACAGGATGCAGATGGACAAGACGGGACAGCGCAAAGATGGGACAGTGCACTTGAGCAGTACGAACGAACACGAATTCAACACAGACCTGTCGGCACACTGGCTTGTGGTTCTGGAGGATAAAGATGGCTGCGCACGGCCCCAAACGACACCAGCCAACCGACTCCCAACACCCAACATTCTAAAGTCGGCAGTTGCTGTTAGAATGTTGGAAGTTTAAAATTCAGCTGCAGAATCCATCCAACCGACGCCAACAGTCACCAGCAAACATGCCACGCTGATCCAACGCCGGGTGTTGGTTGGTGTTGGTTGGGGCAGCAGTGTTCAGGCACCTTTATCCTTCAGAATCAGTGTGCCGACAGGTCTATATTTACTATATTGTCCGTAGCAGCGGATTAGTAGTGAGAAATCTCCTCAGATTCAAGTAGCGTATATAAATAGGGCCGCCCAACCCCTCCGTGCCCTGCTGTAGTCTGCATAGTGACAAAGCTGAGGGAAGGCCAGAGCTATGCAGGCCTGTAATTGATGGGTTTGTACTCAGCGATAGTTGTAGAGTGAGCACACACACACAGGCACATAATTCTGGGTCTGACTCACCCCTTTAACAGAAAGTCAATAACAATACAGGAATGATTAATCAGCCCCTCTTTCACCCCCCCTCCCTTCCACTCTCTCCATCTCTCCCCTCAACCTTCCCCTAACCCTCTCTCAGCTCAGTATTGATCTGAATGCATTTGCCTCCCATTTATCTGTTAAACTACCCCCTCCCCCACCCTCTCCCTCTCTCTCTCTCTCTCTCTCTCTCTCTCTCTCTCTCTCTCTCTTTCTCTCTCTCGCTCTCTCTCTCACACACACACTACCACTGCATAGAGCAGGCACAAAGACCCTCTCACACAGGACAGTCTCCTACAAGAATCACACACGCACATACACAGACACACACACACACACACATGCACAATACTGCTGTTTATAGGAATTAGAATCATACTATATAACATATTTTACACAGTTACAGTTAGGTTGGGTACACACAGATTAGTTGTCAAGACATACAGTATGTTACCTTTTATAAAAACACAAAATTATGAGCAATTAAGAATAACAGTCCTAAAAGCTTTTGAGGAAGTTGCATAAAAAAAAAAGTCTTAATCTTAACTATCTTATAAATGAACCTGGATCCTAGTCCATTTACAGGTGCTATCTTGGTCTGTGTGTGTGTATGCATGAGTGTGTGCGTGCGTGCATGTTTTTGCCTCAGTCTTTGTAAACCAAAGAGGTAAGATTGAAAAAGCTTTTGAGTGACAGCTAATTTGAACCCCATCGTTTCCCCCCCTACCATTCTGGTTGGTGGCAGTCAGGTTACCATGACACCAGACTGTTTTGTCTGCCCTTTGACCTCTCTGAGGGGTGCTGTGGTCAATCAGGCATTACATGCGAGGGGTGAGTGGAGGGGGGGATGAGACGAGGAGGCGAAGGAGGGGTTGGGGGGGGGCATTTCCTCTGTAAAAACGAGGTCCAAAAGGTTCCTCTATACATCCGTTGTGTACAGAGCAGGAGGTGGGAGCTCTGGAGGCACAGTGGAACAAAGACACATGTGCAGGCAAACATGGCAGCGCGGCTCGGCTGGGGTAAATGAATGGGGCTGGAGCTCCCGGGGGGGGGGGCAGTTATTATGCTCATTGTGCAGTCGGCCAGCTGAAGCCGTTTGGGCTGCTTCTTTTGAAGTAACATTTATCAAAACCCGGAGCGGCGAGGCTTTCAGTCCTCCGAGAAGATGGTGCATCTCTCTCTCTCCGAGATTGCAGCAGAGAAGCCGTGTGTTTATTTAGATGCCATTTAGATTAGAATAGATTAGATGGCTTTTAGATGAGGGTTTAATGGGGTTCAGATGTATAGATCCACATGTTTTCCAGTGATTCCAGAGAGCAGATGAAGCAGGAAGAGAACGCATGTTTACCAGGAAGCCTTTCCTTCACTCTCAGAAAAAATGAGAGGCTGAAGAAAAAAGGTTTGAAGCTTTTAGATTCATATACTGTACATATCAATATTATTTTTGTTATTCAATCAAAATAATCAATATCAGCACGGAGTTGCTTGTTTTATTCAGCCCTTTCTCAGCAGCAGTCTATCATCCACGCCGTCATCTGGAAACATCAGATATTGAATTCTTTCCCATGTTTGTTTATGTGTTGTTAATTGATTGTGTAATCAAATCATTTAAAATTAGAAGCTGAGTTCGCTTGCTTTAGTTCAGCTCATTAGCAGGCAGCCTCTGCATGACCCGGAGAATACAGAGCTTACAGCCTTCTCAAGTAAGGCTGAAACTGACACGAATGCACATTTTATTGTCTTTTTTAAATTTTATTTTTAATTTTTAAATTTTATTTTTCTTCCATTTCGTTCAGATAGTGTATTCTTACCTCCGCTGTGGACGAAACTGAAGTTGACACTGAATGCACTCTCAAATAGGGGCAAAAAGCATGATTTTTCTTTTGAGAAATTAGATATTGTTTAGTGTCTTTTTTTCATTCAGATGTGTATTGTTAGATGTATTGTTACCTCTGCCCAGGACAAAGTCCGAGGGAGGAGGTTATGTTTTCGGTGCAGTGTAGTTTGTCTGTTAGTCAGCAGGATTACGCAAAAACTACCAGACCGGTTCATGAAACTTGGTGGAGGGGTGTAGCACGGGCCAAGGAAGACCCATTACATCACGGGGCGGATCCACTAATTTTTTTCCACTTTTCGTTAACATCGAGATCGGATCGAGAGACGTCCCTTCTCTAAACTAGAACAGCCCACTTACCTACAGTACACATTCAACAAATGTAGCCTACATGCTGACGACATGCGTAATGGATGGAGATCTACTCTCTCTTGAGTGCCGTTCTAGTTGATGATGTATTGATTTTAATCAAGCATGTTGCTGACTTAGCCTACATTTTCATTAAACTGGATCTTTACTAAAGCAAACCTCCACACTGCCCCTCTGTGTGTTCCAGACGCAGAGCATTATTCGTGGAGGTACAACTGCCTCGTAGGCTTCTTCAGGAGACAAGGTAAGCCTCTCCTCCGAACCTCCATCCACACTTTCTGCCGCCCGATCATCTGTCCATTCACCTCTCTCTCCTCGAGTGCTGGCGCTCCATCTCTATTACACAGATTTGATTCTGCGTCGCTTCTGATCGGTCGGTGAATATTTCTGCTCTCTGTCTCTTTGTGTCTTTTAGCTGCCCAGCTTTTCCTGTGGTGGGGATCAAAGTGTGTTTGAGTCGTGTGTTGAGAGGAACTCGAGCCGCTCGTGAACACATTGTCTCTGAGAATCAGAATCAACTTCATCCGGCAGTTATATGCACGGCATACATGAATCTGCTCAGTCTGACAGAATCAGTCATATTGTTAGAGTGCCAGGTCGATACACACGCGGATGAATCCTCCTACCCACCGTCGTCCACCTAAAACCCTACTAACCGTCATCCTCGAACGTCGTCTTCAGAACATGGAGATCACAGCGTTCCCGTCGCCGCTCTGTGCCCTAGGAGGGACTACAGACGCGCCTGGCACACACCGGCCTGGCAGAGATTGACAGCCGTGCCCTAGCAACGGTTTGGCTTGTCGCCAAGCCGTGGAGGTTGCCAGGCAAAAGGTTCCCATGGCAACGTTCAACTTGCCACCTTGGTATGAGGTTGGGGGCTGAAGTGAATTAGTGTAGGATACGACACGGCTCCCAGCTGGAAAACCACACACATATTCTGCTCTCCTACGTGGAAGTACTGCTACTGCTACGCTGCAGCTACACCACAGAGGCAGCCTGAAGTCATTTCATATCAGCACCGTTAAGTGGCTTAAAAAAATGGTTTTTGGTTACTTACTTGATTGATATTCAATCAGGTTTGTTTTGAGTTTCAGCCCTGGTCTGACGACACACCCTCGATACAGTGCCCTGATTTTCCATTACCGGCCAACCACACACACGTACGGTATCGTCACGGCGCAGGTCTGAGTGACGGATACTCTCCCAGCTGCTGACAGACGGCTGTCTCATGCGCTCACCCCCGGGCCTCTCTTTACGCACACTTCCTGGTCCGCCGCAGGGGCTCGTCCGTCACCGGAGCGGCCGCGTTTCGGGCGGCGGAGGCGTGCGCTTGCGCGCACTCGCGTTCCGGAGTTCTTTGGCGGAGTTTCGGGGGAGTTTAATGAGCGCGGCGGAGGACCATGCAACCTTTCGAGAGAGCCCCCCCCCACCCCCAAGACACCTTGAGCCGGGCGGCGCTCACCGTGGAACTGCCCCGGGCTTCCAGACAGACCTGCCGAGGAGGGGCGGAGGGAGGGAGGGAGGGAGGGAGGGGCGGAGGGAGGAAGGGGCGGAGGGAGGGAGGGAGGGGCGGAGGGAGGAAGGGGCGGAGGGAGGGAGGGAGAGAGGGAGGGAGGGAGAGAAGGATAGCTGACATTGGCACAATCACACTGCATTTCTGCGTGATTTGACTGTGAAAAATATTGCAGGCGGGGAGCCATGGGGAGGGGGGTGAGGGGATGAAAGGGGGGGGGGGGTGCAGAGACAGGAGACAGAATAGGGTTTGTAGGAGAGGGTGGTAAAAGGGTAGGAGGCGGGAAACGAGTGCTGAGGAGGGAGGGAGCAGAGAAAAGGTCGGTGGAGGGAGGGAGGGAGGGAGGGAGAGAGAGGCAGACAGGGGGGATTAGGAATTTGAGCACCATCCAAAAAGAGAGGGGGAGGGGACGACAGAAGAAGAAAAAAAGAAATTCACCTGGCAGCAGTTTTAATGGTTCCTCTGGCATAGTCAGAACTGGCAAATCTGATTGGTGTAAGGAGAGATCTGAGGCTGGCTTTCTATCTATGTGTCTTTCTCTCCCTCCCTCTTTCTTCCTCCCTCTCTCCCTCCCTCTCTCCCTCTCCTTCTCTCTCTCTCCCTCCCCCCCCCTCTCTCCCTCCCTCTCTCTCTCCCTCTCTCTCTTTCCCTCTCTCTCTCTCCCTCTCTCTCTCCCTCCTTCTCTCTCTCCTCTCCTCTCTCATACCGTTTTACATTTCTGAGGCATACAATACCGAAAAAACCCCCGACCGTACCACACGATCACAGCTTCTCTAATCTCTCCCATCAAAGATGGCTCCTTTCTCGTCCTGTGTCTGTCTGTCTGTCTGCCTGTCTGCCTGTCTGTCTGTCTGTCTGTCTGTCTGTCTGTCTGTCTGTCTGTCTGTCTGTCTGTCTGTCTGTCTGTCTGTCTGTCTATCTGCCTGCCTGTCTGTCTGTCTGTCTGTCTGTCTGTCTGTCTGTCTGTCTGTCTGCCTTCCTGCCTGTCTGTCTGTCTGTCTGTCTGTCTGTCTGCCTGCCTGCCTGTCTGTCGGTCGGTCGGTCGGTCGGCCGGCCTGCCTGCCTGCCTGCCTGCCTGTCTGTCTGTCTGCCTGCCTGTCTGTCTGTCTGTCTGTGTGTGTGTGTGTGTGTGTGTGTGTGTGTGTGTGTGTGTGTGTGTGTGTGTGTGTCAGTGTTCTGACCCGGCTGGCTGGCTAGACGCATCCCGTCTGACTTCGTTAGTGTCCTAGTGGGAGAAGAGCTCCACAGACAGTTCTGCTGATACCGCCATGTCACTGCAGCAGGCCCAGACACTTTAGATCAGGTGGCCCTGATCCCCCAGTCAACCTCTGCAGCGTGAATCCATTTAGCCAGATAAGAGAACTAATTCGGTTTAAAAACCCTTCAGGGCACGCACACAGTGACGCGACACGCAGACAGACAGGACAAAGCCTCGGAGTTCGCCCAAAGACGTGCCCCGTCCCTGTCCCCTCCCGTCCTCTTTTGGGGCTCGGCACCTACAGTCGGCGCGCGTATTATGTAGTGAGATCAGTGGTTGCTGCAGTGGCTGTGTGCTCCCTGGTCTTGTTACTTCTGGCTTGTTGGCTGATGACTACAGCAATACAAAGCAGCTGCCCGTGAACCTACAGTAGCGTCGTCATAATTGTTTTTTTTTGAGCAGCGTGCAGCACTACTAGTATTATCGCTGCCCATCTTTCACCAAAGGCTCAAAACTCACCTTATCAAGAAGTACCGTTACTACCACGATCCTTTCTCTGAAGCACCTATTGTATTTATATATTTGGCTTTTTTTTAACACTAGATTATTCTCTTGGTCACTTTCAGTTTAGAAAGAAGATGCACCTGTACGTTCTGGTAAGGAGCATGTACTAAGTCGCTGTGGATAAAAGCGTCTGCTAAATGACTGTAATGAAATGTATTATGTGATGCTTTACCGGCACACTGAGTTCCAAGCAGTGGAAGGAAAGCCAACCTCATTACTGAGCCTCCCACTCACCCCCCTGCATAAGTCTTTCCATCTATACTACCATCAGACCGCCACTATTAAATCCCTCCAGCCAAGAAAAACATCTACCCAAACTATTCCCACCGCCATAAACATTTTAAACAAACAATGAGGAATAACTCACAGAGACACTGACACTTTGCTCACAGTAGCATTTTTTATTTTATTTTATTTTATCGAGCTGGTGTTTAGGAATATGTAATGTATGTTTTTAGCCTGAGTTGTGTTGATTGTTGTTGAGCCACGTCTAAGACGATTTTCTGTCACGGCAGATAATAAAGTTTTGTGAATGTGAATATGAAGAGAGCATGTCTGGCCGTGTGTGAGGTTGGAGGGACGCCACCCTGACGGCTGCTACTGACAGTGATGCTGACGGAATGGAGATGAGGAGAGAGATGAGGAGCAGGAATGAGATGAGAGGAGAGAGATGAGGAGCAGGAGTGAGAGGAGAGGTGAGAGGAGAGAGATGAGAGGAGAGAGATGAGAGAAGAGAGGAGGAGAGATGAGGAGAGAGATGAGAGGAGTGAAATGAGGAGAGATGAGAGGAGTGAGATGAGGAGAGGAGGAGAGATGAGGAGAGATGAGAGGAGAGAGATGAGAGGAGTGAGATGAGAGGAGGAGAGATGAGAGGAGAGAGATAAGGAGAGAAGGGAGAATGCAAGGTCAACCGCCACTAGAGGGCAACAACGCCTTAGAAATGAAGGCCTGAAATGTTGGAGCCGGTGCCCAGTTTCATTTTGCCCAGTCTCATTTTAACGTTTGCCGTCGAGGTCTGCATATGTGTAGTTTACGAGTGTGTGTGTGTGTGTTTTCAGGGGGGTGTGGGTCTGTTCTGTAAGGATTTACCCCCTCGTGTATGTACATCCCTAAATACAATCACTGAGACAAAGAGACAGACAGACAGAGAGATGGACAGACAGAGAGATGGACAGACAGAAAGAAAAAACAGCTGACAGACGGACAGAGACAGATAGTCAGACAGACAAGCAGACAGACAGACAGGCAGACAGGCAGACAGACAGACAGACAGACAGACAGGCAGGCAGACAGACAGACAGACAGACACAGACAGGCAAGCAGACAGACAGACAGCTGACCTGCTGTTGAAGACGGCATCGGGGAGCAGGACTACTAGACAGTGCTCTGCGGTGTGAGGTAGTTGGTTGTATGGTTTCGCATAATAAACAGCACGGAGATAACTGTACAACCTTCTAGCTTTCCCCGCGGTGTCACCCTTGCCCACGGCCATCGCCACCCCTGCACCGCGGTAAGTACCACGTCCGTCTGTCAGGGAGGAGCTACTCTAGCAGCAGACAGCACAGATTAAGTTGTTAAGCCGTCAACCCTAGCTGTGCAAAAGTAGCCAGACAAATACATTATGTGACCGATAAATGGTTCAGTGATGTGCTTTTATTTCTTGAGGGTCCACATTGGGATATTTTTGAGACACCAACACACACGCACGCGCGCATGCTAACCCGTCTACGGCGTCTACCCAGCCACCCACCCGCCCGTTTTAACCCGTAGTGTGTGTTTCGTCTGGCAAGTGGTGGCTGAGACAGCAGGGATCCGCAGTGCGTTGGAGCTGGCTCGCCTCCTCTTCCTCGTAGGGAGAAAAAAGGGACACACACACCAGAATTCTGCTGATTCGGCGCCTCGGCACAGCTCTTTATCATCCCAGCACACACACACACACACACACACACACACGACACGGCTCTCCTGCCAGAACCTCTGTCCCCGTCTCTGTCAATGTCCCTGTCTCTGTCAATGTCCCTGTCTCTCTGTCAGTTGTGTTGTGTGTGTGGGGGGGGGGGGGGATATAGATCTTCCTCTTCTGAGAGCAGATCTGGTCGTTCATGGATGCTGCTGATAGGATCAGGGCCAGGTTACTAGCTCACATGACTGATGTAAGCTCATCTACAGCCAGCGCCCACACACACACACACACACACACACACACACAGCGGATCCACGTATAGGACATCCGACCCCTTTACAACCAGCGACGCCGATCCACACACAGCCCCTGCGCTGCCGTCTATATATAGAGCGCAGAACCAGCCTTTAAAAGAAGGAGAGCGCGTAGGCAGGCCGGCCGTGCGGCTCCCCATGTGCATGTAGGTCATTTATCCCGGCGCCGGGGAGAGAGAGAGCGAGAGGCGAGGTAGCCTCGTCCTCCGGCAGACGGGCGAGCGAGAGACGCTCCCCAGACTGACGATGATGTCATTCCTCTGGAATGCGCTCGGCGCTTTGTCTGACAGCGGCCACTGCGGACCGCTGGCGCACGCACCTGTCTGGGACGGCGCCGCCCGCCACCGTAAAGTGCAAATGGCTGCCGGATAGCCGGCGGACGGGGGAGAGCGGTTTGGAGGAGGAACATGGCGTTCCGGCAGGCAGGCAGGCGTCCTGCTGGTACACCAGAGCACAAAGCTGTGCTGTGTGCTCTCTTTGCATTGGTTCGAACCTATTTATGAAAATACCGAACCTAGGTCGGCCCGTCTCCTAACACGGTGAATACGCTCGATCTGTCGTGTTTTAGGCGAGCCGCCGTCTGAAATGTGATCATGGTCACTGTGTTTTCTGTCTTAAGACTCTCCTCTGACTGTCTGACCGTCTTTGACCAGAGACGTTTAGTTAAGAGGATCAATTAAATGAATTCTCTCTCCTTCTCTCTCTTCTCTCCTTCCCTCTCTCCTTCTCTCTCCTTCTCTCTCCTTCTCTCTCCTCTCTCTCTCTCTCTCTCTCCTTTTCTCTCTCCTCTCTCCTTTTCTCTCTCCTCTCTCCTTCTCTCCTCTCTCCTTCTCTCTCCTTCTCTCTTAGTTGACGCATCTCGTCTACTTTGTCTTGTGATAGCCGCCGTGTCCCTCGTCAGGGCGATGTGTCCCTCGTCAGGGCGATGGCCGCCTTGTAACTGCCGCGTCAGATCAGCTGCGGCGCGGTCATCGTCTCTCTGGACGAGAGCGTACAGCAGGCGGCAGAACGACTCGGTCACAACGGCCGAGGAAAATTGAGTTCTCCCCTCTCAGAAGATGCCCATCGTTCCCGTTGAAGTTTTATTAATTTCTTCCACACTCCATCGGAGAGACGCTCCATTCTGTACTGTGTAACATGGTTAGAATACTTCATGGGCCAATCGTGAAGCTCGCACACATCAAAGCGTTTACGCTCTCATCTCGCAGAACAGACGACCAGAGTCTAAATTAGATTCGGTCGCGGGTCTTAAATTCCCCCCGGGGGGTTGGTGATTCTGTTATGCAATAAACACATACAGCGTGTACCCATGGGGTAACACCGTGTCCTCTCTCTCTGTGGTGAGTCGGAAGCAGCGCTGAACACACAGCACATGACAAAGCCACGCGTCCAGCTTTGAATACACTCCCGGCGTTAGTGACAGTTCTGTGGCTATAGTGACATCAAAGTAGCGTAGGCTACTACAGCCAATCCTCTGCGGTTTGCATTTCTTATTTCGCTATCAATTTGACCTCCCTTCTCGCAGGGTTATTCGTTGTTTTCCCCATCATCCGAGCCGCCGTGCTGTGATGTTATTACGGGAGAGGCAGCACAGTGAATCTTGCGGTGGTTTTAATGACGGGTCTGATCGCGGTAAACATGCAGTGGGAAGCGCCGCTAATGTCGGCCTCTCAGGTTCAGCAGACTCCCGGGCTTCATGAGCTCCGCTTCTGATCCGCTGAGAGAAACGGACCCTCCCCCCCTCTAACCCCCCTCCCCCCGACACGTTCCCTCCGCTTCCTAAACGACCCCCCCCCCCCCAACGTTCCCTCTCCCTCCTAACCCCCCCCGCGCGACATCTCTCACACAGTCTCACAGACGCGCACACACACACACAGTCTCCCAGATGCACAGACACACACACACACACAACCGTAGTCACACACATACACACACACAGTCTCCCAGATACACACACACACAACCGTAGTCACACACACAGTCTCCCAGAGGCACACACACACACAACCGTAGTCACACACACACACAGTCTCCCAGACGCACGTATGCACACACCATCACACGCGCAACCGTAGTCACACACAATTGCACACTTACACGCACGTACGCACACACACACAGACAAACACACACGTAGAGCGCAGACTGCAAAGAGGGGGGTGGCGGGGGCTTGAGGAGACGTGATGCTTGGGGGGAAAAAAACGTGAGAAAGAAAATTGAGGAGATGGAGGGAAGGAGAGAGAGAGAGAGAAAAAGAGGTAGACAAAGAAAAAAGACAGAGAGAAGAGTGTTGGAGATGGGAGTCGGGGCACGGCGCAGTCAGAGGGGCGCTCTGGGCAGAAAGAAGACGCGAGAGAGATCAGTAAAGCAAAAAGGAAGGTGAAAATGTGCATGTGCGTGAATAGTGCATGTGTGTGTGTGATGGTGTGTGTGTGTGTTGAAGGGTTTTGTGCGCTTGTGCATCCGTATATATGCATTGTGCATTCCAGTTTGTGTGCTGTAAATTCCTGTGTGTGCATGCGTGTGTGTGTGCGCGTGTTCCATATGACAGACTCAGACGGCGGAGAGGGAGGTATCTACGCTGGTGGCAGTTCGGGGGGGGGGGGGGGGGGGGGTAGGTAGGTAGAGCAGAGTAATGGAATCAATACTATTGTCTGTAACCTACCTGCCGATGGGCTGTCTGGTCCCGTTAGCCAGCCATCAGAGAGAGATGCTGGGGTAGGCAGCCAACCTGGAGCACAGAGACAGACGCTGGTACTGAGAGAGAGAGAGAGAGAGAGAGAGAGAGAGAGAGAGAGAGAGAGAGGAGAGAGAGAGAGCAGAATGCAGCTTCTTTGTATTTGCAGGCTCAGAGTAATGGCAGATGAAGACGAGGGGGAATGAGTCGAGCTAAGTTTCATCCTCTTTTACATCGGCACCATTTCATTTCGCGTGCAGCTCATCATTTTGCCGGTCTGCGTAGCATGTAACCCCGACTTTGTGCGCGCCAGCTCGGTGCATGTGCATGCATTCGTGTATGTGTGTGTGTGTGTGTGTTCTTGAGCGCGCTCGTCTGTGTATGCGTGCACGTATTTTATTGAGCCATTTAATCAAAGCACACATGTTGAGGGTCTTATGAAAGACGTGTCTCGTTTTTAGATGGTGTGTGTGTGTGTGTGTGTTCACCGTGGCTCACTGTGGCTGTTCTCAGTCCTCACTGTGCGTTCCAGGTTCCATTCATCCCCTCCTGTGTGGGTCCGCAAAGATCCATCTTCTTCCTGGTCTATGAAACTGCTCCATAAGGATCCTGGAGGGAGTAATGGCCGGGGCTCGTCCAATTCATCTTGAGGTTTCTGGAATTGATAGAGACTGGAAAGCAATGCTGGTATATACATATGTGTGTGTATGTGTGTATATATATATATATATATATACGCTGTATTTAATTATTCGTATTAATTCCACAGAAATTCCGCAGACAAATATATAATTCATGGCTGTGTGAAGTTGTGATGAATGTGTCTCTGATTTACGTTCTGATCGTTTCCCTCTGCCCTGTCTTGTCAGTCTGGCCTCATACTAAAGACTCATATACAGTTTTACACAGAGGCAGATCAATTATTCAAATAACCAGAAATCATTCATGATTTCTAGCATACATGATGTATGATCGTGCACGATGTACTACAGTAACATGCCAGTTGTGGCGAACCTGGAGAGACGTGTCAGAAAGCTGCCTACCTCAGAGACCGCGTCTTACTTTAAAGAGCGCTCGTCTCCATATTATATTCTGTAGCGTGAGGAAGAGATTTAAGTTTGTCTCCAATATCCTAGACTATTCTTTGTTAGAATCAGAGTCCTGTGCTCTGTCTGCCAGCAGGTGGCGCTGTCCTGCAGTATTTTCCTTTGCAGAACTTTTTGATTAATAGTAATTCAAACAAATGAATATAAGAAATAACTACCTCAGTAACAGGTATGTTTCACATAGGGTATGAGTGTGTGTATTCTTGTTTATTTTCTCTCACAGGTCGAGACCGGTGGACGTTTTGGAGACGAGCTATACGGATCAGATGACTTGACAAAATGGATCCAGGGCTTCTGCTTCTTCCCCCTTCCTCTGGGGCACGCCGTCGAACCGTTAACCTGGTGAGTGACACCACCGATCCTGCGCCATCATCTGCCTGAAACAAACGCAACGAATCCGCAGATGAACAAAGTCTTGAGTTTTGACCAGTACAACATTTTAAAGGCTAGTATGTCATTGTTGCCAAGTGAGATTATTATTTGTCCGCATGCAGCAAAGAGGTGATAATTACTGACCAGCACAATCCAACTGGTGCTTATGCTAAACTGCCATGAAGGATATTAAGAGATTCCAGGTAACAATCTTTATAAATGCCCAAAGGCTACAGATTCAGAATGCTCGACGATTGGCACAGCAATATCCGTGGGGTTATAAACCATGTAAAGTGAATGTGTAAAAAAAACAGGTGGCTCGTAGAGAATGTAACAGATGATTTTATGCTTGTGATTCCTATAATACTGCATCGTTGATCACGTGTGTGAATAAAGAACATATGAGCAGATAGACTAGCGTTAGGTATATAATGATATTGTGTGTGTGTACAGTACCAGACTGAAGAACTGTGCTGCGGTTCTGCAGCAGACCTCTGAAGGAACCGCTTGGTCCCGCAGAGTCCAAACTTCAGATGAGGTCATGTCTTTGTCTCAATGGTGCGACGCGTCTGGATCTTTTTTTTTCGCCGCCGTAAAAAGTTACGCTATTTTCGATAGCCAAAACGGCTGTTGAACTTAATTTCCCAGTATGCCCCTCTGTCCCTGAGACCCTTAACCTGTGAGGTCATAGCAGGTCACAGGTGAGGTCCTCGGGAACAGGGCTGCATTCAGTTTCATCGTCACGGACAGGAACAATAAACAGACGTATCATCAACCAGCAGCTGACTTCACGGTTCTGTCGAAGTATATATGATGTTATGAACTATATCCATTTTCTTCAAATGGTATCATAGTTTCAACAAAAGCAAAACGCATACAGCAGCCTCTCGATTCTGTGTTGGCTGATCTCAGTTCCCTTGTCAGCTACTGTACAAACAGCCTTTCTTGTCACAACATCATAATCAAACTCATCCTCTATTACATATCTGGAGTGGATTCTTGGACGAGATGATATTTTTACCTTCCTGTTGGAAGAAGAGATCTCAGGGGGCCGACCCTATTGGCTGGCTTTGTGTCATGACCTCCAGTGGGGGGCCAATAGGAAGACAGCCAAGGGTTGTGACCCCGCCATAGTCATCACCTTCACAAACAGCGGGAAATTCAAGACACATTGCGGGCACATTGTATAAGTGTTTGTATTAGCTGTATGTTTATCAGTTCTATGTCGTATGTTTCATGCTTATTAAAGAAAGATGCGTAATAAACGTGGTTTGATACCCTGTGTGAATGTGTGAAGGAAGTCAGCTATGTCTGCTAGTCACGTGAGAAGCCTGGAGGTCTTAAGCACTCTAGTGATCTGATGCAGCACCGTCACCCTCCATTTCAACAGTGTCGCAATGGATGCCGCACAGCGCTCAAGAATGGTAGCAGCTAAAGCAGCAAACGCCACCTCTGTCATCCAGAACAGAGCTGTTGTAGCTTGTTGTTTTACGTAGACCACCACACACGATCATGTTCATTAAGGCCAAATGTGTGGCTGTGTCCAAAAACATGACCTGTGTTACCTTCCATTCACACACTGCTATATATCAGGTTATACTGTGGACCCCTAGGTATCTAGAGGTGCACTGGGCACATCTGTACTACTGCATGAGGGGGCTTTAGCACAAAGTGCCCTTGTTGGCGGCGCACACACAAAGACACACACATTAGTGGCTGTGGCCCCCAGCTGGGAAGGTTGACTGACTAGCTGTCTGACTTTGGCAGTCTTATAGCTAGACTCTTGCCCGGTATTGATTAGCTTGTCTGCGAGGAGACAGATGAATGCATTAGTACCCAGCTCACCCTGCCACTGGAAATATATTAACTTGGCATATTAGGCACCCTGTCTGGTTACCATGGAGACGCACCGGGAGCGAGAGAGAGGGAGAGAGGGGGGGGGGGGGACCAGAGGCTGTGGGGATACGGGCTGCGACGAGGCAGTGGGTCTTGATTGGTAGTCGTCGTCATCCTGTCTCCCCCCCCCCTCTCTCTCTCTCTCCCTCTCTCCCCTCTCCCTCTGTCTCTATCCCTCTCCCTCTCTCTCTACCCTCTCCCTCTATCTCTCTCTCTACCCTCTCTCTCCCTCTATCCCTTTCCCTCTCTCTACCCTCTCTCTCCCTCTATCTCTCTCCCTCTCTCTATCCCTCTCCCTCTCTCTCTACCCTCTCTCTCTCTCTCTCCCCTCTCCCTCTCTCTATCCCTCTCCCACTCTCTACCCTCTCTCTCTCTCCCTCTCCCCTCTCTCTCTCTCTCCGTCTATCTCTCTCTCCCTCTCTCCCCTCCCCCTCTCTCTCCCTCTCTCTCTCTGTCCCTCTCTCTCCCCCCCTCTCTCTCTCTCTCCGTCCTCTCATTTCCCCCGTGCTCTTCTCTCTCTCACACAAACACACAAACAATCACACTCTTTCTCTTGTTTTGGCTGTGTGTGTATCTACAGTTTCTTTTTTCTCTCCTGTGCACCACCCCCCCCCTCTCTCTCTCTCTTTCTCCATCCTTCCCATGCCTCTTCAGCTCTGTAATTAGGGATTGGCACTTTCTCCATTACTCATTATTCATGATTTTAGTGTCCTCTGCTGCTCCGGGTCTTATCTGTCCTTTCCACCGCGCTCTCCTTCTCTCCCCCCGTGCCTCCATCCCTGGACCACCGACCCAGCTTCGTCCTTTTGTCTGCTCCCGGCTTCTCTTGCAGACGGCGCTCTCACTTTATCCCTTCCCAGACGCGAGCGTTTTCCTCTCTCCCTCCCTCCCTCCCTCCCTCCCTCCCTGCCTCCCTCTTTCCCTCCATGTCTCTGCTCTGCAGTAAAACTGGTGCATTGAGGCAGCGGGGAACGGGGACCAGAGACAATAGAAGGGAACTGTGAGGAAGAGGAGGAGGAGGAAGGCTTGGTTGCTCCCTGCCTCGCCTCCTCACCTAAGGAGGAGTTTGGGCCTGTAGCATCATTAGTTATAATGTGCATTATATCGTGTGTGGTGAATGGCTATTTTCTACAACGGAGAGGTTGGATACTTGATTCTGATTGGCTAGCAGCCGTGGTAAAATACTCTGTGACTCTAGACTCAGACAGCGAGTGACTAGGGCGACAGTGGTCGCTCTGGTTGCGTGCATCGCGTCGCCAGCTCCCCGGCAGCCAAGAGCTGCAGACGCCGGGGGGGCGGGTCATTCATGTGTCACTCACATTATTGAAGATGTATTCTACTGCCATTCTGAGCTAATCTGATCGGCTATCGGTTGCTGCTTCGGCGATGTCGCTGCTAATTTGCATTAAGTTGAACTCTGCCCAACTTCAAATCTACGCTCAGATCGCTGGCATCGCGTCGCTCGCTGCCGCCGAGGCGTTTGTCGCCCTATGTCGCCAGCTTCCAGTGAGAATGAATGGCAGCCGGCCGCTCTCATTGCCAAAGTCTCTCGCTGTGTGAGTGCACAGTAACCTGCGACCGCATAGCAATTAGTATTAATGTGCCGTCAATCTCATTGATGAGGCCATTAAACGGCACAATAGCGTGTCATTGTTGAGATCCCAAACAAATGCTTCACACGAACCTGTCTTGTTGTTGCGGCTAGCTTTTCAAATAAGGAAGCTGAGCCGGAATCCACGGACGTCGCCTACCGCGAGATCAAGGCATTGCACAAGATCGGAATCAGTTAAAGCAGATGTTTACACACGTATGTGCTGCGACTAAATAGTTTGATGCTAAATATTTTTGAAAAGCCTTTCCAGATTAACTAGAATCTTACTTTATGGTGAATTATATGCCAGAACGCCAACTAACACCTAGGTGAGTTTCTTGTCTTTGAAATCGAGTTTAACATGTTTTTAAATGATTTTTCAAGGTGCCCACCCACATCCATTGTATGACCAAAACGGTGGTAGAGCAATTATCAACTTTCTCGAAAATGCTAGTTTTGTCAACGTTTTGATCTGAACCATTGTATATGATCATAAGTAACCTTAAAACAGGGCTAAACATGCATTTTCCCTTTACTACTCCTTTATTAAGATCAAGCGGTAGGCTATGCTTTGCGTAGCAACCACTCGCAGCAACCTCTATGGAAGTTTTTTGGTGTCTTTATTCAAATGGCAATGCATTTTTCAATTGGCAATTCAATATTCTATGTCGTCCTGCAATTTGAAAATGCAAATTGGGATTGCATTTTCATTTTTAACTTCTGCATGCATTATTTCACTAAATATTAAAATTAAAATGCACTCGTGTGATGTGCAATTCCATTTTCATGTACCAGTTATGTATGGAAGTTTGAAAAGCAATAAGGGATTGCATTTTCATTCTCATAAAAGGATTTTGGCCTCTTTATTCAAAGTGGCAATGCAAATGGGATTGCATTTCCATTTTCAACTTTTGCATGCATTCTTTAACTCAATATTAAAATTAAAATGCAATTGTGTGATTTGCATTTACATTTTCATGTACCTGCATGTATTGAAGTTTGAAATGCAATAAGGGATTGCATTATCATTATGATGGAAGGTTTTTTGTCCTTATTGCATTTCAAACTTCCATACATAACTGGTACATGAAAATGGAATTGCAAAAATGGATTGCATTTTAATTTTTAATTTTAATATTGAGTGAAATAATGCACGCAGAAGTTGAAAATGCATTTTCAAATTGCATGACGAAATAGAATATTGAATTGCCAATTGAAAAATGCATTGCCATTTGAATAAAGACACCAAAAAACGTCCATAAACCTCACCTTTTTTGTATCCTATTACAAAAACGCACTCATCAGTCCGACTCCAACACTTCCACACCCCTACCAGCAAAAACGAGTGCTCTAGAGAAATGTTTTAATAACTGCTCCATAGCTGGAAATATTCAAATAAACGTGAACCACCCGAATTCTGCCTTATGGCTTATGTGAACAAGGCCAATCCAAATAGGCAAGATAGCCTATGCCTGGCAACCATTTAATTCAGAACTATAGCATATCGCGTAAGATTTAGTAAATACTAAAATCATAAGAATGATCGGTAAATAAATTATTGAATGTTACTACTTTTTTACTTAGTTTTTTGTGAATATATATATATATGTAGTAATCATTGTAGAAAAGCAATTGACCACTCAAGGCAGTGGGTTACACGGGACCCCCCTAGCTGTTATAAAATCACTATAACACACGGCCTCGAGTGGTTTATTGCTTAATCATACAACGGTTACTACAGCTATTAGTGTAAAATAAACACACACCAATGTAAAATATTAACATTTATTCAAAACGAAGCATCATAACAATGCATTGGATCAAATGGGAGGCGCATTAATACTGAAAATGGAATGATATCCGGTCCCAGGTGTGTGTTACAAAGTATTTTAACACGGGTTCCAGACAATCAGAAGAACCAGAACTAACCGTTGTATAATCCTGTGTAACCCACTGCCTCTAGTGGTCAATTGCTTAAGTTGACCACGATGGAATCCTCAGTGCAGGATTCGAGTCGATGAATCAGATCATTCTCTTTTATGACATCACACGTTAATGAAACATTCCGATGATGTTTCGAAGCCACGACTTGCTTTCCCTCTCGTGATCCTCTGGAGATGTGGAGGTGGGTTCTGCTCTGGCTACTACACGCCAGCTTGTTGCCGGAGCCCTCCCTGCCCTGTTATCAGTGCTTGGTGGACTACGGGGACAGTCTTCGCCTGTGTTGGGGTCACATTCTCACCAAATACAACATCCGTAACGTGGACGAATGCTTTAGGAAACTGGACAGGATATTCAATTTTCAGCAGGGAGTGATTGACGCTGGAAGAGTAGGTGAGAGAACTCATCGCACCATGGAGAGAGGGCGACTCGTGTTTCACGATAAGGGGAGGGTGAGGAGGGGGGGGGGGGGGGGATTAGGCCCTATCATATTTCAATCAGTGGAAATATTGCTGACTCTGAATTATTTCAGGGATCAGCTTGTGAGAGCGCGACGTGTCTTATCTGTTCATGTGTCTAGGCCGAGGCTATGACCAGCAGCTGAGGGACATCCTCCATGCTGACATCATGCCCATGGTGGAGGAGTTTGACAAGAAGCGCAACAACGGTACCCACCCAGCAGGCCAGACCGCCCCCTCCCACAGCCACCCAGCAGGCCAGACCGCCCCCTCCCACAACCACCCAGCAGGCCAGACCGCCCCCTCCCACAGCCACCCAGCAGGCCAGACCGCCCCCTCCCACAGCCACCCAGCAGGCCAGACCGCCCCCTCCCACAGCCACCCAGCAGGCCAGACCGCCCCCTCCCACAGCCACCCAGCAGGCCAGACCGCCCCCTCCCACAGCCTAGTGATCTGGGGAGCATTAACGTGTACCTTTACGACGGGTCATCATTAGACAGGAGGGAGAGAGAGAGAAAAGAGAGAGACGTGCTCGAGTGGTTAACCTTCAACTGCTCATCTTCTCCCAGCACTCAACTCTCAGGCTCACTTCTTCTTTCGCTAGTAAAAATTATGCCTCACGAGCCCATTCTTTCACCGCCGAAAACAGATGGATGTCGTACTACTAGAGCATTAGTTTCCCCCAGAAATGTCAGGGAACGGGCAGAAATAGAGTTGGAGATGAGGGGTCCGGAGAGGACGCCCTGAGCCCGGAGCACACACACATGCTCAGAACAACCATGGAGATACATTTATCTCTCCTCCTCCTCCTCCTCTGTCCATCAGACACCGTGTATGAAAAAAGGTTACAGGCGGCAGCAGACAACTTTATCACGGCTGCCTCCAAACTGCCCAGAGGTAAGACCTGACCTCCTCCTTTATCCCAGCTTGTACTACAGCACCTCTCTATCTATCTATCTCTCCCTCTCTCTCTATCTCTCCCCTCTCTATCTCCCTCTCTCTGTCTCTCTCTATCTCTCCCTCTCTCTCTCTCCCCCTCTCTCTCTCTCTCTCCCTCTCTCTCTCTCCCTCTCTGTCTCTTTCTCTCTCCCTCTATCTCTCCCTCTCTCTTTCTCTGTCTCTTTTATCTATCACATCTATGAAAAGCGGCGTCTAATTTCCCAACTTGTTCGATGTAACACCTACCAAATGTTCAAACAAGCTAGTTATCTACAGTATGTCGGTGTTTGCTTCTGATTGGCTGTGTTTGATTCTGCCTTACAGCCTCTGGATGCTTCCCTCCATGTGGTGTGTGACCTGCTATTCCTCCCCTGAGCAACATGTTAAGGAATTCATTAACATGACACATGACAATTATTGACGTCAAGTTAGTTAGTGTAAAGGCATCGACGCACACTGCCCCAACCAATGCCAACCAACACCAACGTTGGATTGGTGTGCCATGTTTATTGGTGACTGTAGCACCCAATATACCCTGAAAACGCCTGAAAATGTAATAACTTTTGCACTTGATCGAAAATGTAATAAAACCCAATAATGTAATATATATAAAATAAAATATCCTGAGACTGACTGATATTGTAATACATTTTTTCAGATAATGTAATAACTTATAACAGTATTGGGAATGTATTACATGTTCAGGTGGGTCTTTTTTTTCTAAATTGACAATGTACTACTTGTTGTATAATGTAATACTATGTTTATTTTCAGTCTACATTTTGTGTTTTAAGAATTTTAAAATGTTATACACAGAATGGTCACCTCCAATGTCAAATTGACATCCTCTATGTCAAGTGACATAGTGGTCAGTTGATATGCAGTATACTGTCATACTGATACAGTATGTTATGACACTTTCAGCATCAAAATAACATAGTACCTTATGACAATTGACACAAAATGTAGAACTCTGGACTGAAAATAAATATAGTATTACATTATCCAAGTATTACATTGTCAATTTTGACAAAAGACCCACCTGAAAATGTAATAAATTCCCAATAATGTAATAAGGTATTACATTATCAGTCAGGGCATTTTATTACATTATTGGTCAAGTTATTACATGGTTGGGGTTATTACATTTTTAAAATCAATTTTAATGAACATTTTATAAATTTTTCTGGCATTATTACATTTTCAGGAAATTATTACATTATTGGGTGCTACAGTACTGTTGGCGTTGGCTGGATGGATTTTGCTGCTGAATTTTAAACTTTCAACATTCTAACAGCAACTGCCAACTGTAGAACGAGTCGGTTGACGTTGGTTGGGACCGTGTGCAGACACCTTAATATTATAGGCCTAGTTAAATATATGTCAATACAGTATGTATATGAACCTTAGGAATGTCCTGGTTAATCCTGGTTAAAAAGTAGCTACTCTACATCTTTTTTTTCTACTCAGTGGAAGTCCCGTCTTTGTAGCCTGTCTTGGTGTTCGTAGTGTCAGGTATTCAGGCGTGCGGTGCTTTACACAACCGTATCAACTTCTGTCGATGTTCTCTCAGGTTTCCAGGCATCCGGTGCTGTGTACAACTGTGTCACCTGCCAGTATGACTCCTGCGAGTTCCCTCTGGACTGCCCAGGTTAGTTCAGACACCCGCACCCCATTCCCTCCATTTCCCTGGGGAGTACTAATTCACACTTCACACTATCTATGTACTGTAGCCTACTATCTGTTAAATAAGTATTTCTCCTGGTAAACATCCAAGCTGTGCTTTTCATCCTTGAAATGCTCTTTGCAGACAGTCAGGATTTTAAAATGAGACCGTGGCCCGGAGTTTATTTTCACACATAATATCTTTTACACAGAAAGCCGCCGAGGCACAATTTAAGTCCTTGGCTTCTTCATGTAAGGTGACAGTTACCTCCTACACTGCATGGCCCAATTACTGTTCAGCATCTCATCCTTTCTACTGCACTCCCCAGTGACTGGGCTTAAGTGGGATCATTAGGAGAGCTCAGACTGCAAGTGCTGCCCCCTGAAGACACATTTTGACCTTGTGTGTGTGTGTGTTCGTGTGTGTGTTGGTGTGTGTGGGTGCAGTGAAGGAAATCAAAGTCTTGGAGAACAACCGGACTCGGATTTGGTGTGACGTTCCGTTCCCCTTACCTCACGACCTGGTGGTGATCTGGAGGTTTGCAGCGGAGGTACTCCTCAGCTGTTTTCATCTGATTTAAACCGGGGTTTCATTTTGGGTCACATCCCTAGGGTCACCCCTAAGTCATTCCTTATACATAACCTTTTCAGCACTCTTGCTGTCTTTAAAATGGATCCTGGTGCAGAGGGTGTGAAGGGGTGTCAGAGGCGACAGACAGCTGCTTGTGCTGCAGGTGAGGACCCAGCAGGTGGAGCAGTTTGAGGAGGTGACGGTGGGCAGGGACCGGCTCTTCTCCATCCCCTCCGCCAGCCCACATCACCAGGGAACCTACCAGTGTGAGATCTACTTCCAGAAGCGCTCGATAGTGAGACTCTACTACTACCTCTCAGGTAAGTACAGTGAGTAAGTAGCCTTTGAGAAGCATTTGTTCTTGAGCCTAGTGGCCCTTAGGGCAGGATTCTCTCTCCTGATTCCTTAGAATCATGCCACGGTCAGACCTCTCCTGAAAAAGCCTGCTCTCGACCTACTTGTTTTAAGTAATTTTAGACCAATTTCCAATCTACCATTTTTATCTAAAATTGTAGAAAAATGTGTTGCTCTACAACTAACCGCACATATGAACCGGTGCACCATTGAGAGCATTCTTACGTTCTGCATCACGGTGTGGTATGAGAACATGACCTCCCAGGACTGTAGGAAACTACAGAGGGTTGTAAAGACAGCAGCTAGGATCATTGGCACCAATCTGCCTAAACTCCATGACATCTACACCACTCGCTGTAAGAGGAAAGCCTGTATCATCATTAGGGACCCCAGTCACCCTGCCCATGCACTGTTCTCTCTCCTTCCATCCAAAAAACGTTACCGGAGCATCAAGTCACGTACCACCCGTCTCAGTAACAGTGTTTTTCCACAGGCAGTTAGGCTGATGAATCACCGATGCTCCTACTTTTTGCTCTATGCACTTTAATGTCTCTTTGTAATGTCTTAATGTCTTATTGTCGTATTTTGTAATGTCTACAGTGTTAATGTCCTATTTTGTAAACGTCTCCTTATTTGCTGTCATATTGTTGTAATGTCTTACTGTCTTATGTCTTAAGTTATGTCTTGATGTCTGAGAGTGCCGGGCACAGTGCATTTCATTGTTTTTTATAATACACATGACAATAAAAGCCTTGAACCTTGAACCATTTTAGTATCCTTGAACAATATCAATCAGGATTCTGCACCAGGATTCCGCTGACTCTGGTGCATGCTCCATTTTAATCCTGCTAGACTTCCGCTTTCGATACAGTCGACCATAGCATCCTTTTAAATCGCCTGGAAAACCATGTGGGCATAAAGGATACGGCTCTTAACTATTCAAGGCTCAGTCAAAAATCCATCTCTCGCCTCCAGCTCGTCCAAAACTCAGCCACCAGACTCCTAACAAATGCCAGGAGACAAGACCATATCACCCCCCCATTCTTGTATCACTTCACTGGCTACCAGTTAGAATTAGAATTGATTTTATACTCCTACTCACTATTTTTAAGGCCCTACATGGCCTTGCTCCCACCTATATCACAGACCTACTTACACCCTATGAGCCTATTCGCTGCCTACGTTCCTCAGGTAGGACTCTCCTTACTGTTCCCTCTGCTCGCCTCGTCACAAAAGGAGCCTTTTCCGTTCGAGCCCCACTGCTGTGGAACTCCCTACCTGAGGAGCTTGGGTTAGCAGACTCAGTGCCTTCTTTTATATCACGCGTTAAAGCGTACCTTTACAGGAAGGCTTTTTATAGTAATGTCTGAGTGATTGTCTATCCCCCTTGATCTCCTCTATTTCTCCTGCCTTTACTGTGCCTTTTGTCTCATGTCCATCTCACTCTGTAAGCAGTTCAGTTATTGTATGCTTTATTATGATTTGCCATTTTTAATTGTTTTGTTTTTTAAATTATGATTATGCTTTGCTATAAAAAAAAAAGAAAAAAAAAAGAAAAAGTATTTGGTATGACTCAGCTGGGGATCGAACCCCCAACCTCCCAATCTCAGGGCCACTGAGCTGGTGACTTCAGTCTCTAGACCAAGATTAGCAACTGGATATTCCATATATGTTCCATATGTTCCATATAACTCTGTGACCCAGTTGAAGCCAGGCCAGACTTTTTACAACAATTGAGGCAAATTATAGTGTATGTACTCTTTGTCTGTCACAGTATTTCCCCCATCTCATCCTTGTTTCTCTCTCTCTCTGTCCCCCCCTCTCTCTCTCCCTCCCTCCCTCTCCTTCCCTCTCTCTCTCTCCCTCTCTTTCTCTCTCCCCTCTCTCTCTCTCTCTCCCTCCCTCTCCCCCTCCCTCTCTCTCTCCCTCCTTCTCTCTCTCTCTCCCTCTCTCCCCCCACCTCCCTCTCCCCCAGTGAGTCCCCAGGCTGTGGTGGGCCACACCGAGCTGCAGGAGACCTTTGACCTGTCTCTGCTCCCGGGGGGCCGGATCGTCCCCGCGCCCGGCGGCCCCCCCCTCACCCTCCTGCTCCTCCCCCCTCCGGAGCTGCTGGCCGCCTGTCTGACCGCCCTGCTGCTGCTGCTCTTCATCTCCCTGGGGTAACCGGGCCGGACCACACCGGAGAGATAACACCACGTCTGTCTCCTCGCTCGGGCCGCAGAGATCCGGAGATACTGCATAACCTTCACGCAGCCCTCACTCGCCGTAGCTGCGGCTCGCCTCGGCGTTCTCAACGGCTGTTTTCGCACCGCCAGTCCCCGTAGTTCAAAATCGAGTCCCGTAGTTACGAGAAGCTTGAGTCTCGAAATTTACCTTAGCACTCATCTTTTTATTTATGTAATTTTGCACAACGTTTCTACTGCAGGAAAGAGATTATGCATATTTTCCCAGCAACACAATACGTCCCTGTGCATTCATAGACGGTAGATGAAGCATTGCATACATCAGAAAGGAGCTGCACACTGATTCTTCCCTTGCTGTGTGTGTTTCTGTGTGTGTGTTTCTGTGTGTGTTTCTGTGTGCTGCAGGGGTCTGTACTGGTGGTCGATGCAGAGGGACAGGACTGATGGCGAGCCAGATTCAAGGTGCCTAGTGAGAGAGATATATATCCTGCAATAAAACCATTCTAGCATGTTGGCTCTCTACCGACAGAGCAGGGAGTACTTGTCTACGTCCACCACCGGGGGGCAGTAGGTACATTCTGAAACACTAACAGAAATCTGGATGGACCACAGTAGTAGGTACTTCACGAGGCAACACACACAGCACACACACACAGCACACACACTTTGCTTGTTGTTTGTTACTGTTGTTTTTCTTTTGTGTTGTGTGAGTGTGATGAACGGTAAAAGGACAGACAGACAGGGATAGACAGAATACTTGTCATAAAATCAAGATGTTCTGAATACATTGCCTATGGGCTTGCTCTATATCACCCCATAGACAAGAGACCAGTGCACTCTTTTTGACACCGTAAAGGTGCATTTGTCAGGGAACCTCTTGTATCTGATAGTATTTAGTTATTATTATTTTATTTTCTCATTGTAGAATCTGATGAATTGAAAATTATTTACTTGGCTACTTTCTTTCTACACTGATTATCTAGATTAATTATATCACTGATATCTTCATGTTAACCCCCTCATTTATTGTGATGGGAGTAGTAACATTAGAATGAGGATTGCGTCATTGTGCTCTGTCACCTGTTGTTTTATTATTATTATTATTATTATTATTATTATCATCATCAGGGAATATTCCATTGAATAAGATGGATGAAAACTCATGTACAGTACTGGCTTGGTGAGCGAGCCGGAGTGAGGAGAGCTCTGAGGACAGGCGGAGTTCCTCTGGAGCTATAAAGCCCTCGTGGAGTATCTAAATATATTCAGACATGACTCATCACCTAACCCATGCTGAAATGGGGTACTTTTTCCAATGGTTTATTTGGTTGTCCAGGCAACTGATCATTCATGAGGTGGCCTCATATGGTACCATTGTTTTACCCTGCAAGAAATGAGAGTTTCCACTATGAAACACGGAAGTGTGTGGTAAACTAATAACCTAGAGTTTAGGTGTAGCCTTCTTGTGGTGTAAAAGAGAGGCGATATAATTATTTCTCAAAACATGTAACTGTTCATGTAATCTGTGTTGTTGTCACATCCATTTCTATTGAATTCAAGTTACAGTTGTGGAAATGAAACAATATGTTTTTTAATGGTGATTTTCTTTTTACATTTAAACTTACATGAACCATTACAATTTGCATAGTGTGTTGCTGTGACGCATTCCATCACTGAGCAGATGAGAGGAGAGGGCTTGATCTATTATGTATGAGTGGTAAACACTGCAACAAACACAGCAAGAACAACACAGGAATCTGATGTGCGTCAGAGCTGGCCACTTCTAAGGTGTCTGGACATCCACAGGGCCATCCGTCAACCTGCTGGTGAGGTCAGAACACCACCCTCTCTTTACCTCTCAAAAGAACATGTGTAATGTGTGTTATGTAATACAGGTTAGTCTGTAACCTGGTCTTTTGATATTTCAATGTCTCCGGTATTGTACTGCAAGATGTAGGACACAGAACGATCTGTTTCACTTGATGGAGTGGTTGTATTCAAGGTCAAGGCTAAGGCATTGTACTGTAGTTGTACACCAAAAATCACAATAATTAATAAAAGAAAAATCAGTGATCTAATTGGATATTCCATTCTGCCATGTTTCTCAGCCCTGAGAAACCTTTGCGCGTACAACACCCTTTAATTAGGGAAGATGTATAACATTCCATTGGGGTGATTGTTCCAAGTTATTGTTTTGATTTTGTATTGTTTGATTTCAGCAGATACCTGTACAGACAGGCTACTGTAAGATGCATTCGAGTGTGCTCTTTCCATTCTTCCTTAATTTGTCTTTCTTCATATGCTGGATCTCTTCCTTAATTTGTCTTTCGTCATATGATGGATCATCTGTAAGCTTCATGGAATCCCATCAGATTATGATGTTGTTGTGGCTGAAATTACAGATATCTTAATCATCGTTGCATGTTGCCAACAAGGCCTCAAATACCTTAAAAATTCAGCCCATCCAGTGATTTAGAGATCA
The DNA here is from genome assembly GCF_949987555.1 of Borostomias antarcticus. Lineage (NCBI taxonomy): Eukaryota > Metazoa > Chordata > Actinopteri > Stomiiformes > Stomiidae > Borostomias > Borostomias antarcticus. Next base: position 10,312,140 of record NC_140241.1, on the reverse strand, counting down.
GAGATGGGGTGAGCGTGAGTATGAGACCACTGTGTGCTACAGTAGGTGGGAGTGGGGATGGGATCTACCCTTCTAATTTATGATCTACTATTTAGTCACATTATTCTGCTTCCTTTATTTAATTGAAGCAGCATGACTCCCAGTCTGCCATCTTAAAGAGTTCCTCCCAGGTCTTAACGCAGGCTCGGGTGGTGCAGACTGGGCGGGGGAGCCCACTGGCCTAACAGGAAACAGATGGGGGAGGAAATGATCTCTGGCTTCGTCACAGAGCCGTCTGGTGATACTACTTTCCAAACCCTATCACATCACTGATGGAGGAACTCATGGATTCCAGTGTTTTGGCATAGACTAAATTGTGGGAAACATGGAAGAACAACAAAAAAGTAGAATAGAACAGTTTTTGTGGAAAAAAGTCGAGTGAAGATTACGATAAATAGATCCACGCTGCACAGTAAAATACCTCACGTCACCACATCAGAAAGAGTTCATCTCCTCCCCGTTTGAACGTAGCTGTACGTTCCCCGAAAGTACGTCAGATGTGGCTGAGCCACCTGGGGTCTATTGGCCAGCAGCGTACACTTCCCAGACCTGCTGAGTAACAGTGACGCCATCTCCCAACCATCCAATCTCATGAACTCATGAATGTGAGAAAGCAGAGCTTCGTCTGACAGGCTGGAGTCGTGGGAGTAGTTACATGGGCAATTTGTATTGGTGCTGGCTGCCAGCAAGGGAGGAACAGCCTTCTTCTTAGGAAGTAAGGTTTGGGATTGGGCTGGAGGTTAGGGTTAAGAACCTGGGGTTATCCAGCCTCTGATACTTTGAAGACTGGGTGTCTTTTCTAATGTATATAAGGAATTCCTCTTATGATTAGTGATATGTTCATACAGTTCGGATATAATACATGCTCAAGTGTACTTACAAGTTAATTACAAAGTAATTATATAATTGAACTACATAGTTGCTATCAAATACATACAGTATGGTCTACGTACACAAGTACGCTTGTGGATGTAATGACCATTTTAATAATAATAATAATAATAATACAACTTAATTTGTATAGCACCTTTCATACAAATAAATGCAGCTCAAGGTGCTTTACAACAGAGCATGTACATCTATGTACATGTATGTGAGTGCTTCACATAAAAATAGACATAAAATAAGATAAAGATAAGAAATCAAGTAAAACATCTTACCAATTCAATATCTCAAAGCACCAAAATCCCACACATTTGTAGTCTCATCGTGTGTTCCCACAGGTTACGCAATAATACAATTGTCAATGGTTCCAAACCTTAATAAAAAGTAGAATTCGTCCTGGACTTCTAGAACATTTAACACAATAGCCTACTTGTTGATATGTGTCCAGATTTCTTCTAAAACTTGGTAAAGCCTTGGTTAGGTGTGACCCAGTCTGCACCTTCCCATCGGTATTGTAATAAGAATATTTAACCTATTCCAATGAATTGTTTGATAATTAATTATTTGATGAATGCAAAAAAGTGCAGTAGCACGCAAGTGCAAAAGGAGCTAGTTCAAAGCTAAGGTGAAGATATATGTTTTTAGCTTTCTTTTAAAAGTATGTAGCAAGCTGGCTTCCCTCATATCTATAGGTGTTGTGTTCCATAGCTTTGGGCCATAATTCACTAAGGCTGCACTCCCGATCTTCCTCTGACTGTTGCTGGGAACTTCTAGTAAACCAGCAGTGGATGATCACAGTGTTCTTGAAGGCACGTAGTTGAAAAGGGACTCAGCAATGTAGCTTGGTCCTCACCCATTAAGGTCTTTGTATATATGGAGGAGGACCTTAAAATCAACTCTAATTGTTACCAGAAGCCATTGCAGAGCAGCTAAGACTGGACTAATGTGCTTCCTCTTCTTGATTCTGGTTAATAGTTGAGCTGCAAAGTTTTTAATGAGCTGAAGTCTCTCAGTGGATTTTTGGGGGGAGGCCAGTGAAGAGTCTATTACAGAAGTCGAGTCGGCTTGAAATAAAAGCGTGAATCAATTTTTCTGCATCTGTTTGATTTAGAAATGGTCATCTTTAGCTATGTTTCTAAGGTGGAAAATGTTGGTTTTCGTCACCTTAATATGGGACTTGAAGCTTAGATCTCAATCTAGGACAACACCAAGACTTGTAACTTCAGATTTAATCCAGGATGTCATTTTCCCCAGATTTTTAAACAGCATTTCATTTTTTGTTTTAGGGACGATCAGTATGATTTCAGTTTTGTCCTCATTTAGCTTTAAGAAGTTATTGCTCATCCATTTATTTATTACTAGAAGACAGGTAGTAATGGAGTTTATAGCTGCAGCATCATTTGGTTCAGCAGATATGTACAGTTGCTTGTAATCCACATAACTATGGAAACATACATTGTGCTCTCTAATGATATCCCTGAGTGGCAGCATGTATAGTGAGAATAGTAATGGACCAAGGCAGCTCCCTTGTGCAACCCCAAAGCAGGTGTCATGTTTCTCAGACACATGATTTCCAAACCTGATGCAGAACTTTCTCCCTTTGATGTATGTTCTGAACCAGTTTAACACACAGCCAGAGGCACCAACCAGCCTTTCAAGACGATTGATTAGGATATCATGGTCGATCATATCAAACGCTGCACTTAGATCTAATAGTACAAGAATTGAGACCTTATTTACATCAGTTTAGTCTAAGGTCGCTGATTATTTTAGTAAGAGCAGTTTCAGTGCTGTGGTGTGTCCTAAAGCCTGATTGAAGTTCCTCCAGGATGTTATTTTCTTTGAGAAAGGAGTTTATTTGTACTGAAACTATCTTTTCAAGTATCTTACTATTAAATTTAAGGTTGGATATCAACCTGTAGTTGTTCAGTGTATTAGCATCTAGGTTGAGTTTCTTTAGTAGCGGTTTTACAACAGCTGTTTTGAAGGCATCTGGGAAGATGCCTGTTTGAAGAGACATGTTTATGGTCTTCAGGACATGACTTGAACACCAGCTTAAAGAATTCTGTAGATACAGGGTCAAGACATGAGGTAGAGGAGTTACACAGTGACAATCTTACAAAGCACTGGTAGTGCGATACATGTGAATCTCCCCATGGTTACATCTTTTTTACAGGGTTTGCCAAGGTCGTCTATGTTTATATCTGGCTCTAATTTATGCTATTGTATTATCGAAGAACGGTGCAAGTTTTTCACATGTTGGTGCTGAGAGTTGCGGAGGAGGGTAGAAGAGTTGATTAACTGGTCAATAACGGAGAATAATACTCTAGAGTTTCCAGCATTCTCTGTAATAATCTTGGAAAAGTAATCGTTCCTTGCAAGGCGTGTTGCTTTGTTGTTGGCAGTCATGGCTTCTTATATTTTACCGTGAACTATGAGCCTAGTTTTCCTCAATTTTCTTGCTTTCATTCCTTGCCGTCTAGGAATCTCTTTTGAACCAAGGTTTCTCTTTGGTCTTTGTTAAGATTAGGCTGGTATCAAAAAACACACAGTGATGGTCAGAAACAGGTAATTCGAGCACTGATACATTATCAATGTTAGCCCTCTTGTTATAACTAAGTCCGGAGTGTTACCATTCTGATGAGTGGCTTCATTTATATGTTGGGTAAGTTCAAAGCTGTCCAGTAGATTCATAAGCTCCATAGCTTTGGACTCATCCTTCTTCTTATTATGAACATGCAGTTCTCCATTCAATATTAATCTATCATATCTAGTGATACCAATTGAAATCAGCTCAGAGAATTCCTGTAGGAATATTGATGGGGGGCGGCGCGTACCTTAGGAAGTAGAGCGGCTGGCTGGGGATCGCAAAGTCCCCGGTTCGATCCCAGCTCCTCAAGTGTGCCGAAGTGTCCTTGAGCAAGACGCTGAACCCCAAAATTGCTCACGTACAGCACGGTGGCGCAGTACCTAGTACTGTCGCCGCACAGCAAGAAGGGCCTTCTTTGGGCCTTTCTGTGCGGAGTTTGCATGTTTTCCCCGTGTTCGCAAGGGTTTCCTCCCAAAGAGTGCAATATGAAAAACATGCAGAAGAACAGAGGCTCTTCAGTCCGGTCCTTGACCAAGACCAGGACTGAGCACTTGGACTTGGTCCCCAGGTGCCCCTGGCTGCCCATTGCTCCTGGCTGCCCCTGGAAGAGGATGGCTGGGATGGGTTAAATGCAGGGAACAATTTCCATCAGCGACCCCAGATGTGTATTTGTGTGTCGATCACTGTGTGGCAAATAAAAGATCCCTGAGGTCCCAAATTATTATTGTTATAATTAATAATAATAATAATAATAATATCTTGGTGGCCTATATCATGTAATGATGAGCACTGATAATTCTGCTTTGAGCTCAAGAGCAACGACGACTGATAAAGATTATAGTTTGGAGGACAAGCCTCTAACAGTGTTGCTACACCAGTAGAGTTGTTTAGCCAGGTCTCGACTAAAAACATGCAATGTAAAAAAAAATCAGTTATCAGATTATTAATCAAAAAGGATTTGTTAGATAACGATCTGACATTGAAAATAGCTAATTTCAGCTTCAGAGATTCTGTGACAGGACAGGAGACAACAAGGAAATGCATTTGAAATGTCAGACGGTACAATTAAAATACCTATAAACATTGAGAAGTACCAACCGAATCATAATCATTGTACTCATACGAGCTTTAAAGGACAGGTTCGAAATGTAACATCATAAGCCTTGTTATAAGGTTATTTACGATCGTATACAACAGCCGTTATCAAAGATTCATCAAACGGTGCACTCTTAAGATATAGCCCATCGCCACTAACATACTCAATGGATCCATAGGTGCATAGACAAAATCCCTCAAAAACACCCCAAACATTTGTTTTCAAAGACAGAGTGGTCACTGGTGTCCGTTGATGTTCTGGAAAAAAATCTGTACAAAGTATGCTTCCGATCGGGTTTTATTGATCATATTATATCCATTGATTTGTATTGACAACAAAGCCAGAGATCATCTGTGTCCCATATTTGTTTTGATCAACAAACACTTCTACCTAACACTGTCAATGAAATACCAGCTGCAAAGCAATCCTAGGCTTCTCAACTTGTTGTTACGTAGACCTGTGACCCGGAAGTGGCTCTTCTTCTTCTATTGGCAACCTCCAAACTCAGTCAAGACCCCCGAGTGAAAATAGTTCTATGCTAAATTATAAATAAAAATCGAATGGAAGCATACTTTAGGGCGATTGTTTTGTCAGAACATCAGTCTATGGTGTTTTTGAGGGATTTTGTTTATGCACCTATGGATTGAGTGTGTTAGCGGCGACGGGCTATATCTGAGTGCACTGTTTGAGAAAAACTTTGATATGGGCCGTTGTATATGTTTGGAAATAACCATAGAAAATGGCTTATAATACTAAATTCAGAACCTGTCCTTTAAAGCCAGGCAGAGAGGCCATTTCCCTTAGGCCTGGATTACACTTCTTATTCTTCGTCTTTTGGGTACTGTATTTTATTTATTTTTATTTAACCTTTATTTAACCAGGCAAAATCATTAAGAACAAATTCTATTTACAGTGATGGCCTAGCAAAAAGCACAAGCTTCTTGAGGGAGGGGGGGGTGGCTGTGAAAGAAAAAATCAAGTTAAAGGACAACGGCCACAACCACAACAGTACAGACAGGCAGCATAGAAAGACAACAGCAGACATCCAAACATAAAACCATATGCACTACTTGCAGCACACATATCAAGCACAACACAGACAGGCAGGTTCCATACATCACACATCAGGCACAACATAGAACAGGAGTAGTAAAACAAACATTATGACAGGCAGGTAAAACAAGCAGTGCAGCAGCAGCAGCATGGGGGGGGTCAGAGGGGTCAAGCATGTTAAACGCACAGGATACAATGATTATTTACAACAACAGCAACAACAACCACAACCAAAACAGAGACTGACACAGGAAAAATATAGACATAGGCAAGACAGTAACAGCTAGCAGTGAGAAATTAGTGAGACGAGAAACAGTTACATGAGGATGTCCGTGACGGAGACCCTAAAGGCTGATTTGGAAATGAAAGTGTCCAGTTTAAGTGTTTTTTGTAAATTGTTCCAGTCATTGGCTGCAGCAGCCCTGAATGATGACTTACCTATTAGTGTTTGTTTTGGGGGCTTTCAGGAGATCGTGGTGAGCTGACCGGGTGTTGTAGGCAGCTGATGAGATTTGTAGCAAGTGACATAGGTAGAGAGGGGACAGACCAATGAGGGTTTTATAAATGAGCATGAGCCAGTGGGTATTACGACGGGTGTGCAAGGAGGGCCAGTTGACAGAGGAGTAAAGTGTGCAGTGGTGTTTTGAAAGCGGCATTTGTGGCAAACCGAATGGCGGAGTGGTAGAGGACATCAAGCTTTTGAAGTGCGCCTTGCATGCTGACCTGTAAATGACGTCACCATAGTCTAGCATGGGTAGTATTGTTATTTGGACAATGGTTAATTTGGCAGAGGGTGTAAGGGTAGAGCGCAATCTGTACAAGAAACCAAGTTTTGATTTTATCTTAGATTGTAGTCTGTTAATGTGGAGTGAGAAGGATAGGGTGTTATCTAGCCAGATACCCGGGTATTTATATTCAGTGACCTGGTCTAGAACAGCCCCATCGAGAGTGGTGATATTTTGGCCTAGGGGGGGTGTAGCAGAGCCCTTCCTCCCAAACCACATGACCTTGGTCTTGCCAGTGTTAAGCAGGAGGTTTAAGGAGGAAAAAGCCTGCTGGATCTTACTGAAACTATCTTGAAGTGATGCGAGTACCAGATCTGGGGAGGGGCCAACGGCATAGAGTACTGTGTCATCAGCGTAGAGATGGATAGATGAGTCTATAGCAGAGCAGGCGATATCAGAACCACAGAGTGAGAATTTTTCTTTAAAATAGCTGACTTTGGTTTGTCGGACAGGCCTTATTCCTAATTTTATTTTAATTTTCTTATTCCCAAATGCCAGCCAGTCTATAGGGGATTTAGTTAGCCGTGCCTTGCACCAGGCAGCGTTTTTTTGTTGAAGGAGCGTAGTGAGCTCGCGGTCGAACCAGGGACTATGTCAATTTTTTGTTCTTATTTTCTTGATACGGGCATGCCGGTTAACAATAGCACTGAAAAGATCGTAAAACAAAGTCCATGCGTCATTTACAGAGGGGATCAGGCTGACTCTAAACCATTTCACACTGGCCAGGTCATGTAGAAACGCATTCTACAATTTTAAATTTTTTTAGCATTCTCTTGCAACTAATCAGAACAGGTTGTTTGACAGAACAGTTAGCCTGGACACAAGCAATGAAACAGTGGTCGCTAATATCATTACAAAAGATACCAGACTGATACATATGTGGCGAGTTTGTGAGAATAACATCAATCAATGTGGCCTTTTCAGGGTTTTTGGAGTCATACCTGGTAGGACGGGATATGATTTGATGAAGGTTTAAGGAGTCGAGTTCCTGTACTACTTTGTCATGTGGCTTAAGCATGTCCCAGTTGAGGTCGCCTAGTAGAACCAACTCAGATCTGGTGAGAGGGGCCAGGGCGCTGCTTAAGGCTTCTAGGGTACAGGCTGGTGCTGATGGGGGACGATAACAGCGAGCTACTGACAGTGAGTAGCTATTTGATAGCTTGATGTTAAGAACTAATAAATCAAACTGTTTGGGGATGGATTTTGCAAGGGCAATAGAGCACTGAAGATGTTCTTTGGTAAAGATTGCCACCCCACCAGCCTTAAAGGACCTATCCTGCCTGAACAGGTTGTAACCTGGCAGGTGGGCGTCAGGGTAGGAGATGGACTTCTTTAACCATGAATCAGTGATGACTAAAACCTCAGGATTAGAGCCTTTAACCCAGACTGTCAGCTAATCAATTTTAGGTGCTAAACTCCTTGCAGGAAACCCAGAGTTTTCGGGAACAGAAATCGTCAAAACAAAGATAATTTGCAGTCAAACCAGTATTAAGGTAAACAGCATTTGCAGGAGGGCCAGGGTGGACATGTACATTACCTGAGATAATAAGCATTAAAACAATCAATGCTCGACTGATAATAGTGAGAGCGCCATAATGGCGTTTTTTAACAACAGATTTTAGAGCAGATGGTAATTCAATCATGTTGAACAACAGCCTCAAGATGTAACATGATAATAGCGGTGGCGAGAGAGAGTTTTGGTTCACACCGAAAACCCTTGTAGTAAAAAGGGACTCAGCATCATTATGCAGGTGGACGCAAATCAAGTTTGTTCCGCAGTCGACATTGCCAACGCGCTCATGCAGTTCAGATAGAGTGCCGGCAAACGCAATGGACGAGACCGGGGAGAAGTACACCTTCCCCGGCTCAGACCCGCAACGAAGGTCGGCCTGCTCATAGTCCCCGAGCGAGAACGCAACAAGCAGCACGAACGCGAGAATCATAGTCAGAATGCAGTTTGAAATGTGATAGATCGATTCAGTTTATAGGGTAGCTTGTTTGTGCGAGTGTGTGTGTGTGCGTGGGTGTCAGTTAAGCCTCGGATACACTAGAAGACTTTAACAATCTTAACAAATTATGAAATGACTGGGAGTATACACTAGACAACTGGCTTCTGCTGTACCCCTCATACACTTACAGTACAAATTTCTGGGCCAAATTGCCACTACAACTAGTGCAGAGTGCTGCCGACTAGGACAGACTCGGTAGGATTGTGAATCGTGTATAAAATCGGGTATAATATCTTGTAGTGTATCCTCAGCTTTATGGAGAGCGAGAGGCCAGGGGGAAAGAGGAACCTGACTGAGGTGTGCTGACATCAGGCAGGCGGGAGGAGCAAGGCAGCAGGCAGGGAGGAGCATGGCAGCAGGCAGGGAGGAGCAGGGCAGCAGGCAGGGAGGAGCAGGGCAGCAGGCAGGGAGGAGCAGCAGGCAGGGAGGAGCAGGGCAGCAGGCAGGGAGGAGCAGGGCAGCAGGCAGGGAGGAGCAGGGCAGCAGGCAGGGAGGAGCTGGGCAGCAGGCGGGAGGAGCAGGGCAGCAGGCAGGGAGGCAAACGGGTAGGACGGTAATCCCAGGCAGCGAGGAGGAGGAGAGTGGATCAACGAGCAGTGAAATATTAATCCGTACAGTGATAAGAATTTCTGACTCCGCGGAGAGAAAGGACGGGATTTAGATTTAGATTATATTCCCGGGCTATGGAGTCGCCAAACAAACAAACTTACACCTGTAAGTTGGTGCGGTCCTCTACCCCAGGCTTGGGGTCGAGGGGCTATCCTTTTACCACCCCAAGCCTGGGTGAGGGGTCACTCGGGCTATATATCCGGGCACACCTCCAGAAGCCACGTCACCGTCTCGTCATCCACGGCCGTCAGGCCACGCATTCCATTGGGTGTCCGATATATCGGACAGTCCTGGATGATGTGGTCTGTGGTTTGTTCTTCGGCACCACACTCGCATGCCGCACGGGATGCCAAGCCCCATCTGTGCATCGATGACTGGAACAGGGGCGCTCCCAGGAATTCTGGGCCCCATGAAAAGATATCACCAGGGGCCCCTATGAAGCACACATGCACTTTTTTCCAGGAAGTTGAAACACTGCTTATATTTCTGCATACAGTATTGGAATTCACTATTGATGCAAGACTTGATACCCTCTAAGAAACACGCTAAAGGCCATCTTTTAAAAAATATTTTATTGCTCCATCCTCATCATCTGTAGCCTACTGCCAGCACTGCCTATCTCCTCTACTTCACTGCTCCCTGCCAAAACAGTTGCACTTGAAGAGGGCCCTGGCACTGTAGTGTACATGACATATGATAATATATGCTACTATAATACAATTTGTAATAGACATCATAACCAAAATGTCTGTTTGGACTGTTCCTAACAGAGGGCCCTGGCTCTGTAGAGTGTAGGCTTCATATGATAATATCCTATAATATAATTAGTAATAGCCATCATAACCAAAATGTCTGTTCCTAACATTTTGTTGACTTAAATTAACTTTTGACAATAATGTCAACACGCCTCACCTTCAGTTGGGAGTAGGGCTGGTTCATCAGGGAGTAGGGGGGGTGAGAGAGGGCTGTTCTTTGGCCTGACAGGCAGGGGCAGGGACAACAACTTATTTAGTATAAATAGCTTGCTAAAGGGTTGCCTGCATTGATGAATGTTGGCTTAAGAAGGAGCAAAATGTTGCTAAACACTTTTTTCTGTGAAGTGAGCTCTGCACTGCGCCATGCGCACTTCTATTAGCCGTCATTGCTAGCTTGGAGTAGCTTAGCTAAACAGCTTCATTTCTAGACCACCACTTAGAGACTATACCCACCTTCTTTGGTGAAAAACGTTGTCATATACTGTTGACCTTGTTTTTGTAGATCATGTTTACTTTTCTGCTCCTTCCTTTTCTGAGAACCTGATTTATATTTGCGCTGAGACATAACGCCGGGTGATCGTTCTCACCTCACGCGCCCTGCGTCTTTAGAAGCTGGAGTCAGGACCATCCATTTCATGTAAATAGAGGGGGTGGGGGGCTTTTTGGATGTTTACTTTTTGCCCAAAACAAGAAAATAAAAGGAACTCTTAGTATTATTGATTTGTTATTATACTGAAGATTATATCAATTTATGATGTGAATAATTTAGAGAATGTTAAAATATTTTTGGGGCCCCTGGAATCATTCTAACTTCCCCCCCCCTTAGAGCTCCACTGGACCGGAAGTACAATAGGGTGTCTGGACCAGGCCCCCAGCATTCGAAATCTAAAGTGAAGTCCTATTCGCCTTATTCACCTGGCAGCCATATTGGTCAGTCTGGGGTGGGGATGCGGAAGTGCCCGTTGACTTCAATGTTAAAAATTGGCTGTAAAAACACCACTTCAAGAACCGAAATAGTCAAAATAACAGGCTGAATACACTATCTGGGTTACAAACTCATCATTACCAGACTCTGATTGTTTTTCACTGCCGTTGTTTTCGCATTTGGAAATACATGGAGGTGAATGAGCCATAGTTAGCCGTCAGCTGCATTCACTCCGATGTATTTCCAAACGCGAAAACAACGGCAGTGAAAAACAATCAGTGTTCAGCCTGTTATTTTGACTATTTCGGTTCTTGAAGTGGTGTTTTTACAGCGAACTTTTAACATTGAAGTCAACGGGCACTTCCGCATCTGCACCCCAGACTGACCAATATGGCTGCCAGGTGAATAAGGCGAATTGAACCGGGCCATCTTTGAAAAAAACTGATACCTTTGACATGCGCAGTCAAAGGTATCAATGACGCGTTATTTTGACTATTTCGGTTCTTGAAGTGGTGTTTTTACAGCGAACTTTTAACATTGAAGTCAACAGGCACTTCCGCATCTGCACCCCAGACTGACCAATATGGCTGCCAGGTGAATAAGGCGAATTGAACCGGGCCATCTTTGAAAAAAACTGATACCTTTGACATGCGCAGTCAAAGGTATCAATGACGCGTTCTTGTAGTCCACGAACAGATGGCTCTCCCCGCTCTGAGTTAGCGATTTCCAGGCCGTAGTTTCAAGTCTTTCTCAAGGCTATTCCAGACTTGGACTTAATGTCCTCAAGGAGGCAATTTACAACACACATTAAAAACACATATAGACCCATAAAATCACAAACACTATTCAAATCATCTATAGGAGCCTTTTTTTTTCGTGTCTTTTTTTATTTTTTAGAAACTCAGACAAACTGTGCTGCTGGTGGCCATAGTGCAACGCCTGGTCCAGGTACAGTAGGTCAGGTCGCACTGGGCACAGACAACAGGATCACATCGTGTGGTCTCAGACTCTAACTACCGACAGGTCTCTGTGCAATCAGAGAGCAGATGTGGGCCGGAAGTTTAAAGCTTTATAAATTAACTGGTACCAGTGACTGAGCCTCCGCAAGGTCAGCGATGGCCCACCAGGCCTGGAGTAGGCTACAGTGCACAGTGATGGGTTAGTGCTTTACAATTTTGTCACAAATCTCCGTGCACTGTGATATGCATCTAACGTGTGTGCAGGGAATGGGCAGCTGCATTCATATACAACAGATCACCAAAGGGTCATATTTGGTGTTTCCATTTTCATGTACAGTATATAATTTCACGTGTTTGAGTTGAAGTACTACAAACAACACGCATGTAATGATTAACATTGAGTTTCATTCACCTGTCTTTTGCTCCCAGTCTCCTCCACCTTCAATGTATATATCAAGACCTCTCCTGGCATTCTGATTGAAGGTGTGGGACTCGGAGGGAAGGACACCGTTAATCATTACACAATATGAGTGAGTGGTTTTGATTAGATGGGGAGCTGGATTCATCACGCCTTAGCTCTGAAACATGAGAGACTGACAAAAGAGACTTTTGAGTAAATATCGTTTGACCTGATAGTTTGACCTTGAGAGATACACATACAGTACTAGTACTAGAAGGGCACTCCAAGAGCACAGACCTCCACCCATGAATGCACATCGTCAGCATGTGCAGTGACATTAGGGTACTGAGACAAATATCAAAAAATATACTGCTGGTGCCATTGCAGTTGATGAGCAGCTGGGTTGGACAGAGCTGGGGTCAGCTGAACAGGTCGTCTCCAGCTCTGCTCTCTGATCTCAGCTACCTAGCTAGCTGGCTAGATATGACCATGGAATTGAAAAGAAAAAGAATGCGCTCAACTCATTGACTATTACTGAAAACAACTGGGTGCTAATTTCTAAATGGTATATGAATGAAGATTGAGAACAGCACTCCAAGTTGATATTTTTAATGGCATGAAAGCAAACGTTTCGGGACTACGCCCTTGAGTTGAGTTGATTTGCTTTTATCGTCATTCAACCACATACAGGTACATAGAGGAACGAGATTGCACTTCGATTCTAACAGTGCAACATCTAACACAACAATTATACGACAGTTAGGACAGTGCAACATTTACGACAACATTTAGGTCACATTGAGGTAACATTATAAAGTGCAGGTATGCAATAAAAACTATAAGGTGCATTAATCTGGGGGGGAGGCAGTTCAGCCCACGGCGCAGGGCTGGAGGTAGTGTTTATGTCCGTGTTTAATGTCCATTCAGTATTCTAACAGCTTGGGGAAAGTAGCTGTCGTGGAATCTGGTCTGTTTCGTGGTCGCGAGGCTGCGGAACCGCCTGCCTGACTGTAAGCTCTCGAACAGTCCATGCGCTGGGTGTGTGGTCAACAAGCAATCATTGTTTGCCATATACTGAAGAAGGGCGTAGTCCCAAAACGTTTGCTTTCATGGCATTAAAAATATCAACTTGGAGTGCTGTTCTCAATCTTCGTTCATAGATATGGCCATGCCCATGACTAATGGGCAGACAGATACACGCCACAGAAAACACAACCTCCTCCCTCGGACTTCGTCCTGGGCAGCTGGTAAAAATCCAAATTCGTTCATGGGAGAGTTCTCTTAAGGGAGAGAAAGAGGAATGCATAATTTAAGTATGCAAGATCTTGCTTACAGCAAGCACACTAATCAATAATTAATTAATATTATTGTAGCTACCTATAGCTAGTCCTATTCTTGTCATAGAGTAGCACAGGGGCTAAGATAGTGTTTGGAACTCTAGTAGTGTTCTAGAGTTATATAACAGGATGGGTGTTGTCATATAATTAATCGCATTTTGCAGCATTCCGCCTAAAGGTACTGTAAACCAACAACCCGCCCACAGAGCTGTCATAAAGGCATGTGCGTGATACTGTACAGGACCAAACACAGTCAGTCCCTTCATCACTCAGATCAAGTGCATGCAAAATAGCTTATGCTCACAAACTGATGGTTCAAGACTGTTTACTTAACTTAAACGAATTGTGGCGCTTTTGAAAAGAAAACTTTCCCCAGCAGTCACCTCTAGTGGCTGTGGTTATGGGCCTCTGCAGCCTGCGACACACATCAAAGGACCTGAACCTGAGAAAGAACACTCTGCTCTGTCCTTTCATATAGAGGACCTCAGTGTAGTCCGTCCAGTCCAGTTTTGCTGTTCAAGTGCATTGCCAGGAACCTGTAAAAGTCCCACATCTCAATTTCCTCTTCCTGGATGGTGATGGGGGCTGGGGGCCTCTTGTTTCCTCTGAAGTCCACCACCAGCTCCTTGGTCTTGCTGATGTTGAGTTGGAGCTAGCTCTCTTCAGACCATCTAACGAATCCCCCGACCACATCCCTGTCCTCCTCCACGTTGTCACTGAGGCCGCCCACAATCCGAGTCATCAGAGAACCTCTGGAGGTGGCCGCTGCATAGTTGTGGCTGAAGTTGGAGGTGTAATAGTGGGTGGACAGGAAAGGTGACAGTATGGTTCCTTGGGGGGTGCCAGTGTTGCTTATCACCACATCACGGGCAGCCAATTTGATTGGTACAGTATAAGAGAACGTCTTGGATCCCTTTTTTATCAAATTGTGTGTATTTGTTTATTGTTTGTTTGTTTTTTTATGAATGTGTGTGTGTAAGGGCCTGTTTTATAATTTCTACCTCCAGTAATTGTACCATAACAAACATGTATTTCAGTAATTTACACCCAGTGTAGTTGTGTTCAGTCGTTGAGTGTTTTGTTTGTCTGTTAAGGGTAGACTCAGTTAATTGCAAGCCCCTCCCACCAATTATGAGAACAGATGTGTAAAGGTGCATGGGAGAGTGGAGGATGAGGATACTGCTCCTGTTTGGACCTTTTCTGTGTGGGGTATCAGTAAGCCTCATCACAGAAAGCTAACACAGTGTCTACAGAAGTACCCTAGGTCAAAATCAACTGACACTGTAAATGCATACAGTGAATAAAATCAAAGATTCTGTTATTTATAAACTTCAGAAAATATTTTATTTTTTCATCATTTGATACAAGTTGCAAAACATTAATTAATTCACATTTTCTAAATTATATTCTTGAGATAAGAAGATTACATATAAATTATGTGCATAAACAATTCGACTATTTCATTTGACTTAAAAACTACTCAGTGATAGATATGAACTTTCATAATCTGCTATGGAGAGCATCTTTTGTGTCCATAATTCACATATCAAGAGAATGTTTGCTTTTCAAACACAGTGCTTCATATTACTAAGTCTAAACTTAATATGCTGTACACAGTGCATTCAGAAAGTATTAAAGACCCCTTCACCTTTTACACATTTTGTTACATTACAGCCTTATTCTAAAATTGATTAAATTCATTTTTCTCATCAATCTACACACAATATCCCATAATGACAATGTGACTTTTTATTTTTATAAATCTGCTTCAAAAATGTTTTTGCTTTGGGATATCGATGAGAAAAAAATGAATTGAATCAATTTTAGAATAACAAAATGTGAAGGGGTCTGAATACTTTCTGAACGCACTGTATCGTCTAATTGTCTTATTTCTGAGGTTGTTGATTGACAAACAGCAGTGAATATTCAGCTAAACTGAGGACCATGCCATTATTTCTCCTCTGGGATCAATAAAGTTGATATATATTTACAGTATCTATCTATCTATCTATCTATCTATCTAGATCTTCTATTCTCTACACTTCATTTCACCACATATCCTTAGTCATCAGATCCACGTATCCTTAGTCATGTTGTGAACCACACAGGGAAACTGTTACCATTCCATTTGTCTCCATGGGAGTTTTTAAGGTTCAGAAAAAAAACTGGAAGTCCAGTTTCCAGTGCAATTTGGTGAGAAGTAGGTTTAGACACAAGGACACTTAATGCATGTGCAACACTTCAGTGCATAGATTATGCTGTACTTGTAACACAATATTTATAACGTATCAAGCATGTTTCCATCCAGCATTTCCCAGACATACGTGGTATGCTTAGAGAGCACTATCTCCATCAGAGTCTGTGGTAACGTTAATCTAACTTTGTTTATTTTAAAAACTGTGCGAACACCGTTATGCTCAATGGTCTCCTGAGAGGTGCATAAGCTATGATGTCTCCTGTACATTTCATTTACATGTGCTACAATGTTAAGAAGCCTTAACAGTGTTCTATATTTCTACAGGTTCAGTAGCACTCATAACAACTATAGATACATCACACAAAGAGACAGTATCATTATCTAAGAGTCTAGTAGGTAGATGTTGTCCTGTGAGTCCTGTTGGTGGTATCAACATGTGGTTACAATGATCTAGCAGCTGTAAAAAAGCTTATCTAGTACAGAAGCTCTTCTTTTGTCCAATAAGTTACTGTTCCAAAAGACAAAATAAATAAACGCAGTCCTTGACATCAAAGAAATAAATTAATCATGTCCAGTCTGATTTTCCCTTCCAGAGAACTCTATAACTATACACTCACATTGTAACTTTGGGAGCGTTTCCTACAGGCCCTGCGAAACCACGCCCAGTAGAGGAAGATCATCAGGAGCCAGTAGCACACGTAGGCCACACAGCCATATATCAAAAACCTGGTCTCTAGTTCCTTAGCTTCACTGTACCAGTCCGACTTGCTCTCCTTGAAGATTGTATAGCCCAGCCCGCCCAACAAGATGGCCGCCCACACCGACAGGGGGAGCAAGGGGATGTAGTTCCCCACCATCTTGCGCCTACCTGATGTCCCCCAGCTGCTCTTGTTCATGGTGATAATGGCAAAGTACTTGGCAGGTAGCAGACTGGTCATATAGAGGGCGGAGTAGAGGGACATGAACACCATGACCAGGTCCTGGCGCAGGATGCAGGCGTAGGCCGCCTTCACCAGGCCGATCAGCTGGATGCAGCACAGGACCCAGAGGATGTCCCACAGGCTGCCTGTCCAGAATACCTGGATGATGGTGGCGGTGACGAAGAAAGGGAAGATGCCGGAGACGATGGACTCGTAGGTCATCCAGAGGTGGTGCTTGTGCCACCACATGGCATTGAAGAGCCACTCGCGGAAGTAGGACTTGGTCCAGCGCGTCTGCTGGTTGAGCCAACGTAAGAACTGGCCAGGTGTCTCCGTGTAGCACTTGGAGCGAGCAGTGTACCTGATGGGGGGGCGTGGAGGAATAACCAATCAGCGTTGAATCCTCACTTCGCACCGATGATAATGATATGACACAAGAACTCTATCGTCATCTATGACTTTGTCTTCATTTAGCCACATTTTTACACATACTAGGAATTTGCTTTGGTCAGTTGGTGCACAACACAGATGGGCAGACCACATTAGACAGTCGGCAAGGACAAGTCGGGACAGTTCAATAACAGGACAGTGCAAATGAACAGTGCAAAGTACAAAGATAATAGCCACAGTGTCAATCTTCAACTCACATTCTTTCTTTAAAGTTTGAAAGCTATCTGGTGAAAAAAAAAAACATAACTGCACAAAGAGGATACAAGGATGGAGTGTACAGGACGACAAGTACTCACTTTGTGGCGTAGCCCATGCTCAACATACGGTTGGTGAGATGCCTGTCATCCCCAAAAGTGCAGTGAGTCCCCAAAAACTTCTGGTTGTACCACGACTCCAGGAACTGCTGGAGAAGGTCGTTCTTGTACAGGCCTGAGGCCGGAAACCCGGAAATCATCTATGAGTTATACAACACGGCTCAATAACTAATGTGTATTACTGTCATCATCTCTTCCTTACCGAGAGGGCCGCTGATGCAGGAGACACAGTCGAAGAAGGACTGGCAGGACCTCTCGATGTTGAAGGCCATCCAGTACCTCAGGCTGCTCATGAAGCTGATGTAAGACTCCTTCCGGTTAAGGATCATCACGTCTCCTCCCACGGCCCCGTACTTGTGGTTGCTCTCCAACACCTTACACAGCTCCACCGTAGCCAGAGGGTCCAACTTGGTGTCTGAGTCGCACACCTGGGGGGGAGGGGGGCAATGTGGGAAAGTCTTTGAGGCAAGCTTCTTTGCGCTTGCATGGATTTTTGGTTTAGATTGTATTGTGATCACTCTCATTCTTCTGAAATAATTTATCTGACATTTATTAATCTATTTAACTTAATTTATTTATCTATTTGACATCACATCGGATTAGTATCATAGGAAACTATAAGAACAACATAGGATGATCAGAAACCAAAGCTTACCTGTACGTAGTCAACCGAGGGTCCGAGTGCCTTGAACGCCGTGTACATGACCTCCCTCTTCCCGCCCCACTTCTGCATGATGCACACACACCTCCTGCCGTTGATCAGGTCCTCCACCTCGCGCCTCTGAGGGTCCTCTCCCAGCCTGTAGCCGGCATCTCCCGCCGGACCCATCGTCCCGGCCATCCCCTCCTCGTTGGTGGGGTCCCACGTGTGGTAGTTGTTCTTCCACACGTAACAGCCGGGGTCCTGGTCCGCAAACACCTCCCTGAACATCTCCAGCATGTACAGGTCGTCCTCTGTGTTCCCGTCCACCACCATGATGATCCGCAGCAGCTCCGGGGGGTACTGGAGCGCCCGGACGGAGTTGAGGCACTCGCGCAGGTAGGCCGGGTCCTCCTGGTAGGCGGAGATGGTGAGGCCGATGGTCTTGGTGAAGGTGCAGGGCTTCTTGTGGGCTCTCATGCGCCGGTGCTCCACGAAGGCGAACATGCTCTGGACCAGCACGTGGAGGGACAGCAGCAGCCCGTAGAAGCCGAAGGAGATGATTCCGTACGGAGACGTGGCCAGCTGGAAGCCCTTGACGTAGGCCCACACCATCACCCCCAGCACGGCCAGAGCGAAGAGGAACGTGAAGAAGGCACGGACCGTCCAGCCCACTTTCCTTAGTAATGGTTTCAGCTCCATTGTTTTTCTCTTTTGTCTGTCAGTCAAAGGAAGAGTGGATAGTGTTATCTTCTGACGTCTTGGCAGGGCTTTTTGAAAGGATGACTGTGATTGTGAGAAGATGTAGTGAGAAGTACAGTATGTTGGCTATAATACAAGAATCGTATATGCATAATATACTGCTTGTGCTTCATGAGGATAATGTAGGCTACAAGGTTTATTCAACTACAACAAGCACTATTAGGCTACTTTTAAAATAGCTAGGCTACTGAAATTACATGGCATCTGATCAATAAGACCATCAAAATGACATAATAATATTACTGATGCAGTCAGAATCACATAACAGAAAGAACATTTCAGATGTCTAAACAGTAAAGGCTATTAATGCTATACTATTAATTATGAAACTAGAGCAGGTTTAGTTATCAACCAATTTAGATCAGCACTAGGAAAGCTAGATGTGTGTGGCTAGTTGTGTTACTTTCAGATAACAAAATATAAATCCTACCACAAAAGCAGAGTAGCTACCAAAACATGTTTTTATTTGAGCCATCAATTTTCAAAAGATATCACGATTGCTCTCTTTATGACGTAGGCTAAATTATTCACAAATATTACATTTTAATAATAATAATAATTATTATTATTATTATTATTATACAATCTGATTCAATTAATAAATAGTAGCCTAACTGAATAAAAATAAATCATATTCAAATAATAAATCGTTTTGGGTGAAAGTAATGTTTTGCCTGAATGGTGCGCGTGTCTTACCTTAGGTAAAGTTCTTCGCTCTTTAATTTTTCGAGGGACCCGCCTCTCCGTGAACTCACTCTCTGGTCTGGCAACTCGAAGTTGATCATTTTATAAGCATGAGCACACAGCGATTACCCGCCCAGTGAGTAAGAATCAAATGTGTAGGGCAGGGGTAAGAGTTGTGTGCCTAGCAACTAGCATCCTCTGCTATCCTGCATTTAATCTATAGAGGTTATATTTCTATGTTCTGGTGTTGACTTGATTGTCAAATGAACTGGGATTATGAATCACAATGTCACACGATCTCAGCCGACGGATCTGACAAGTAGAAACTATTCGTCAGACAGACAGCTGTCACTCTGTGTGGCCCTTTTTTTTTCTTTTTTTTTTAACGTAAAACATTAGTCTGCCTGTAGGCTATCATCCTTTGATAAGCATGTTTCACAGTAGATGGTCAAAACAGATGTTTGCTGCCCTCTGGTGGCGATGAATAACTGCACAGCTACAACAATGAATAATTGCATAGCCTCTAATAGTCTGATAGTAATCATCATTGACATGGCGCATTATACACTATGGGTTTTCCCCACAACAAATTAAATTGCTTAAACTGATTTACAGTAACGATAAGTACAGTGCAGAAAGTTAAGAGGACCCTTCTCTGAACATTTACTTTGCCTATTTCAAATGGTAAATGGACTGCACTTATATAGCACCTTTCTACAAAGTGCTTTACAATGGAATCATTCATAATGGCCTCTCATTCATCCACACATTCACACACCAATGGCGACAAGCTGCCATGCAAGGTGCTGGCCATTGGAAGCTATTTGAGCTTCAGTGTCTTGCTCAAGGACACTTCGACATGTGGACAGGAGAAGCTGGGAATCGAACCACTGATCCTGTGGTCATTGGACAACCCACTCTACTTCCTGAGCCAAGTCACAATACTACACCACCAGGAAGCTCTTTGAGGGTCACTGGGCTAAAGCATTTGGAAACCACTGACCCACCCTATGATGTCTGGTTCAGTAGTATGGCTGATCACAGAAGCACTAGTCTGACTCACAGGATGTAGGTTTTGGGGACAAGCTTCGTCATTCATTTATTACTGCCCTGTTAGTGGCAACTGAAGATTTTCCCGCCCAATCAGATTCAATCCAGACTACGTGAAACAACAACCTAGCAACCGCTCCGCCCAAGACGATAGTGATTGGTTTAAAAGAGCTAAATAAATACAGCCCCCCCCCCCCCAACAGTAATGAGTGCAGCAGACCCTTTCTCCAGCACTGGCACAGCGTAAACAAAGTCTGGAGACAGGTCTGCCTATGCGAGACTACAGAAGACCTAACTGTCCACCCTAGTTTATTAAATTGTCAACAGGTCTCAATCGACCCTGATTACGTATAGTATCTCTTGGGACTTGGAAGTCTGTTGACTGCTCATTGAGGGCCCACACCCATGGCCACAGTTGTGAATGATCCACAGGCTTCGGTCAGACCCAAATAGAAGCCACCAAGCCGGAATGGCCTGGCCAGTATGATGTCACCGTAAAGGGTGTGGTAGTTGGATGTATTTTGGATCGTGGCCTGGCTTGGCTGATTGGACAAGTTACTCTGGGTGTTCTGCACTTTCTACTCCCACAGAGAAACTTTAGTATGATCTTAGGTTGATCTTTGGTATCTGTGTATTGAGCATAACCTGAGTTCACAATAATACAATTTTGCGAGGTTTTATTGTAAGATCCTTTTTTCACCAGCAGAGGGAGCCAGTTACACATACTAAGTGCTAATAGGTACCAGACCACACATACTGCATCGTTCCAGAGAGCTTTATTGTGATATTGCTTGTGGGTGTGTTCAGATCTGGTCCGCCTGCCTAGCTGGATGCCATGGTGCTCTTGATCCAGGAGATGTAGTTGCACACTTTGGTGTAGACACCAGGCTTCTTTCTCAGAGCACAGCCATGCCCCCAGGACACAACCCCCTGGAGCTCACCGTCACACACCATGGGACCCCCAGAATCACCCTGGATGAGGTAATAATAATAATAATAATAATAATAATAATAGATTAGATTTAAAGTAAGTAAAGGCCACTTTACATGGTGACAGAAAACGACAGACAAGTCAGACAACAGAAGTGGAAGAGAGAGAGAGAGAGAGAGAGAGAGGAGGAGAGAAGGAGGAGAAGACAAGAGGGAAAGAGAAATACAGTAGAAGGGCAAGATAGAATCATTAGATCAGAATATGTAGAGACATTTTTATTTTTAGGATAAACCCCTTGAGATGCACCATGTGGTTTTCGAGGGGGTCCTAACACAAATGACACTACTTAACAGAGTCAAGAGTTTCAACGTAAATAAACAGATAGTAATACAAATTTCAATACAACAACATACAGACAGACAAACAAACAAAATAAAAGGAGGAAACACAAAAAACAAGCACACACTACCTACTGTACCTCCCTACCTCAATGAAAAAACATTACAGTCACAAGGTGGCTGAGAACCAGATAAACTGTGGATCTCAAACACATAGATAAGATCAGGTATCCTGCAGTGTGAATAAACGGTCACAGCTTCAAAGATAGCAAGAGCGCTCCATCTCAAAATAGGAGGACAGCGCTTGAATGCTTAAATGTAATAGAAGATGAGATGGATGTAATATCAAGCGCCAATTATCTTCCTCTAATGAAAACTGTAAATAAATGAAACGAGGCCCGTGCTGTTTTCTGTGTGACTGGAGTGTGTTACCTGACAGGAGTCCTTGCCTCCCTCCAGGAAGCCGGCGCAGATCATGTTCTCAGTGATCTGGAAGGGATACGCGTTGAAGCAGGTGTCGTCATCAAGGAGAGGGGCGTCCAAGCACTGCAGCTTATCAGGGTACCTCGCTGCCATATGGGAGGCAGAAACAGATGAAAATGAGCTGGTGTATATCTATTATTTTACCACGTCAAGAATAGAGCGTGTCACTGATGGTTTGCTGAGACTGATAATAAACCAGCCTATTGCTCCTGTCCTCGTGTTAGGTTCTTAGCGTTAGGTTAATTTCACAAGTGTAACATACACAGCTGTTTGATAGAACATACACATAAACAAGTTCCTACTCTCAGGCAGATGTGAGATAAACAGATGTGTGACAGGAAACATAAACATGCTAATCCCACTCACATCCCTGGTTGCTAGGGCGGAGGCTCCCCCAGCCAGAGATCTGGCACTTGGACCCAGCGGGAGCACAGCGAGCGGGCAGGCTGGCCGGACGCACGTATCTGTTGAGGGTGGCGGGCTGGCTCAGCTTGATCAGCATGATGTCACTGTCCTGAGTACGGGAGTTGTAGTCCGGGTGGCGGATGAACCGGGCGGACATGATGTGCTGCTCCGTGTCTTCGGGCTCCCAGATGTTGTGCTCCCCCAGGCGGACCTCCAGAGGAGATCTGGGGGGGGGTCATTTCAACATGGAGATGTCATGTAATACGGAACAGATCAAATGTCAAATGTCTGTCTAAATGTTGATTTTTTTTCCAAACTGAATTTCAATTTTGGTCTCCTTAAATCTATTTTCTCTATATTCAGGCTAGGCTGCTATTGTAAATAAGAATTTTTGCTTAAGGGCCTGCCTGTTAAATGAAGGTAATTTTTTTTTTTTTTTTTTTTATGTTAGAGATATATCAAGTTGTTATGCAATATAAAATGTGGTAAAAACATAGGAAGGAAAACATATTTGTTAGGTGATCTTCAGTTAATCTTATTTCACTCTTAATCTACTGCAGTTCTTACTTCTTGTAGCAGTGTGCAGCAGAGAGCACCCATTCACTGGACAGGAGGGTACCTCCGCAGAAGTTGTACCCCGTGAACAGAGACACCTGGTACGGCACAGAGTTCTTCGGGCACTCATACCCTCCGACGATCTTGCCATCCTCGTTGTCCAGGGCAACTGAGGAAAGAAAAAGAAAGTTCTTGAAAAAAGGTTGTGCAACAAAAGTTATCACAGTGTTTTTTTCATGTCAAATTAGGCCAGTTACAAGACTGGTGGCAGCTACTCTTACATCCTGTCTAGTAAGGCACTCATACACAGGAGGGGGTGGGGGATTAGGACAAAATAAATATTTTAAATTGTAACCTTTAAAAACTACAAGCTACGGTACCTGCCCCTCCAAAGAGCGCTAGGAGAAGGAGAACTTTCATGGTTTTGTTTCTGTCCATTCGGTGTAGCTGGCAGGGATCCGCACTGTACGTCTCACAACCGCTATTTTTATGTATTTACGCAAGTCCTCTTATCTCACCTTTCTCAAGGTCCCAGACTTCCCTCGTGTATCATCACACCTGATCCTCCTGGAAAACATGTGCTGTATTTCCCCTAGATATGCATAGTAATGTAAGTACAGTGTGTAGGAGTGAATGGTAATATAAATATTGGATTAAAAGTGATCTAAACTGACTGACTGACTGAAGAATTATGTCATGGAAAATAAAACGTCCAACTCTAAGCATTTCAACTTTTTGGAACACTGTGTGGGTTGATAGTTCATCTGCCCTCGGTCACTTGAAGCCAAACATAGTTACACAACATTTGTGCATGATTTCACACATGACGTGGAACATGCAAGGATTGCAGCCTTGCCTGCCGAATTGAGCAATCCCTCTACATATATCACGAGAGAAGTGAGTGAAGAACTGCATTAAAGAAGTGTGTCTGTATCACAACTAGAGGGCAGAAGACCATCAACATTGCTCACTGTACCTCACTACTGGATTGCTTTAAGAACGGTCTCCAGTGTTTATTATAAGATCCTTTTTGGATTGCTCCAGAGTGTTAATACAGCAGAGTAAAGTAAATGTTTTCTCAGCCTGTAAAGTGTTGTGTAGTGCAGGAAATGTATTTGCATGTGTTGCTCAATCTTCACTAGGCCTATGGTCACAGATTAGAGCAGAACAGTCTTCTAAGATTATAACAGATATTGTGACTCAATTTCCACTGTAGGTGACAGGAAGAATAAGTTCCTCTTTTGAAAAACCGCCGTTTCATCTTCATCCTTTTCCTGACTCTTTACCACATTTCTTTACCTTATCTAATGTGTTCTCCATAATATGACAGTAATCTGACTTTAATTTTATGTAATAATTGAGATAAAATATTACTTTATTAATACACACATCCATTAGTGTAATATAACATTATAAGGCCACTATATTGAGGATATAGTGGCCTTATAATGTTATTACAGTATATTACTCTAAATAATAACTCCCATTCTAGAAAAATAATTGAGCACACTTTGTATATTTGTTTTACCATATTATCAACCATATCTTGGAAAAATCTTTGCTGAGTCAAATGTTACAGGAAGACTGGGGTTGGAAGGCATGCTCCTCGGTGGCGTGTGTTTGAGCCAAGGTGATTATCAGCACCAGCCAGGAAAACATTTAAATGTGAGGGTGCATTTTATCAAACCCTGTGATTATACACACTTAAGGCTTAAATATGATGCATTCCCATCCAGTACAGACAGGCTCTACACTCTTCATCTACTCTGTGTTGCATATCATTAGAATCTAGAGAAAATGGCTGTTTGATTCCTTTACAATCCTGTAACAGATTTCATGGCATCTCTTCTCTGAATTTGAACACATTTGTTTTGCAGTTAAACAATTTTGTCAGAGTAACACAAACCTACTGTTTCTTTAGAAAACAGCTCTCTCAGTTCCCCTGCCCTGGTGGCAGTTCCCCTTCCTCGTAAAAAGTGTAACCCCGCCACACAAATTCTTTCTGTTTCAGAAAATTGCTCTATCTCAACTGTCACAGTATCCCGGGCAGGCATTGTGGTCGTGCTGTCTGTTGACCACACATAACCAACTACCATATATGGGTTCAAACCAGACCTGTATCCCATATACAGTATAGGCCAGATGCGGCACTTATGGCTTAGTTCCGGCCCATATACAGTATGGCTCAGATTGGCGTACTTCTGTTACCATTTGACATAGCATGTAATCTATAAAGGATACAAACATGAGGAGGGTAAGGCACTCCCCTGTAAGACAAGGTTACATTTTGTTTGCGTCTAAGAGAGGATTGAGTGAACCAACAAAATTAAAGTACTAAATGTCCTTTTTCAGTTGAAATAAGAAAGTTATTACAGTATGTACTTTTTTCTTGTAACAAAGGAGAAAATCTATGTGAAAGTCTTAGGAGTGAGAACAATGGAGTGATGTATACCATGTTAGACCACGTGGGACCCAGATGCTCCTTCTACTGGGACCCTGCAAGACAGCGCTTAGTGGATGTGGTCCACGGCCAGAAGCCAGATGAATAAAATGATATCTTTCACAGCCGTGTCTTAGGCAGGCGGAGAAGGTTATTGACCTTGACAGCAGGCCAGAGCCTCCGCTCACATTTTTCCCCAAAATACCCATGTCCAGTCCGCTTCCTCCCGGCTGGCTGCCAGCCCTCGCCCCCCCCGAGGAGGGACGACAGCCCCCTATTCTCGTCCCAATAATCAACATCACCATCGTCCTCGTCTGGCGCCGGATGCTGTCCCCCTTCCCCCCACTCCAAATATACAGGGAGCGTCAGACAGCCTTGTGCCACAGATCTGTATGGCATATGCAGCACATGGCTTGTTTACCGTCGGGCTGGGCCAAATTAGATCACTCAAGTCGCTTAGGTCTGGTGCTGTGGTTGCAGTAGGGGCGAATGTGAGGAAGTGGTTTTGTGAGGTTCAAATCATTCTTCATGCTGGTGAAACTAAGGGGGAAGAAATGTACCAACTATGCTTTGTAGTTGGAGGGACCCAACAAAAGTTGGGGAGATTCCTATACCATGACACAACAGTGTGATTTCCAGCCAGCACCACACGTAGATCAACAAACCACTATGGTTATGTGGAGAAGAGATTCTGTGTGTTTAATCGTAGAATGATATTGTAGAATGTTCTGGAAGGTCAAACAATTTTGCCTCAGGATGAATAAAGTATCTACCTACCTACCTACCCAACCTAGCTTCCTATCTACCTACCTTCCTACATACCTACCTACCTAGCTTTCTATCTACCTACCTTCCTTCCTACCTACCTACCTAGCTTTCTATCTACATCCCTACCTTCCTACCTACCTACCTACCTAGCTTTCTACCTACCTACCTACCTACTTACCTACGTACATACCTACCTACCTACCTATCTAAAAACTCTATTACACAGTTTTGCTTTTGCTTCCATAGAAATGAGTTGAGGATGTCGAAGAGCAACAAGCCAATGTTTATTTTTTCCTAAACAGCTACAAAAAAACACAGGGTGGATCAGAACACAAGTGAGAGCCGTCATTAGTTTTACACTGCTGCAAGCGCTCGGCACACAGTCCTGTCGGGGCCCTGCCACACCCTCCATCTCTGCAGCTGTAGAGAATAATGAACTCCCCAACCCACGCCCCCCCCCCCCCCCCCCCCCCACAAAAGTCTATTTTTTTCAAACTCCCACTGGTTGTTCAACACGCCCAAATTGGTATTTGTGCAGAGCAGCCTAATTACAAGTTTGGTTGGTAAATCAAGAAGTATGGCAAAACTGGTCTGTGAAAGCTCCCCTCAAACTATAGCTTAGGGATTGCTATTAATACCCGCTCCAGACACCAGCATTTTGGGCTGCCTTGCCTCAAAGCTTCACAGAATGGCTGGAGCAAATAATGCGTTTTTACAGTTGTTTTATAACCTAATTATAATAGCTTCATTGTAACTAAACATATATACATAATACAAAAAATATAACTGAACATGTATATTCTGTATTTACATAAATTGAAAGTCAAGCCATTCAAAGCCAAAAAAAAAAAGTCCAGTATGAATCCTTAAGGTGGATGAATCAACTTTGAACCGTCTCCTGCAGCCGGAAAGAACTGCTGACTTGGCCTCAGTACCTGATCCCTCTCCTGGGTCAGGGTTCAAATGATTAATATTTATGCATTTGAGACCAAGGCAGTGATAAAACAAACATGATTCCTCCCACGTACATGAAAGTGTTGGCTTTACACCCACGCACAGACACACACACACACACACACACACACACACACACACACACACACACTAGGGGCTTTTACTCTCTTCCCCCTCACATCTGGTCCACCACTGGTAGGACACTGGAGTTCCTGCATAGTATACATTGGCTGGGGTCTCAAGCAGCTCATCTTGTGAAAAACATTTGATTGCTTCAAGCCTTCGGATCTGGAGCTTTCTAGCAATGTGCAGACACAGTTACAGTGTGTGTCTGGAGTGAGTTGGATGGTTGACAAAAACATATTTGTGTCACTTCACTTTGATGATCGAACGATGATCATTATTCACGTAGTCGACAGAAATATCATTCATCTCTACAAACAGCACTGAGGATAATGTAAATAGTTTAGAAACAGCTTATCTCTTCTCTTAATGAAGTATGCATGTAAGCATATCTGGCCTCCCAACAGGTCAGAGTCACGGGACCAGGGTCTCGTTGTTATTCCACTGTTGTTGGTTGTAACCGGAGAGTTAATGATATACAGTGCAATGCTGACTGTGATCCAGCACTGACTAAAACCCTCTGTTTAAAAAAAAAAAGAAAAAAAAAAGAAAAGTCCCCACCAACCATCATCAGCCAAACGTCTCACAGCTGTCCCCCACAGATGTACTGTATGAATGTCTGAGAGGTGTGGGTGTATGATCGGTAAAGGAGGGGGGGGGGGGCAAGTGGGAGTAAAAGGAGCTGGCTGGATGTTGATCCTTGCTTCTCTACTTCCTCTCCTCTGGGCTTGGTGTTTTTGGGGCAGGGCTAAGCTCAGAGGAGATGGAGGCAGATCTGTGATATCGGCAGCCAACATTCAACCCACCTCCATGTCTACAGCTTGCACTGATTACCATGTTCCCATACTCCTCTCTCCTACAATTATGTTCAGGGGCTTGGTAGATGGAGGTGGATACGTAAGCTACAACAATGCCCCATAGGCCTAGTCCACAGGGCTACATTGTGTGCCTCTGTGTGGGTGTGTACTGATAAGTCACAAATTTACTGTACATTTGGTTTCAGCATGACTACTCCAAGAAGCGCATCGTATTTATGTATAAAACTAATGCTAACCAAAATCCTTTGCATGTATATTACGGTTGACTGTGTATTGTGGGGGTATTTGCTGCCCAAAATGGCTGCCCTGGAACTACAACATACAAAATGGACAGCCTCCCTTGAACTAAAAGCTGCCATGATCCCTCAGGCGGTGGGTTGAGAGTTGAGTGAGGGCACCTGGGCTGATCCTCCATGAGCAATCAGCCAGGGCCAATTCAGTGGGCTGTTTAAAACCATTGTTTGAGACTTTGCATTCAGCACTAGATTACACTCTTACTGACTTGTTTTAGAAAGGATATGAACTTGTGAGTTCTTGCAAGTAGTAGTAGCCTACATTGACTTTTCCTACATTAAATGCAATTATTGTAAGTTGCGTTGGATAAAAGCATAAATGAGTTTGATGTAATGTAATTATTTACATTTAATTAGCAAGTCATGTTGGTAAAAGGCCCTGTAGCAGCCGAACTGCACGCTGTCTCCCTGCTCGATACGTGCCGCTGCTGTTTGAGGGTTTGTTGGTTTCCTCTTTCCCTGGGGTTGCAACACTTTTGAAGGGATGTGCATAAGACTGAAATGACACTGTCCTGACACTAAGGGAAATAACACTGTGATGAAATCATGAAATGACACTGTCCTGACACTAAGGGAGGTGCATAAGATTGACATGACACTTTTTTCGCGCGTGAGGCAAAACACACACATGCGTGAATCATGCCCACAACAGGGCTCGAGACAGCGACCAAAATGGTTGCATATGCGGCCATTATTTTTGAGAGCGTATTTAACCTTAAAAGTAAAAGTTAAAATTTAACTGACAATGGTCACAAGTGCATGATGATCAAGGCTGTTTTGGTGCACACGCTCGCACTAACATACAGTATTTCCATATCATAACATGTGTCATGTCAGGGTTATAAGTGTCATGACAGTCTTATGCACACCCCTTGAAATAAAGTGTGTCCCTGAAGTTTACCAGGATATTTATGCTGAAACATTGAAAGACCAAATGCCAGGAGGACATGGTGTGTCTAGTCAGTGGCTACACTGTTTGTAAGTATTGTATGCCCTGCTGCCAGGGTAATTGGTAGCCTAATAAAAGTTGAAAATTACCTTTTAAGTTGAAAATAGCTTTAACATTAACAGGAAGCAGGGTGTGTGAACTCAATATGTTGCACAAGTGAACAACATCCTATTTTTGGCTAAATCCAGCAGGAATAGAGTTCTCCTTTAAGTGCATGATTCACATGAGTGTAAAAGAGAGTTCAAAAAAGCTAGTCATAGAGGCCAAAATGATGTGAAACTCTTTCCCCAATTGCATAAATGTGTATCGCAGAAAAGTTATTTCGGTTATTATTCTTGACAGAATTAACATAGAAAATGTTGTTATTAAATAATCTTTGTGTTTAAAAATCCAAAAAAGATTACAGCTGCTGCGCAGCTGGTTGGGGCAGGGCAAAATTGATTTTGCTGAGGAAGATGAAGGAGGAAAGGGAGGAGACAAATACATGAGGGTGTCTGCCTGGACCCTAATTATTTACAACTTCTTAAATTACAAATATCTTCAAAATAATGTATCTGAGATCCGCACAATACAATGCCTGAGTAGGCTAGGCATTAGCATGTTTATTCAGGATCACCCAGGGCTTGAAGTCACAATCTTAGACAACAAGGGAAGGTCATGTTCTTGTTGAGCTACCCTACCTGCCAAGTGAGAAGCCAGCACGTTGGTCTTTGCTTGGTCTTCTAATAAAACTTGGGGTTTGAAAAGTTTTTTGGCTTGTTTTGCTAATTGCAGATTAGCTCAATCAGTGGCCAATCAATCAATTTGGCAGAATGTAGTCCTAGGCGAGGGTTGGGCAGGGTTGACAACAGTGACATCTCTGATTGGTGGGGCTCACACTGTTGCACTATAGGATTGTGGGTAGTGTATTTTTCTCTCTCCATACGAGAGCAATTTTTTGAGAGGGATGGGATGACAGAATTCAAAATACTGTCAAGAATTGTAGGTATAATTCAGAAAAATTTCACGCTACATCTACCATGCCATGAAAATTTCATTTTTTATCATGCACATTGGAGATTTATTGAGTGAGAATTTGCAGTGAATATGAGATCGGTTTAGGGTCAAAGCCGCACCATGACAAAACTGAGACCCTGTTATTTCCGCAACTGTCCGTTCTCGCACCATGATTTTACAGAAAACTGAAAGAAGACGTGTTTGTTATTTGCTTTAAATCAATGAATCAAACAATTATTAAACGAAAACGCCAGTTATTAAATTCAAGGCAAGGCAAGTTTATTTGTATCGTACATTTCAGCAACAAGTCAATTCATAGTGCTTTACATGAGACATTAAAAGCATCATGACAAAGTGCAAGCAACACATAAAAGGTCATACAAAACGAAATGCAAAAAAAGGATATTTAAAACAAAAGGCAGGAAAAATAAAATACAGGAATAAAAGTTACAATGCAGTATATGAATGAATAATTGTTTCATTTAATAAAAAGCTGCAGCAAAAAGAAAAGTCTTCGGTCTTGATTTAAAAGAACTGAGAGTTGCAGCAGACCTGCAGTTTTCTGGAAGTTTGTTCCAGATACTGTATGTGGAGCATAAAAACTGAACGCTGCTTCTCCATGTTTTATTTTAACTCTGGGGACAGAAAGCAGGCCTGTGCCAGACGACCTGAGAGGTCTCGATGGTTCATAATGTAGCAGCAGATCAGAAATATATTTTGGCCATAAACCATTCAGTGCTTTATAAACCAACAGCAGTATTTTAAAGTCAATTCTTTGACAGACAGGAAGCCAGTGTAAAGACCTTAAAACTGGAGTGATGTGATCCACTTTCTTAGTAAAGACTCAAGCAGCAGCGTTCTGAATCAGTAGTCCAGTCTACTGAAGATAAACGCATGGACAAGTTTTTCCAGATCCTTCTGAGATAATAAATAATTTAATCCTTGATATATTCTTCAGGTGATAGTAGGCTGACTTTGTTTAATGTGACTGTTGAATTGTCTTAATGTAACTGTTGAAATTCAGGTCTGAGTCCATCACTGCACCAATATTTCTGTCTTTGTTTGTGGTTTTTAGCATTACTGATTGGAGCTGAGCGCTGAATTTTAATCGTTCTTCTTTGGCTCCAAAGACAATACTACTTCAGTTTTATTTTTGTTTAGTTAAAGAAAGTTCTGGCACATCCAATCAGTGATTTGTTCAATACACTTACTCAGTGCTTGTTTGGGATTATAGTCCCCTGGTGATATGGTGATATCAATTTGTGTGTCGTTTGCGTAGCTATGGTAATATATTTTATTGTTTTCCATAATTTGAGCTAGTGGGAGCCTGTAAATGTTGATCAGAATAGGCCCCAGAATGGAGCCTTGGGGAACTCCACAGGTCATTTTTGTCCACTCAGATTTGTAATTGCCTATAGACACAAAGTAGTCCCTGTCCTTCAAGTAGGATTCAAACCAGTCTAGCACTGTGCCATAAATTCCCAGCCAGTTTTCCAGTTGGCCTATAATATGTTGTGGTCAGCCGTGTCGAATGCAGCGCTGAGATCCAGTAATACTAAGACTGAAATTCTGCCATTGTCTGTGTTTAAATGGAAATGTCATTGAAGACCTTAAAGTCCAGGTTAACCCAGCTCAAATTTTTGTTATGAGCTTCACACACCACAGGAAAACATGTCATTAACCGCCCAGCCAAATCTGAGTGATTAAAAATGTCGCTAAGTATATAAAATAAGGCTTCAAAATCGGTTACAAATCAGCAGCATTCTCTGGTCTGAGACTGTGGGGGCGTGTCTGCTGAAGGCACCGAAGCCACACCCAATTGCGTGGGGAGGGGGTGTGGAGGGAAGAACCTGTCAAATAGTACCGTTCTCTGGTCTGCATATTGGCCGTGTCCGAAATGCATACTACCTGCTACATGCTATATAGTAGGCACTATATAGTACGCATACTGCATACTATATAGTACCTACTGTTCCACAAAACGCGTGTAGTATGCGAGAAAATACAGCATGCTACTCGAGTCATCCAGCGGAAGTGACGGGATACGATACTGTTTACTCCCGCGAAGCTGTGGTACAATTATCCGTGTTTTCTGTGATCATTTTGTGTATTATCCACAAAAATGTAGCCTTTTCCTGTCATGGGATGTGCGGCTGCTGCTGCCGCCAGGAGAAGTCGTGTTAACACTGCAGGGAGAAGAGCCGTCATGAGATCTTCTCGACATGCTTGTAGTTGAGGTAAATTTTGAACGTTAGCTTCTAGCTACGCTAGTTAGCTAGGTTAGTTGATAGCCCCGCATGTACTGGCTTGGGGCTAGCTATACTGTTACATTTGTACCAGGGATGTTTTATTAAATAGATTCTGAGAGGCAGGTAAGCAAAACAATAAAACTCAACTCATTTTAAAGAGGTGGGTAAACTGAGTTTACCTGGGTTTACTCATCACTACACGCCTGCTTTGTAATGTTACATTTTAGCTCTACAGATAATGACATCTATCTATTATCATATTGTAAAGACAAGTATATGCCATACGCACAAATGAGTTAAAGTTTGCCCTAATAATATTCCCCCTGTAGGCTCACATGGAAGACAGAGGTCCTCACCAAGTCAACCTCCACGTCCCTGCTGAGGACCTATTTTGACGGCGCGGACACAAGGAGGACTTCAGGTTGTCAAAATCGACACAGAGGAACCTTGGTGATGGTCAGGAGGATGGGGCAAGACCATGGAGGTGCTAATAATAGCAATAATAATAATAATTCATTGCATTTAGAGCTTTTCTCAGTACTCACCCTTTACAATGGTCTTGTCATTCACACACATGTGCTAGTCTTTGGAGGTAACATTACATCAGTCATTTAGCAGACACTTTTGTCCAGCATTACCTTAGTCATTTATTTAGCAGGCACTTTTGTGTGTCTGCTAAGCGACTTACAGTAGGCCTAATTGCATTTAACCATTTAAAGGTTGAAGACCTTGATGGTGGCCATGGTCCTGCTGCTGCAGATCATCCCAACCCTGGAGATGGCCTCAGAAAGTGTCTCGCAGCGGCAGCATCAGCACCAGCACAAGCTGCCTGGATCGCAGCTCTTGGTGAGCACGACTACCCCCATCCTGCCATAAGTAGTCAGTCTATCAGTTCATGAGTGTGCTTTGCCTTGTTCCTTATAGACAGCCTTGAGGCTTTAAACACCGATCAGTTGGTTATAGACAGCCTTGAGGCATTTGTTTAAATGTATTTGTATTTAAATTTATGTGTAACACTGTACATAGTAATCAGTTTAAGTATTTTAGGGGGAGACAACAGATCAGCGTTATCCTGTCAGTACCTTTTGCAAGGAAAGCTAATGATCTGACCAAATATAAACAAGTCAAAAGTATATTTGAAGACCATTGTGTAATAAAAATATCCAAGAAATGTTTATGGTTGTGTTTCTTCCATTATACATGTAAAGGTTACTTCTTGATGTATTAACATTTCAACAAAGTGTAATATCTACACATCAGACACATTGTCTTGATATGTCTACAGGTCATGTACAGTAACTTGGAAGGTCTTAACACAACACGCAGAGCGCTTTGGACATGTAACTCCCTTATCAAGTAGTCGTTAGTCAGACACATTAAACAGTGAAGCTTTCATAACCGTCTGAATAATTCCAATGAAGCATTGTGAACCAACATGTGTGTTCCGTCTTTTATGCCAATTTGCAAACTACAATGTCCATTAGGAATGTTCTTTTACTCTAATGACTGGTTTTAGGTATAGTGACATTTGTTCTTTGACTGGGAATACATTACAAGGAATGACACACAAACACCAATTTAATTCAAGAAAATACATTTAATAAAAAATAACAAAAACAATAATGGAACAAGGTAAAAGTTTTTTTTGACTGAGGCTTCTAGAAGCAACATCAGCCAGTCCTCCCTCTCCTTAAACAACCCCCTTTCCTCCCTCCACTCAGCAATTCATCTCTGCCTTCTCTCTCAACATCATGATTCAACATCAGCCGGTCCTCCCTCTGGAGGACGGCAAACTCTTCCCTGTTTACGGGGAAGAGAAACACCACGCTGAAAGGCTTGGAGTAAGTTAACTAACGTATGCATTGTTGTTCAGAAGCAATCCAGCGGTCTGTTTACTTTGAATATTGATTTATGTAGGACCTACATCTTAGAAGCTGGGCTGCAGGGGACGACGGAGACAGCCTGGATAAAGCACACAGAGAACCTTGTAGCCATGTACAAGGTGATTTTGATCTACAGGCTACATGATAGCAAAGATATTGATAGGGACTCACAGTTTGTATGACACTAGAAAACTGTTATCTAACCTCATAGGACCTAAAGAGCCCCAGAACTGGGGTCAGCACAGAGGGAGGGGAGGCCACAGCCGCTTCGTGGAAGTGGTACGGGGTCTTGGAAGAGGCGATGGGGGCCACCCATGCAGCCGTCCTCCAGAGGATCATCGTCCCTGGTGTGGTCGTTGGTCCCTGTAATACATCCAGAAGTATTATGGGACAATGAATACTAATACATGAATATATGATATATGAACAGTTGAACTCGTTTAAATCATGGAATGAACAGACAATTGTTTAAACAACTTCAAGTAACGTTAGGCTCGGTGGCTTAGGTTAGGTTTAGGTGGCTTAGGTTAACAACTCATCACAATTTCGACATTTCTTATACATTTCTTAAGCAATCATGGTCATATTACATGGAAATGTTACTCTGTTTGTCTTGATTCTAGCTATAATAACATTTAAGCTATGACATTAATACGTTTTGAGCAAGAGCCGTCTGAACACCTGTAACGTTAGTAGCCTATTAACGTTAGCTGGGCTAGATAGCTAACGTAACGTCCACCACAGAGATCAATGCAAGCAGCTAGCTATCATGACGTTCTTTTTCGAAATGTCATTTCTACCCCACCGATATACACAAAACTGCATTTGTAGCTCTGTGTCGTTATAATTAAGATATCTGTCCGAAAAAATAATTTTTCCATCGACAAATTAAGTCAATACTTACATTTGAAAACTCCCGCTGCGGTCCCGGAGATCTCTTCGTTCGCCATCTTTTTTTATTTTTCTCACAGCCCAGTGACGTCTCACGTCTCGACTTCCGGAACAGTATGCTCTGGACTATGCTACATTTTCGGCCATTTTTTCGCCGATTTCGCCTACTATATAGTACCTACTATATAGTAGGCGAAATACAGTATGCACAGTTTTGATGCAGCATGCTGCATCTCGCCTACTATATAGCAAGTAGTATGCAATTCGGACACGGCCATTGTCACACTGGCACGCCGTCTCTTTTGTGGTAGGAAGGCACAGCTTTGTGAAAACAGAGAGGAGTTGAAATTACACTTGTCTAATGAGTCAAACACAGATGCTTCCTCCTAACCTACCTCCTGACAAACAACACAGGTAAAACTGTAGCTACTCTATACCAACGCGCCAGTGTTACTGCCCTTAGATGCAAAATACAAAAACATGCAACGAGGAATGTATGAGTCTGTCCCTATTTTCTCACTGCCACCTCCGGACCCATTCCTATCCCTCCCAGGCGATCCTGTCGTCCCTTGGGATCAATGGAAAAAGTTGTTTAAAATGTACCTTTTAGTCACTGGCTTGAACAGCGCTGATAGCGCGAAGAAGCGTACACTACCGGAGTTGATAATCGGGACAGACTCATCCACTCTCGTTGGCAATGTTATGTGTGAGAATAACGAGCACTCCGCTTCAACTTTCCCGCAACATATCCAACAGAACTGGAATGTTCAGCCAGTAGCCGCCGAGCACCGCTTCACTGGGAGAGGGTGCGTCTTTCTCCAGCTGCAGCTGGTCTAACTAACCATCCCCCTCGCTCCCGCCTCCCGGTCTCCCGCTGGAGAAATATACTGGAACCATTACCGGTGAACCCATACGCACATCAGGTGCCACAAATATGGCAGGCAGTTTCTGTATAGTTAACGCTTATAGTCATAATATATCATCCGTAACGTTATTTGGTGGGGGGTCGCCTGGTCGGTGCTGCTAGCTATGTTAGCTAGACTAAGGTTGTATACACACTCCCATCTGCAACAAGCTACATAGCTAATGTTAGCTATAATTCCTCCTAAGATTACATATAATTCATCATAGCTGACATTACCACATAAATGTCAAGACACATTTTGTAGATTAACGTAGCAGTGTATTTTCCTATTGCTTACGTTAGTTATAACGTTAATTAGCTATAAGCACACAAGGCAGCGGTGTCGGCACCAAAGGTTGATGCGACAGGAGGAGAATGGAGGCCGGGGAGAGAGATGGTTGGCTCCGCCGAATTCACCAGGACCAGTCGTGAGTCCGTGAAACCCAAAAGCCTCATATTATAATTGCAGAAGCTTTCGGGAGTGAAATGTTTGCTGCAGAGGCGGGCGCTAGCGGTGACAGACTCTGTAACACCATGGCTCTTCAAAAATGCTAACCATTTGCTTCTCATTTCAGCTTTACTCGGGAGTGAAAGAAGAAGACCTTATCATCCCATTCCTGCTGGCATCCAGGAAGGATGCATTTTCGTTTAGTTTTATGCATAGGCATTGCTAACTAAGAAAAACTAGCTAATTCTAGACTCAAGATTGAGCAGGAGAACCGAAGATTCAAATCCGTTCTAGCTTTATATAGTGTTAGGGCGGGGATATGCTAAGAAACACCGCTCTACGTCATCCGGTACCGTTTTAAGCCCGCCCAGAAAATCCAGAAATCAAAACTGGTCAAAAACACAAAACTGGTCTAACTTCACAATTCAGTACTACACATGGTTCATCCCATTTTTACATGTTATCAGCAATGCATCACTAACACATAGAATGTGTTTTCAAGCAAATCTCTGATTTTGGTTAACTGGGACTTTAACACGAGCAGTCTCGGTGCTGTGGTGTGGTCGAAATCCTGACTAAAAGACATCAAAACAATTATTTAGTGCCAGGAAGTTGTTTAGCTGTTTTATCAAAACTGCTTTAAAACTGCTTTATCAATGGAAGTTTGATATGGGCCTATAATTGTTCATTTGTGAGGTGTCTAGTTTATTCTTTTTTAAGAGTGGCTTGACGACTGCAGTTTTCAGGGTTTGTGGGAACACACCTGAAAGAAGAGATGTGTTTACAATTTGTAGTAAATCAGAGGCCATGCAGCTAGATACATTTTTGAAAAAGCCTGTAGGCAAAATATCAAGGCAACAGGAGGAGAATTTCAGATATTGTATAATGTCCTGCAGGTTTTTATGGTTGATCGGATAAAATTGTGTCATGTTATTGATTTTAAGAGGACACAGAGACAACACATATCCTGTACCTGATATAAAGCCACGGACTGCTTGTCTAATTTTCAGAAATTTGTCAGTGAAGAATGAGGAAAATGCATTGCAGGCCTTGGTGGATAGAGGTTCAGGGGCTACTGACACAGGAGGGTTTGTTAGCCTATCGACAGTGGCGAAAAAAAACGTGCATTATTATTGTTTTTAGCGATGATGTCAGAAAAGAAGGACTGCTGTGCATTTCTCAGCTCCAAATTATAAATTTATAGATGTCATAATGAACATGGAAATATGTTTTTCGCCACCTGTGTTCATCTTTTCGATACTCTTTTTTCTATTCTGACCAGCGTGGCATTTCTCCATGGTGATCGTTTCTTATCAGAGACCACCTTCACCTTAGTGGGCGCAATGGCATCAATAATATTCGTAATTTTAGAATTGAAATAATCTACATGCTCATTGACTGAGACCCAAGAGAGTGTTTCCTGTTATTTAGCAGATTCACCATTCTTTTTCTATTACCTATCAAGACAGGAATTGAGGAAGATACCAGCACATTGGGCCCCAGCTTGTCCTGAGAGCCGTGAGTGCCATTCGCCTTGTAGCCTGGACCCAGTACATATCGGTTAGAGCTTGCTGTATTTTGTAAACAAGGAACCGGATGTGCTGTGCCTTTATCAGGCTGGGGAGACAGAGGGTGGTTCCAGTGCCGTAGTGGGGGGGGGGGGGCCTGGCGCAGTGACTGTGATAATTGTGCAGGTGAAGAGGGGGGAGGGGCCTGGCGACGCCGATGGGAGTTGAGGGGAGAGAAAATGGGAGCATGGTGGGGGGTAAGTTTGGTCCCGGCAGTGACCAGCTCTTTCATCTGGTCCCCCAAGAGGGGGGAGGAGGGAGAAAGGGTGGCTGGAGACAACGGTGAGTTGGATGGGGTCTGGGGGGGGTGAGGGAGGTGGATCCTCACAGGTGGATGCCAGTGAGAGGGGAGAGTGAGAGACTCACTATCTTGGGGGGTAGGAGGGGATGAATGCATGAATGAATGCGTGGCCTGACGGTTGTGGATGACGAAACGGTGACATGGCTTCTGGAGGTGTGCCCGGATATATAGCCCGGGTGACCCCCTCACCCAGGCTCGGGGTGGTAAAAGGATAGCCCCTAGGCCCTGAGCCTGGGGGGAGGGGAAACAACAACTGACCCATTCAAAGAAGAAGAAGAAGACTGGCCCTGCAGTGGTGGAACGAACTGCCCACTGATGTCAGGACAGCAGAGTTGCTGTCCATCTTTTGTCGCAGGCTCAAAACTCATCTCTCCAAGAAGTACTACAACAATCCTCCCTCCTAAGCACTTATTGTATTTTATTGTATCGTATTGTATTGTACTGTATTTAGATTGCTATTCTTGCACTTTGCCTTCAGCACTAGATTCTGCTCGTAGTCACTTGTTTTAGAAAGAAGATGCACTTGTGAGTTCT
Source organism: Borostomias antarcticus (assembly GCF_949987555.1). Classification (NCBI taxonomy): domain Eukaryota; kingdom Metazoa; phylum Chordata; class Actinopteri; order Stomiiformes; family Stomiidae; genus Borostomias; species Borostomias antarcticus. The sequence goes on along the minus strand of NC_140241.1, from coordinate 10,272,850 downwards.
GGCAAGTAGTAGTACATTAGCTTTTCCTTCGTTAAATGCAATTATTGGTAGTCGCTTTGGACAGAAGCGTCTGCTAAATGACTGTAATGTAATGTAAAGAAGTAGAGAAAAAAGAACTGGACTTGGGAGCTACATGTAGGCTATATACTGTATACACAGACTAATAAGACGAGGTGGAAACCAATCAAACAATCAGTGGCACAGGTCTCCTCTCAGAGTCGATTTAGCTAGTTGTAGTCCTAGGGTCCGCTATTTGGGTGGGGATGCCAACAACGTCTCTGATTGGTGGAGACATTGCTGTTGCACTATAGGATTATGGGTAGTGTATTTTTTCCTGTATGAACAGCAATAGTTTGGGGGACACAATTAGGACAGAATTCAAAATACCGCTACTGTCAAAAAATTAACTAAACTAAACTTTCACACTACATTTACCATGTCCTTTTTTCATTAACTATTTATTGAGTGAGAATTTTCAGCATACAGTACTGTTTAGAGTAAAACATTTTGATGCTGATTGAGCTGTGGGCTCAATTTTTGCTATTTTAATAATCTGTGTCGATCGTTTGTGGTGGAGAGTCTGAAGATGCAGTGTAGCAATGGTGGTGTCAATTGACCAAGAAAGGAGGAGAGGGGTTTGATAGGTTTTACAGTTTTTGAGTAAAACAGAGTGATGGACTTCGTAATTCCTGCCAGCTTGAAGCATATGGACATTTCTGCTTACTTGAGGCTATGTTTTGGTGTATGGTGACAAAGTGATAGCACATATGGCTGATTTGTTATGCTTTTTTTTTTTACGTTTTAAAATGTAAACGGTTTCTGTAGCGCCACCATCAGGACTATTGGCCCACAATGGCAGCTGAGGACTTTTGGCAGAGGACTGGACTTATGCGCAAAGTTTGGCGATTTTTCATGCATGGGAAGTAATCCCAGAGGGACTGGCTACTGACCTGCCCAGGCTCTAATAACCCTGATTGTTCAGTCTTTTAATCATTTTTGATCTATTAATATTGGATTACTTAAACACAATAGATGCAGGTGTTTTAACAGTTCGTGTTCAGGCCAAATATAACATATTAAAAATGCCCCAGTTCTCTGGATTGTTTTACTTGGCAGAAAAAAAACTGAGTGGTTAAGAGGGATCAACACAAGAGTGGAACAGGATCGTTTTACCCTAGGCTACTAATTATACAAAGTAAGCACATTTTGTACCTTCAACAGACAGATTACATCCATCAAGGGCATACTACTGTAGTTGTATGATTGATCCATACAACAATACACCCATATTTAAACAATTATGTCATATAATCAACATCACCAGTCATAAATGTAGCCTATTTCTACAATTACATATTTTGTGGTAAAAGCAAGCTACATTCTCAAACATGCCTGCATCCTCAGAGCTTCATTCACACTGCAAGCCTATTCGGATTTATTGTTCAGACCCGATTTTTTGGTTTGGCTGTTCACACTGAGGTCGCATTGCAAAACAACTAACATGTATTTGATTGAGGACCACATATGGAAGTGGCGCAAATGTGATTTAGAAATATCACATTCCTATGTATATGTATATATCACATTCCATTTGATTTGTGCTCTTCACATTGTCATGCCAAAAACCTGAGTCACATATATATATATATATGTGGGCAACCTTTGACTGCAGCGTGAATGAGGACATGCTATTGTTCAGCTCAGGACATCAGTGGGCAGCGCAGTAGTGGAAGGGGAGCAACCTGACATTTTAGTGAGTATCACAAAACAAGTGCTCAGTGAACCTGTCGTCCCCCAACCGTGATGCATGTTACCAGCATGCACAGTTGTTGAATGTGTAAATATGGCGGGCTGTTCTAGTTTAGATTTACCTATCGTGTCGAGCAGCATACAGGCCCATCATATTTATTGTTTAGTCTAAAAGTATGTCATTGAGGAACCCACAGAAGTGGCTTGAGAGTCAACAACAACAACAACAACAATGACAAGAGACACCAAAAGGGAAGAGACGCCTGCAAGCTCACATTCTGTTTCTCTCCATGGATCAGTATGGACGCTAGCCAACCCCATCCTCGCCAACCCCCGTGTCCTGGCCGAGGAGACCGACAGGTTCTTCCTGGCCACTCGGCGGTCCGCCCCGGACGTACTGTCTCCTGCCTCTCAGCCTCATCTAGAAGCACGAGATCCAACGAAAACTAAAGAGTGCTGGCCTGTGCACCTACCACCACCTACCAGTTCGGCGCCAAAGCCAAACGGCGCTGTTCCCCTTGCAGCTACATCGGGACCGGAGAATCAGACAGTAACTATTGGCAAAGTGCTGGGGCAGAGTTATTCTTCATTGATTTAATTGTTTTTCAATTAAATTAAATTAAATTGTTTTTAGCTGGTTTCCAGCACTCATGTGTAAGGAATTTAAATAATTAACACTACTTTCATTATACAGTCATTTCCTCCTCAGTTTTTTCTCTTCATCATTTGTGGGTATATCAAATTCTCCAATACTCATTCCTAAGTATATATTTGTCATCTTTCCCTCAAGTGCACCATTTTTTGAAAAGCATCAGTGCAGCTCTTGTATTGATGATCAGTGCACTAATGGGCGTAAATGCACTTGACCTGCACTTGACTTGGCCTAGTAGTAATTAGAAATGGTGCTCAGAGAGCACAGACCTCCCCCCATGAATGCATTTCATGGCGTATGTGTGGGTGACTGTGCGCGCGCAGCTCTGTGACCTTCCCATGTTGAGATATGAATGTTTCAATTCCCCATATTGACATTGAATGGGGGGAATTTTTCACTCCCCATGAATGGAGGTGAATGGCTGGCCATGTTTGGGCGGCCCGTGGAACCACCCCATGATTCGGATCCGCTCCAATATTGAAAGGATTATAAATTGGACCACACTACACCCCTCCACCTTTAATTTTAATGAAGTCTGGGCATTTTCGTGTGAGTATTGATGATAGTATACATGTTATAGTAGAAGAATGAGGAAAAATCAGAAAATTAATGAGTGGAAGAAAAAAATTTCAATTTTGATTGTAGTCTCCATTTAATAATCTCCCCGTAATAATCTATCTTTGAGATGAAATGGCCTGCCTGCTGGTCTTCTATTGGACAGGCCCATTAGAGGGATTCTGCTCAAAATGAAAGGACCAGTCTGATGAGTTAACTCCAAGAAGAATGACAGACATTGCTGCCACTTTTTTGTTGGCCTTTGAATCTGGTTTGAATCTTTTACCTATTTATTTATTTAATTGATTTTGACTTCTTTTTTGTGAATGCCCATTTGTGACACTGACATTGGAGTGTCTGTTGGATGTGCGTGGCTGGCTTGTTTCTGTTCAGGACTGGTAGGACGGAAGCTAGTCATGCCTTTAACCTAAATGTTTTATCAACGTCTATACATAGCTGGTATAAAAACTTGCCTATTCGAATGGGATTTCACCAGGTTTTAGCCTAAATATTTAATCAACATCTAGACATAATTGGTATAAAAACTTGCCAATTTCAACCTTCTTAAACTCAGTTTCAGACTAAACGTATACGTTTTTAAGTAGACCATATATCTACAAAGCATAAACATTTATTCCAAACATCAAATATGCAAAGGGGCAGTTCTATACGTTTTCACTTTTTTATTATTATTATTAAACACCTTGACATTTTTTTGTCGATTTTTTGTTGCTTATATTTATTGATGTATCAGTTAAGTTAATACAACATGAAAGCTTCTAAAAGCTGAAGCCCCCCCCCCCCCCCCCATCCTACCACAGATGTTTTCTAGAACACACCTGCTAACCCCAGCTGCATCAGATACATTTTTGTATAATTTTTACTCAGATGATACTTTTAGATATGAAAACAGATCAACCAATGTAAAAATACAAACGTATGTTGTGCTGTGAAACAAAAACAGTACAACTACGTAGAAATCAGGAAATACAGCTCAAGGCCCGGGGAGTCGGAGATACTGTGCACTCTCTCTCAAAGTGCTTTAGCTAAGGTTAGCTACTACAAGCTAGCTAGTCCTTGTCACCAACCCTTGCCTCACAACGTACGTAGGAAAACAGGAAAAACAGTCTACAATAACATGAATGATCTGTACTCCAATAGGCATATTATCTGAAAGCTAAATGAGAACTAGTAGATCAATAAGTACCCCCCCCCGTCCCCCCCCCCGTCAGTGATTACCCCACCCTCCTCCTCCATCGCAGCCATTGCTCATAACACCCAGCGTTTCCGCTGGTAAGATCCTTGCCGCCACACCAAACTTTTGATACAAAAAACAATTATACAAATGAGGCTATATAAAAGTCTTAAATTAAAAATCTTATATATATATATATTTCTGCCTAAATGCGCTTTCAAAACCACTGTCGCGCCCACGTTAGGACTATTTATTTTCAATAAGACTCTAAGAGCCTATAGGCCGCGCGTTCTGTGCCGCTCCATGCTGCTCCTTTCTGAGGTGATCGGAAGACTCGGCGCGTGAAGGGATTTTTTCTTCAGTGAGCGGCATGAGGTTACAACGAAACATAGGTAGGCTATTGACGCTCAAATATTACCATAGTGTTAACCAGTGTTTGAATTGGGCCAAACACTGGTGCTGGCACCTAGGCCTACTCCTCAAAATGCCTAGCCTACTGTCTAAAATTGCCCGCTTCCCAGGGACCAGTAAACTCTGTTCGGGCAAGAGGAATGCCTCATGCAGGTGTCTGATCGGACAAGTAAAAAAACAATATGATAAATTGGCCTTGTGTTGCTAACGTTACGTAACGTTATCTGAAAATACAGTTTGAGACGAAGCGGAGCCTGCTCCATTTGAGCTACGCGCTGCTGTCTGTCATTCGGTCAGCCCTTCAAGCGAGCGTTGTCAAGGAGACATAAACCACAAGCACGAGTAGGTTCTGCAACTTTCGTGCGAGTCAGGCACAGCGCTGCCTGATGGATTGTGCAACCGTCTTTTTGGCTGGCAGAACTAACACTAGCTTGCGTTAATCTTCCTCCAACAAAATGTGCCAATCAAAATAACAGAAAAAGCAACAAATTATTTAGGCATGTTTAAAGACTAGCTTACCTTTTTATTTATTTATCTACAGCTGCTGTTATAATGGTAACCTACAATACATTTGATTAAAATATGTCTATAAACCATATGATTTATTGAAGTGCTTGTGTGGGTTTACTGTTTTATCCCGTCCAGTTACATGTTATTAATTACATTTTAAGCTCTAGGACTTTACCAGCCTTATGAGATAAGTTAGGAGAGAGAGGTTGTTGAGAGGAGCGCAAGAGAGGAGAGAGGAGAAGGAAGGGGACAGGAGAGAGGAACAAGGGAGGAAGAAGGGTGGTCTCCGATCCCCTGCTTTTTCCGTTTCGAAATCAGACTCTTTTTTTCACACACCACCACACCAAGAGATCAGTTCCACAGGAAACACTGATAACACCTGCTTCCTCAGTACGGCTTATATGGTCATGGACGGCCTCACTGGTCCGATCTGAGGAGAAATAGACAAATATTACAAACTGAAAGATAGAAGTCTAGACTTAAGCTTATGTTCAGACTGCATGAGGTTGTAGCAAACTACATTTCATAATATAATTACGTTTACATTTTTTAAATCACCCAAAGTGCTTTACAATGGTCTTCTCATTCACACATGTGGAGAGCGGCAAACAAACAGCGCCAGCGTCCACTACATTCACACACCAATGGTGGCTAGATACCATGTAAACATGCGCCGCCTCAACCCATTGGGAGCAACTTGGGGTTCAGTGTCATTCATAAGAACACTTCCAACAAGAGTGGCAGTGATTCGAACAGCTATAGCTGCTCCAGAACACAGCAGAAAACACTTTAGCACCCAGTTGCCTTCCTGAACATCCTTCCTCCCACGCGGCCTGGGGCCTGCTTGAGGTGGACAGGTGTCAGGACAGCTTCTGTAATGTACAGTAGTAAGACAGACCTCTATAGGGTTAGTTTCCTCACCCCTCTTAAATAGATTGAGAGTGCTGTCAAAGGGGTTGATTTGTAGAATAATATTTTGTCTGCAACTGAAGATGATCTCATGCAGTCAAGTCTAACATGACTGCTCTTCCCTTTCCTCTTAGCTAGAGACATCAGAATTTATTTACGAAAAAGAACATAAATCTCACTCTAACATTACAATATATCACATACATCAATGTACATGGATGAAAGACAAAAAAAATGCGGCATCTGCAATTGAAGATAATCTGCGCTTTAAAAATTTAATATATTCACATTCCCATGCAACGCAAACACAACAGGAGGATTGTAACTTAGCCATGGAATGTTGCTAGCGTATTTCTCGACGGCTAAAAACGTATTATCAGCAGACAAAACTGAACAGAAATCACACTGCATACCAGGACAGATGATACATTAATGCAGTCATTAAACACATTATGGAATAAAACAATCTAAATTGACGTTAGTGGCTACATTCAGTCGCTAACCGAGAATGGTCACTAGCGTGCCGAGGGGTATATTGCAACTTCTTAGAGGTTCAATGAACGAGGATTTTGCAATTGATCTAATCAACAATGATATTTTCCTTGGAGAAATTGATATTTCAAAGAAGAAATGTTCTAATAAATATATTAGGAATCGTATAGTTACTGTAACTGTGCCCTCAGCAACATTCTTTTGGACCTCACGTTTAGGTGAAATTGACTGGAAGAGAATTTGGGTAGTTGGAGCTAAATTTTGTCTTAATAATAAGGTTAAAGAGGTCTCTTTTAAAATCATGCACAGAATATATCATGCTAAGAGAACCCTGTAAAGATTTAAAATTGATATGGAGTATTATTGTACCTTCTGTGACATATTTGAAGAAACTATCTGCCATTTGTTTTACCATTGTATGTATACTAGGTTTTTCTGGATGGACATTCAAAACTATATTAGAAGACAAACCGGGCAAGTGTTGCAGTTAAATGAAAAAGACATTCTTATATGTTTTGAAGACCATCAGAAGGAAAAAGACTTTGTATTTTTTTGTGCAGTTGCTCTTATTTATGGGAAAATTCCACATTCATAAGAAGAAATGGATGGACTCTAAACCCTCCTGTGAACATTTCTTACAAGAACTGAAGCAATATGGTTACACAATTGAAGGACTCGAATAAAAAAGCACTGAAAACTGATGCTGTATTGACTAAGTTTTATAAAGATTAATATGTATCTCTATTTTTTATTTCTTCATTTTCTTTTATGTTTTTTTTTCTTCATACCCCTGGCAATAAGTTTTTGTATGTATTAATAATTGCTCATATTTGCAAAATCGTTTTGGTATAAATAAATAAATAATAAATTAATTTTAAAAAAATAAAAAAATAAGAGAATGGTCACTAGCTAAACAGCTAACATTAGCTAATGTTAGCGAGCTAGCACTAGCAAACTATGTCAAACTGTGTCACAAAAATATCTAAAAGTCAATTAAGAGGAGGCAGTTTATGAATACAAAGATCAATATTTACCCCAAAGTAAAGATTTCCCAATTCCTCGCATGTGAAAAGCACTTGTTCCATCGGAGGGGATCCATCTGTTGCTCTACACCGGCTGCTTGCGTTCCGCTGTGATGGGCATGCGCAATGTGCATGTTCAAACTCTCTTCAAGGTACGGCACTGCATCGAAGTTCCCACATCAATATTCTAGGCTACTTGTGCAAAAATAAAGCATTATCTTGTAGCCTATGGACGTCCCCGGTGCATCTTTTTCATATTTGCTGCTCTGATAACTACCTTGCTAGCCTACAGGATGTCTAGTAATTACTATTGTGTCTCTTTTTGTGCGTTGGCTGTAAGCCGAGAAGAGGGAATGCCGCTTCATCCCTCCGTCCTTCCATCAGGTTAGTGACCTGCAGTTCTATGTTGCTACCACAAGTGGCAGTGGTCCCATAACATCAAAACAAAAAGACGCCACAGATTTCACAGGCCGGTTACCTGGTGGGTCAGTTATTGAATTTATGTGGTAGAGACATCGGCCATAAATAAACAAGCATGGGTCATATTTGTTAATTATAGACCCTTTTACAGCCTAGTCAGCACAAGTATGCGTGCGCATTCTCGAAACAGTAGCAGAGGAAGACAGGCGAATTCGCCTGTGGCTACAAGCCATTATTAAGCGTACGGACTGGACTGAGGACATCATCAGAAATGCCTGCGTTTGCGGTGCCCATTTTATATCAGGTAAGTTATTTTGACTACCTGGTTTCGCTGGAATGTCTGGTTGAAATGTAGAGTAATATCTGAAGTAAACAGTAACCCATAACCTGGCTGCATGCTAAGCTAAAGCTAAGTTCAGGAAATGAATCCCAATGATTGCTAGCTAACGTTAGCTAGTGCTAGCTAACACACTAGCTAGTGTTAGCTAGCTAACTCAAGGCCCGGGGAGTCGGAGATACTGTGCACTTTCTCTCAAAATGCTCTAGCTAAGGTTAGCTACTACAAGCTAGCTAGTCCTTGTCACCAACCCTTGCCTCACAACCAGGCTGGACTGGGACAAAAATTAGGCCCTGCCATGTGGCTCAGACCGGCCCACCACAATCGGTCGGACACCACCCATCAACATCCTGGCAGTCTGTTCAATATGCATGCATATGATGCAAATCTACCATTCATGAAACTCCGCTCTATAGGGGTTGTGTCATGGACAGATCAAGTATACCAATGCAAGTGTGGACAAACTATTTTGTGTTGGTCGTGAAATTCAATCTACTGTATGCTTTCTCACGCTCAATTTGTTTATAGATAGCCCATAATATCACACTTGCCTCAAAGGGCTTCACTGACAAGATGAAGCCCTTTTTAAAGGACAATGCTCGTTTTTGACAACCTGGACCTTATTTACGACATATTATAAGACGTTTGACTCACCAAGATCACTTTGGTGTAGTTCGGAGGCATGTAGAAGAAATTTAAAATCCAGCGCGAGCCAGTATATCCATGTAATGGCGGTGGTCGGGGCACTTAGAATGCAGTTTCTAAAAATCTATTTTCTGCCGCGAAACGGTTGTTTTCCTCAATCTGTCTTGATGAATCGCTAGTTGTGCCTATGCTCTATGTAATACACAGGTCAATGGAAAAGAATTATCAAAATATGGCTGCACAATTCCACAAAAGGATGAGGATGGCCACATTCAAAAACATGATAGCCATATTCAAAATAACAGATCTAGTTTGCTAAAACTAGCCTACTACTAGGGGGAAATGGGAACAGTCCACAACAGATTCAAGATGTTAACCTAAAATGTAGGCTATGCCCTACATTTGTAATTACTAACATCAGAATACATGGACTCTAAGCTGTGGCTACATTACTTATGTAGCTAGCTACAACAGAAAATATTTTCATTTCATCATCTCTCACTCCCAGTCAGAAAATATCCGCTAACTCGCTATGTTAAACTCCATTGACTTATGCTAAAAATGATAGCGATCTAAAAGTCCGCTATTTTCTGGCTTTTGGGGTCTTTCAGGAGGGGCAGGGGGTCCCCTTGGGGGGGGCGGGCCCAAAAAAAAAAAAGCCTCTAAATCTACTGAATGTAGTTCCCTTGATTAGGGTGTAGGGTATAAAAACCTTAGGGATGCACTCCCCTCACTCCAGCGGAAACAGGAAACACAAACCACAACGGTTACCATGGTTTCACGTCAACAGCACTTTGCAGCGGCAGAGGCATCGTTCGTATCTTCCTTGTTACAGCTTATGAGGGTTGCCTATATCAGATAGCCTACCTAGGTCCTAAGTGGAAATATCCAAATTACAATATGGCCAAGGCATTCAATTATATTTATACATCATTTTAAGAACTCTTACCTATTCATTTCACCGTTACCCTATTTCATTATTATTATTATTAGGACTATTGTCAATAAAATAATTGTCATTTTTCCACCGCTGCTGCTTCAGCACGATTATTTGTAGGCAAATAGTGTATTCTTTGTTTGTATTTTTGTTTTTATTTGCATTAAAACAAAGCAGGCCTGATTTTGTTTGTCCTGATTTTATGCTCATTTCATCTTCACTGTTATGAAGCACTTTGGGCTGCAATTCGTTTTGTGTTGAAAGTTGCTATACAGTTTATTAAAACAAGCCCATAAAAACTGCACAAGCTGGCCGTATGAACCTGTTTGTCCTCTTGTCATTTTCTGCAAATAATGTCTGACATTCCAAATTTTGGGGAAAAGTAGTATATAGAAAGTGCACTTACTCAAAAACATCTATGAATAGTAAACCATACATAGTAAACCAGGATGTTGCTGTGATCTCATCCTTTCCAGAGCTGAGTTCACCTGTGGTCTGAAGTATAGGCTAGTTTAGATTGCAGACCATACCACTAATATGACAACCAGAGATTTCACATATTTGTCTCCAGATTCTGTATAAAGGATACACAGGGATTTCCACAATTCTTATTTATTGAAAATAAAATAATATTGAAAACTGAAAATTGGGCAGCACCGATCACAACTGAAAATTATTAATCCCCATCAATGGACCCCTGTCTTTCTTGGCAGGGGAGGGGGGGTTCAAGAGAGGACGCCCTGGATGTGTCTGGGAGGGATGGGGTATCGGACGTGGATGTGCCTGGGAGGGATGGTTGATCAGACGTGGATGTGCCTGGGAGAGGCAGTGGGTTGGACCTGGATGTGCCCAGGAGGGAAGATGGATCTGGACTGGCGTTGATGGTGGGGTTCAACATGCATGAGGCAATGAGGACAGGTGGAGTCAAAGATTGTTTTGACCCCACTGCCTCATGCATGCCATCATAGAAGCTCCAAGTAGCAGGGGTTCCCTCTCCCTGGTCAGTCCCAGAGCAGAGTTGGTGGAGCTCTCAGCTCCTAAAACAAACAGTGGCATGAGATATCTGCAGCATCTAGAAGGCTATATTCATGTTATGTGAAACACATTTACTGTGTACTTCTTTAAATTCACCCATTTCTTTGAGGCCTGTTTTGGACTTGCCTGACCCTCCAGGTTAATTTATTTTATGATGAAGCTGTTAAGAAATATGTCCGGGAAGATGGTTAAAATGTTTTGGTCAGAATGAGTGCTGTGTGACTCCTCCAATCACTCCACATCTTACCAAGTAGTAGTCCTACACATCATTTATCAAGTCCTAGTAATGGGATACAATCACACAATTAATCTTCTTTCAAAGAATCTTAAACATTAAGGTGTTTTTGGTTGTAGGCCTAATCAATGAAATCTGCCAATGGAACAAGTTAAACTTTGCTTAATCTTTGGAAGAAGATGCATTTATCTACAGACAAATCACTTGTCCTATATCTCACTGAAATGTTGCTTGTTGGTTGAGTGTCTACATTACGTGTAAAAAATATGTGTTTTGTGGTGAGTGGCAGGCCATTCATGGACTAAACCTGTGAAAAAACTTACTCCCAAGCTTCTTTAGTGCTGTTTCGTTTTTTTGTGGACAACTTTTCATTTTCCATTCTCAGTTTGATCAGCTGTTTAGTCTGAACAACAGTCCTGGTAAATATCCACCAGCCACCACTTTACATTACAATTAATGAACATAATCTAGCGTTTTCTGAACTGGAGAACGGAATTTGATGCGAAATACAATGCAAATGTCGTATAATTTATAAATGTAAGTTAAACTTACATTTGTACGGTGCATTTTCCATTTCGGACAATAAAAACAGCTGCACATGTGAATCGAGCCTGCACTGTTGCAGACTCGCTACCGAGGGTGTTATAAGCCACTTCCACTCGGCGCGAATTGGTTTCGGATGGCACTTAATATGGCGCGGCCTCCGCGTGAACGCGCAAACCGAGGGGGAGTGCATAGGGCGAGGGAAGAGGAGCTGGATTCGAAAAGGGCCGCACAGTTGTGTTTTTTTGCGTCACAGGCATGCGCAGTTGTGCTTTTTAACCACATTTGTTGACCCGGCCGCGTCCACGAAGTTTACACATTCATGTCGATGTTTAATGCGCGTTCACCGCTCTCCCCGCTGTATTGCGTATCCCTACATTAGCATTGTTAAGTACCTGCCATCAAATCACAATTCTGTCAAATATATCGTTTCGAAAAATTATTTCTTTATCCAGGCATCTGAGTTTTAACAGTTTCATTATAGTGGAGCAGGTTATATTTGCTCGTATGTGGTATTTATTCTCTTCACAACTTTGCGATCGTACAGCCAGGCTACAGAGCTCCAGAAACCGTAGCCATAGCAGAGGAGCAGCTGGAACAGAATGCTCCTGTTGCGGTACAGGAACGCGGCTAATAGGGGAGTTTCCATTCGCCCTTGATGAATCCTAACACAAATCCATATCTATAACATAGCCATTCTGATTCTTCTTCTTAATATTATTATTATTATTATCATAACCGTACTCAGCGAATGGAAAATAGCACCACAAACTGAGCTATTAGCCCTGTGCTTGTACCCGCAACAGGAGCTCTCTGGGTCGGCCACAATATGATGCAGCTCGGCTTGGCATAGGGGGTTCTGGAGCTCTGGAGCCTGGCTGTACGATCGCAAAGTTGTGAACAGAAAAAATACCACATACGAGCAAATATAACCTGCTCCGCTATAATGAAACTGTTAAAACTAAGATGCCTGGATAAAGAAATAATTTTTCGAAACGATATATTTGACAGAATCAGTATTTTACGCAAGCTAGTTCTTAATGCTAATTCAGACACACTAACAGAGCAGGGGGGAGCTGTGAATGCGCATTGGAAATCCACAGGAACGTGCAAACTGTTCGTGAACGCGGCGGGGTCTGAGAAAAGCACAACTGCGCATGTCAAAAGGGGTCAATTCGGCAAGATGGCGCTGATCAAAATGTTTCAGGAAGTAAATCGCTTCCTGGCCCCTTGGTATCTATTTACTTAATTGCCTTAAGACCGCCCCATCATCCGGCTCGAGCCTGTAGAGCCCGCCTCCAACATTCGCTTGCTTTATTTTTCCTTAACCGGTAGTTCTCCTCGCATCTTCTTTTACAATTTTCGTCGGTGTTATGCCTGGTGATGCCATCGCGAATGTTATCTACTCGAAACTTCACCATGTGCAGCCTGGTTACATTACAACAACTGTTCGTCTTCCGGTCCAGACCGGATGATTATGTGATGCGTCATCGCGCTTCCGCTCTAGACCGGCGAAACAGCGTGCTTTTTTTTACCAACAAACTTCTGCCATAACCACGCCCCCGCGAGTTTTCATTGGACACCCTAACCCAAACCCTAACCCTAAACCTAACCCTAAGCCTATCCCTAACCCTAACCCTAACCCTAACCCTAACCCTAACCCTAACCCTAAGCCAATGAAAACTCGCGGGGGCGTGGTTATGGCAGAAGTTGGTTGGTAAAAAAAATCACGCGGCGAAACAACACCGAACGAGAAAGGCCCCATACTATTTTTTTTTGTTTTCTTTTCATAGCCTACCGGCCCGAACTAGACCGGCCCACTGGCCACCGGGCCGGTAGAATATAATGTCAGTCCAGCCCTGCTCACAATGTACGTAGCTAAACTATTCACACAGCAAGCAAACTTGTTGTCATCTAAAGCTATGCTACGACTGGGACTGTCTCGTGACTAGCTAATGTAGCTAACCATATTGTGCCAGACAGCCAAAACAAGCGTCACATATAGAGGGTTTTCACGGCCGGCCATGTTGGAGGTTTAAGCTCAGATTTAGGATAACGATAAGATTGGTAGATAGATAGGTCTACAGTATCTACCTGTCTATTGATCTACAGTATCTATCTAGCTAGCTATCTACATTCAGTAGCGTCAACCTCCAACATTGCCGACAGCTGACGGGCCGTGAAAATTGTTGGCTAGAATAACCAGTGTTGTGAAATACATTTAACAACTGGTCAGTCGATATGTTGCACAGCAATCGAGCAGGACAATATCATAAGGGCTAGGTTAGGTAGCTAGCAAAGTCAGCTTGCACAGCTGGTATGGTTATAGGCTCATTCCTATGGGATAGCTTAGTAGTTTGTGATTTAGCAATGGGTTGACTAATCACTAGATCAATATTTTCAGTTTTATTCACCACCATATCATGTTATTATACAGATAAAATGTACTGTATGTCTACGTGACACAAAAAAAGGCTTTGTATAAATGTTATTTTTGGCTGGGGTATTAAGCAAATCGTAACCCATAACCTACAATTATGATGGGATCTGCAAGTTAGGAATTTCTTGTAATATGGCTTCTGATCAGTATTTCTGTTCATTAATTGAGCTTTTTTATGTTTAGGTACCATAAAAGCAAGTGAACTACCTGATCGATAAAGGGATGGTGTCAAGAGCAGCAATGCAGTCATCAACTACGTTTCTTCAACAACTATGGAGTTGGAGAAACACATGTGGACCTTCATTGTGACAACTGCAGTGGACAAAACAAGAACAACTTTGTGCTGTGGTACTGTGCTTGGCAGACCATGCACAAGCTTCACCTGAAGCTGGACCTAGACTTCCTGATTGCAGGCCACACCAAGTTTGCCCCTGACTGGTGCTTTGGCTTGATCAAGCAGCGCTATAGGAAGACCAGAGTGGACACTGCTGACATTGCTGGGGTGGTGAGAGACAGCACTCCTGTGAAGAAAGTTAACACCCCACAGCTTGTCGGACTTGAGGAAGGCACAGTGCTTGTTGAAAGCTACAACTGGCACCAGCATCTGAGTAACTATTTCAAAAAGCTCCCAAACATTAAGAGTTACCAACACTTCAGGTAATTATTATTGTGAAACATAGCAAAGGCCATCTATGTCTACACATGTAGGCTATATAGTCCTACGAATTCACAAATTGATGTTTAAATAATTTGTTCCCATCTGTGTCATAATCGTGGTCAGATTATGTAGATAGATCGTTTAATAACTAAAGTATGCATTATGCTAGTTTTACCCTGCTATGTGAGTTGAAAAGAAAATTGAATTTTGAATGTTAATCTGGTGAAGTGATGATTTGTATAAGAAAAGCCTATTTTAGATTATGCAGCATTCACTGGTTTTTGTATGAGCAGGCTAATGAGTTTCACTCCACATGTGGGCAAAACTGAAGGTAGTCACCAAACCAGGTAAACTCCCAAAAAACTCCCCAAAAGAATCTCCACAAGAATGCATGAGTGGAGTAGATGTGGGCTACCTCCCCGTATGTATTAGCTATTCCATTTTATGGACATAGTATGGTTGTATTTTATCTGTGGCCAATATTTTAATGCCCTATTTTAATGCACTGTCTCCCTTCTGTTCTGTTGCAGCTTTGATGCTGGGATGCCTGGTGTGGTTGAGGCCAGAGAACACCGTGATGCAACACCAGTCAGGTGTCGGCTGCTATGCAACGCTGATGTCCAGCCCCCCCAAAGATGGTCTTCAGGTGCAAGCCCCACCCGGACTGGACATTGCCAGACAGCAGTATCTGATCATGGATGGCTGTGACTGTGTCCATGATACAGGCAGTGCAATTACATACTGTAACATGTCAAGTATACTGTACAGTAGTATACAGTAGTGCAGAGTGAGTTATCTATTGTATAGACAAGGTGTTCAATTGCTCAAGTGTTGTCGAGTGTTGATTCAAGTGATGGAGTGTACAGTAGTACACAGTAGTGCAGAGTCAATTGTCTATTGTGCAAGGTGTCACATGTTCACTTCTGTTATGATGAGGCTCAAGACATCACTGGCCTTCTGCCAAAGAGTAGCTCGGAAGAAGCCCCCTGCCAACCAGCAGCTCAGAAGAAGACTGTCCGTTTATAGTACTCTGGTTGTACTATTAGGCCCTCACTCATTATAACAATGGCACACTTGCCACCCCCTGGACCAACAAGTGACAGTGAACACATGACACCTTGCACCTTGTCTTTACAATAGACAACTGACTATGCACCACTGTACACTCAAACCAACACCTGACAACACTTGAGCAATTGAACACCTTGTCTATACAATAGACAACTGACTCTGCACTACTGTATACATGTGCATTACATGCCTCTCTTCTTTACAAAGATGGTCAGAACCACAACATGTCCTGAGAGCACATGCAAAATAACAACTTATGGCTACTTTTAATGTGCATGTCTGTATGTTTAATAAAACATTTAGGAAAAGTTTCAAGACTTGAGTATTACCTATTCTGTTGAGTACTATGTTTACAATTGTTCATTCGTGATATTATTACAATTGACCTTTCAAGTCTGCCTACACTTAGGTTACTTAGCTACGAACCATTTTAATTACAATTTACTTCAAAGGGCAAATACTTTACTTTCATATCTTCATATCAATATAATATCAAGCAAGTCATGACTTTTATCGGGAAACAAAAGTTGAACCCATTGCAGCAAAATAGCTAACATTACAGGAATCATCAGTGTAACTGCTTTAGCCACTGACTGCTACCATTAATGTTATGGAAACTGCTGCTAGTTGTTGTGAGCCCATGAGCTAACTGGCTATCCCGCTCTCATTGTGCTGGATTAGCATTGGAAGCATTGGAACTGATGTGTCCAGGTGACAAGACCCATCTTTATTTATCAGACATTACCGTCCTACCAGTCCCGCACAGAAACAAGCCAGCCAATGCACATAACCCAGCTGGCACACGACCGACCTTCAACTTTGAAATATAGTTGGATTAATGTGTCGTTGTTTCAACCTTGAAACAATATTGAATGCTCAATGGTTGAAAAAGGTTGATAAAATACTTAAATCAACGTTGAAATGCTGTTGAAGATCTGTATGTTGATGTACAACAACATCAACATGATGTCTTCAACCTGCCTTATAGCCCTTAAATGCACAATATGGGTAAAAAGTGGCCCAACAAAGGTTTTGCTTTACATATCTTTGCAATAAATTAATTTTATTGGTCACAAATCCTTATTTTGCGCTTGCACAAAGAATGAGATTTGAATTTCCTTTCATGGACATCCGAGGATGTCCTATTATGGACACTGTAGTTTCTTTGGAAATTTTGGTGCGATGCATCTGTGTAATGTTTGTCTCGCACTAGCTGGATGTAGCTAGTATACTTATATACAAGCTGAGCAATGTGCCAGTCATTCCCTTGTTGTCCAACTTTTGCCACTACTTGTAGATTGTAAGGTTTATATATTGTTTAGCTTGCTAACTAAGTTGGTTTTGCTTTCACGTTTTAACATAGGCTACATCCTGGGTCGTATTGTGCTGCAGAGGTTGTATGTTTAGAAAGCTAAAAGCTGTTACCAGTCAGCAGATTGACTGAATGCCTTTTTCTGTAGCATTGCTGTATAGAAGTATGTCACAAAATGTGTTCGTGTGTGTGCATGCCAGTGCCACAAACACTTAGTTTTCACATTATTGTTGGATTGATGTTGTTGCTATTTGCACAGTTGTCAGTGTTGCAACCCCATTCACTGCTGTTGTAGGCCTACATGTGCATCTTGATTCTAATGTAAAATAAAATTGTAAAAGGTTCACGCCTTTGTTCTCTGTGGCTACATGATTGAAAAGTAATAAGTTGAAACAAAGTTGCAGTTTCAACAGTGATGCAAAGTTGCCTCAAATATCTTAATTTACCCATGTTGAAAAGTAAGCCGTTGAAACAAAGTTGGGATTTCAAAGTTCCTTTCAAATTCAACACATATTCAGCAGTAATTGTAAGACCTTAATTCACCCATGTTTAAGAGTAAGATGTTGGAACAACGTTGCGATATCAACGTTAATTCACCTTTCAAAATCAAAACCTAATCCAACGTTGATTCACATAGTCACATGACGTTGAATCACCCGTGAATCAATGTTGAAATGCCAGCTGGGAAGCCAGGTTTGACCTGGCCTGGTTCTTTTTTCCTCGCGTGTCTATACCCAGGGTTCGACTGCTACTTGCCTCCTCTCTAGAACGTTACAATAACATATACGATAATATTTTCACTGCAGACTAAGCTATGAAATGAACGGTGTGCACTCAGCAGGCAGGTGATGGTGGCGTCGCATTTACAAACCCAACATTGGAGAAACGTTTTGAATAGGTGCAATTCATTATATATCTGGTATTTTTCTAAAAGTATAATTTGTTAAGATATGTTGGTCACAGGAGCGTAACAAATCAGGTGGCTTTGGACAGCCATAGGCGATGGTGACGTTAAACATGTTACCACAACTGTTTTCCTTGGCAAATTGCAAGAGCATCAATTCCAGTTCGAACACCGCTGACGTCACACATCCGACGACTAGGAGGTAGGCCTAGGCTACTAATCTGCGCTCTGACTCCAAACTTCTGACTCCAAACTTCACTCTAGCTCACAAAGCTACTGGGACTGAAGTAGCCTACCCTGACGTTTACGAATCTCACCTGCTCCGGCCAAGGAAGATAGGTGGAATAACCTGAATACTTGTTGATCAAGGTATGTCTACACACAGAGCCGGCCTTATCTGGGGGGCGTTTCAAGAGCAATTGTAATAAGATTTTTTTTTTTTAAATAAAAATAATATATTTTATAAAATAAAAGACCCATATTCAATGACCATTGACCCATATTCACAACAGTGTGATTTATTTTAATTTTTCATGCTTTGTTATTACAGTGGAATCCGCTTATAGTGATCACGTCCGGCCGGGTCAAATTGATCACTATAGTGATATATATATATATACAATAGGACCCCACTTATCCGAACCCAACGGGACCGAAGGTCGTTCGTATCTCTGAAATGTCCTGATGACTGAAACTTATGTTAAAATGCACCAAATTCAATAAGTGGTAGCCTATACTTGTTTCATATAGACTCATAATAGACCAATAAATAGCCTACCCTTAATTACTTGTGAAAATGCATCAAAATTGCAATCAAATAGCCAACTAAACTCATACAGCCTAGCCTATAATAGACCTACTAGTAGCCTACAATAAAATAACCGAATTTCCACTTGAATGCGTGCTTTGATCAAATACAGTACTTTATTCATTTAGTATAGCCTAAAAACAACCCAACATTAGAACAATTAGAGCAAATGATAACCAATAAATAAATAAATGAAATGACAGACAAGTTGTCATGTCTTATGCTATTGTAGCCTAAAAGAAAGTCTCTAAAACAACCGATGTAGGCTGTAGGCTATTATTTAACAAATACAGTAGGCCTAGTAGGCTAATCTACATGCTTACAACACGTCTGTGTTCCTGAAGTCCATTAACTGGGAACGAAAAATGACTCGATGCTCCTCTGCTTCAGGTTGCTTCCGCGCTTTCTGGCTACCAAGGAATGCAGCTCTCGCAGTAGACTCGTTTGCGTTTTGCGCTCGACATTAGAGTTACAAAGAAATGAAACGTGACAGTAGGCTACAGCTTACAGGCAACACGTAGGTCTACATACAGTTCTGTTTTTATTCACAGTAGGGTACAGTACTGTAATGAAAATCAAATCCCACCAGTAACCAGATAGCAGGTAAAAAAAAAACGTTTTTTAAGCCTGTCCGGTAGACCGGGAGGTTCGGATCTCTGAAGTTCGGATGAGTGGGGTGTATAAGCGGATGATTATTATAACCTAATTCAACTCAAAACATGTCATGTTTGGGCTTGTTGGATTCTGTGGGTCGAGTCAAATCCACTGATGCCTCTATCGCGACGTTTGTTCAATGTCCCTGACCGCTAGATCGCCGAATTGTTTTTTGTTGAAAAAGACTGACCTGTATCCAGCTCGTTCGGTCCACGCAAAAATAAATACAATCCGATGCAATACAGTGCGCGCCATCTCCTTGCGAAAGTAAGCTTTATCTGTTCTGATGATCCCCTGGTCACATGGCTGGAGAATTGAAGTTGTGTTCTTCGGCAGGAACTCAACTCGGATGTTTCTCAGTGTGGTGTTCTTCATATCATGGGCCGTAGGCTACAGCTGTCAACAAGCAGCAGAATGTTCTTCCTCTTTTGGCTCAATTTGCGATCCCACTCGTTCAGCCACTCCATAAAGATTCTCGCTGCTTGAGAAGACTACATAATATATACTATATTGATTGATTTGATAATGTGGCCTGGGGAACAGCAAGCTTCTCTGCAGCATCTCGCTGACTAGTTTTCGGCAACTTGTCATATCGTTTGAGGAGACGCTGTTTTTCACTGAGAGAAAGCGCTTTTCTTTTTCCCGACATAGCTGCACTGCACAGTAGGCTAGGCTACGCAGCTAGGACAAGCCAGGTAGCTAGCTGAAAGCAGATGGGTGCCGCGAGGCGAAGTAGGCTACGGTAAAAGAAAAGACCCAAAATGAACACTATAATCGGATTACGCTACATGATTAGCCTACTATAGGCGATTTATTTAAACAGCATTTGTATAGGAATGATTCTGTCCCAAGCTTTTTGATCACTATAACCGTGATCACTATGCGGATTCCACTGTAGCCTACTCATTTAGTTCAAACTAATTAATTATTAATTATTTGAACAGTAATTCAAATCACACAAGATGTTTTTGATGTTTGAAATGTGTTTATTCAACTTCGCAAGTCGCCAGGCCATTGGCTGCACGCATTGATAACCCAGCTGGCATTTCATCGTTGATTCACGGGTGATTCAACGTCATGTGACTATGTGAATCAACGTTGGATTAGGTTTTGATTTTGAAAGGTCAATTAACGTTGATATCGCGACGTTGTTCCAACATCTTACTCTTCAACATGGGTGAATTAAGGTCTTACAATCACTGTTGAATATGTGTTGAATTTGAAAGGTTAATCAACTTTGAAATCCCAACTTTGTTTCAACGGCTTACTTTTCAACATAGGTAAATTAAGGTCTTTGAATCAACTTTGCATCACTGTTGAAACTGCAACTTTGTTTCAACTTCTTACTTTGTAATCATGTAGCCATGGAGAAGAAAGGCGTGAACTTTTTACAATTTTATTTTACATTAGAATCAAGATGCACATAGGCCTACAACAGCAGTGAATGGGGTTGCAACACTGACAACTGTAGCCTACACATAGCAACAACATCGATCCAACAATAATGTGAAAAATAAGTGTTTGTGGCACTGGCATGCACACACACAAACACATTTTGTGACATACTTCTATACATAAAGATATAGAAAAAGGCATTCACAGTCAATCTGCCGGCTGGTAACAGCTTTTAGCTTTCTACAACCTCTGCAGCACAATACCACCCAGGATGTAGCCTGTTAAAACGCGAAAGCAAAACCAACAAGCTAAACAATATATGAACTTTACCATCTACAAGTAGCGGCAAAAGTTGAACAACAAGGGAATAACTGGCACATTGCTCAGCTTGTATATAAGTAGATACTAGCTACGTCCAGCTAGTTCGAGACAAACAATACATCCATGGAGACGAACATTAGATACAAGTACCAACATTTCCAAATAAACTACGGTGTCCATAATAGGACATCCTCGGATGTCCATGAAAGGAAATTCGAATCTCATTATTTGTGCAAGAATGCGCAAAATAAGGATTTGTGACCAATACAATTATGTTATTGCAAAGATATATAAAGCAAAACCTTCGTTGGGCCACTTTTTACCCATATTGTGCATTAAAGGCATATAAGGCAGGTTGATGACATCATATTGACGTTGTTGTACATCAACATACAGATCTTCAACAGAATTTCAACTTGATTTATAAGTATTTTATCAACCTTTTTCAACCATTGAGCATTCAATATTGTTTCAAGGTTGAAACGACAACTGACATTAATCCAACTACATTTCAATGTTGAAGGTCGGTTGTGTGCCAGCTGGGAAGTGTAGGCTATGCGGTCGATTGAAGTAAAAATAGATATTCAAAATACTCAAACGAATTGTTTAACTAGACCTGTTGGATCTACTGTAAAAAAATTAAAAACGTTTTAACCTTATAGATTAAATTGTGCTCAATTTAGACTGTTTTCTTTGCTTATAGACCAAGGTTATAATAGTTTTGCTTTTGTCATTAGTTTTTATTTTTATATCGTTTTAACTTTTTGTTTTCAATTTCAGTTTAGTTTTGATTAGTTTTAAAGCAGGTTTGCTAGTTTAGTTTAGTTTTTATTTTTTGGAAAATGCTTAGTTTTAGTTTAGTTTTTATTAGTTTCAGTATTAGTTTTCTTTTTTTTTCTTCTGCGCCAGCCTCGTGAGACCATCCTGATCTCACAAGCTCACGTTGTTTCACTCCGTGTGAAACAAACCATCTTGCGCGCAGGTCAGGTTACTTCTACGCAGGGGCACAGCTAAGAAAAAATGGAGGATAGATTTCATATCCACCCAAAATACTAGGCTTATGTATGAAATGAAAAAGACTCAAACTAAGGACATTTTCTCAATAATTTTAGTTTATTTTAGTTAGTTTTGTAAACACACAATACAGTTTTAGTTAGTTATCGTTTTTTTGTAAAGTCTAGTTTTTATTTTTATTTCAGT
Source organism: Borostomias antarcticus (assembly GCF_949987555.1). NCBI lineage: Eukaryota > Metazoa > Chordata > Actinopteri > Stomiiformes > Stomiidae > Borostomias > Borostomias antarcticus. The sequence continues at coordinate 10,250,440 of NC_140241.1, read as the reverse complement.
TAACTAAAATGTTTTTTCACACCTAGTTTTAGTTTTTTAATTAGTTTTCGTTAACTATAATAACCTTGTTATAGACTACTCCGACTATTTTCTGAAATTCTGACAAATGAACTTTTTGCCTGGTTGGATTATTTAACCCAAAATAATTGCTTATAGAGATTATTTTTAATTATGTATATTTGCTTTAGTTGAGAATTTACTAGTTCATATTTTTGACACTGTCAGTCATGTTCTGAAAGGGGTGACTATCGAATTATAGTCGGGGGCCCTAGCGAGGGCGGGGCCAGTTGAAACGGGTGAAACATAGCAAAGGCCGTCTATGTCTACACATGTAGGCTATAGGCCTACGAATTCACAAATTGATGTTTCAATAATTTGTTCCCATCTGTGTCATAATCTTGGTCAGATTATGTAGATAGATTGTTTAATAGCTATAAAGTAGGCATTATGCTAGTTTTACAATGCTATGTGAGTTGAAAAGAAAATTGAATTTTGAATGTTAATCTGGTGAAGTGATGGTTTGTATGAGCAAAGCCTATTTTAGATTATGCAGCATTCGCTGGTTTTTGTATGAGCAGGCTAATGAGTTCGGGTAATGAGTTTCACTCCGCATGTGGGCAAAACTGAAGGTATAGGCACCAAACCATGTAAACTGCCTCCCCAAAAGAATCTCCACAAGAATGCATGAGTGGAGTAGATGTGGGCTACCTCCCCGTATCTGTGAGCAATGATTTAGGCTAGTAATTGATAATTGACTTAAATGCAGGACTTCCCAGAGTTGCACAATCTCAGTAGGCTGCATTGTAGCTACACGTAAGAATTGCATTCATTTTAGTTTTTGCGCAAACTTTGAAGGCTCAGACTCGGCCTCAGCGACCTCTAGGGGACATTTAGATGAACAACAGGTAGGCCTACAGAGGAACGGAACAGCGGCAAACGCATACTGTGAAGCAAATGCAACACACACTTAAAGGAGTAGTAAAGGGAAAATGCATGTTTAGCCCAGTTTTAAGGTTACTTATGATCATATACAATGGTTCAAATCAAAATGTTGACAAAACTAGCACTTTTGAGAAAGTCTGATAATTGCTCTACCACCGTTTAGGTCATACAATGGATGAGGGTGGGCACCTTGAAAAATCATTCAAAAACATGTTAAACTCTCGATTTTCATTTCTGTGGGACTTTAACAACAAAGACAGAAGGGTTTACGTGTATGATAAAACATGATAAGGTGTAAGTCAGTGGAAAACTGATTTATATATTAATTTATATTTAAATGTATGGGTATATCATATTGTTTATTTACAATATAAATGACGGTATAAGTTCACAGTTATACGATTAGACTCTCAGCTTCAATGTATTTACTCATTTTTCTTTTTATCCTTTCAGGCTTCAAAACAATGATGGAGACCATTCTGACCACCACCACTCCTGTTTATACCAGCACCTGGACAGAGTCATCTCTAGGAAACGATTCCTACCCTGGCAACCTTACTGATGATGAGTATGATGACTATGATGACTATGATGCCCATTCTGATCTCAGAAAGTCTCTCAACATCATGAGCCTCATAATTTACTGCCTGGCCTTTGTGCTGGGGGTGCTTGGAAACGGAGTGGTGATCTGGGTAACGGGCTTCAAGATGAAGAAGACTGTAAACACTGTGTGGTTCCTCAACCTCGCTGTGGCCGACTTCCTCTTCACAGCCTTCCTACCCCTGAGCGTGACCTACACCGCTATGGACTTCCACTGGCCCTTTGGCAGGTTCATGTGCAAGCTCAACAGCACTGTCAGCTTCCTCAACATGTTTGCCAGTGTCTATATACTGGTCGTCATCAGCGTGGACAGATGTGTGTCTGTGGTGTATCCAGTCTGGGCTCAGAACCACCGGAGCGCACGTAGGGCTTCCTTTGTGAGCCTGGGCGTGTGGCTTCTGGCCCTGGTCCTCAGCTTGCCCTATTTCGTCTTCAGGGACGTCGGGCCGGCCCGCCACAACAACGACACCATCAACTGCTTCAACAACTTTGCCTTCTCCAACAACTACAACACGCCCGCTGTGGTGCAGCTGCGGGTGTTCCGTCTCCAAGCCATGACCATCACCCGCTTCTTACTGGGATTTGTAGTCCCCTTCACCATCATCGTGTCCTGCTACGCCATCATTATCCACCGGCTGAAGAGGAAAAGCTCCCTGGGCAGTCACTCCGGCCGCACCTTCAAGATTATCGCTGCAGTCGTCACCGCCTTCTTCCTCTGCTGGGCTCCGTACCACATCATGGCTCTGATAGAAATGGTGAACCATACAGAGTTCAGTGACACTTTAGGCCATGTAATCATCATTGGGATCCCAATAGCCACAAGCTTGGCCTTTCTTAACAGCTGTCTGAATCCTTTGCTGTATGTGTTCATTGGTCAGGACTTTAAAGACAAGCTACGCAAGTCCATCCTGAAGGTGCTGGAGAATGCCTTTTCTGAGGAGGTCTTTCGTTCAGGAATCACCAGTCGCAGTAAGACATTTTCTGATGCTGAAGTATAGGGGCTTATATGGAGGTTTTTACATTTTCAAGATTCAAGATCTGTTTATTGTCCATGTATATGGTTCACACATACTAGTAATTTGACTAGGGTTCAAGCATACGCTGTGCAGACGACATAGGACAGGGTGCAGGACAGGACAGGACAGTGCAAAGACATGACGAATAGTAGAATAATACAAAAAACAGTGCAAATACGAAGTACAAAATACAATAAACATTGCAACAAAATACAGTGCAATGTACAAATTACGGATATACTGTTAAAAAAGGAGGCACAAAATGCACTATACGTACTATATACAGAATGGAGTGTGCTGGGTGTATGTACAGTGTGTGTGCAGAGTGTTGATGAATCTCGTTGTCTTTTATTATTGTCCTTATTTCAGCTCTGCGTTGTGTTTTGATTTCCAATAAAAGACGGACCCCCAATCTCCAAATATACCACACAGTCCAGTGTCTCCTTTCTCAAGTGTATTCCAAATGAATCTCTCCAATACGGGATTTGAGCCTCAGCAAAAGCGGTTTATTCCAGAAGGTTTTACATACAAAAGACGATGGCATGCCTAATGTACAGTTGACCTCTCTGTATGCTGTCTGGACCCAAATCAAAGCATTGGTCTCGTTGCAACGTTCTTATGTGGTTTGAGTGTCCCCCCCCCTTTCCTCGTCTCTTCTCCGATAAGACTGTCTCTGGTCTCTTCTGTGGCCTTGTTTTGTCCCATTAACCTACGCCGCCTCGGCGCCCAGGCCTTTATCTCTAACCACAACAATGGTGTTTGGCCCAGAGTGTACCAGCCATGGAATGTCGTTATCTCATAAGTCTATGGAAGAGGGTCACCGTTGCTTACCGAAAACTCAAGCCGACAGCCATACTCAGAGGTCAATCAACATAATTAGGAAATAGCTAACAGGATCATATTAAAAGGCATATTATTTTTATTTTATTTTATTTATCAACAATATTCAACAGTGTAATGTGGTGGATGAGCGGCGTTATGTACAGTGTGTACAATATGTGAGCTGTTGAGGTATGAACAACTCAAAATTCATTGACTTACAGCTGGTTTGAAGTTTAGGTTTTAGAATTCACCGCATAAGGAGTCCCTGTTGTTCAAATCAGCAGGAATGTCTTGGGGAATTTAGTGTCTGGAAATTAGATAAATATTATGTTTAAGCAATGTTTAGTAGTCTACTAAATTATCAGAATGCTATTCAGGATAACATTAAAGGAGAAAATATTTATTTTTAGTACATTGTATAATTTAGCCTACACTTACAATAGCCTTACCTCTACAACTTTTTAAAGCTTTTTTGTTACTATGTATGCATGTATGTATGTATGTATATACTGTATGTATGTATGTACAGCAGCCTAATAACAGATTATTCGTTGTGTAATTTTATTATTCAATGAGGCTGTATGGTTTTCATATTTGTTCATGAATTCTGAACAAAGTATATAAATGTCTACTTGACAACTTTATCCATTTGGAATGCTATTCACCATACGAACCACATGATGGTAGTAAAGGCTAATTCACATAGAATAACTTAAATCGAGCATAAATCCAATATAAATGAATATCAATCAACAGACCGTTCATTTGCTATGCCAAGCCTAAATACTTACTAGGGCTGCAAGCAGCAGTGAGGGGGCCCTCGCACCCCACGCGTGTCGGGGTGCGGCGCCGTTAAAGGGTGTGCTATTTTGGTGTCCAGTACTGAGAGAAACTTCCTGTCACCAGTAGGTGGCGCTCTAAGCGTGACTCAATACCGACGCATAGATGTGTTCAGGACGGTACCTTGATGAAGCGTGAGAAATGTTGTGTAAATCGGACAATGTATGTAGGAGTTATGATGACTTCCTGCTTGACCTGTAGGCGGCGCTATAAGTATGACTAAATTCTGACCTCCAGATGTGTTCAGGGCGTGACCTTCATCAAGCGTGAGCAATCTGGGGTAAATTGGATAATGTATGTAGGAGTTATGAGGAATTCCTGTAATCAGTAGGTGGCGCTATAAGTATGACTCAATGCTGATGCACAGATGTGTTCAGGATGCGACCTTCATCAACCCTGAGCAATCGGGTTAAATCGGATAACGTATGTAGGAGTTAAGAGGACTTCCTGTTTCACCAGTAGGTGGCGCTGTAGATATGACGCAATACTGACTTACAGATATGTTCAAGATGCGACCTTCATCAAGCATGAGCAATTTGGAGTAAATCGGATAACGTATGTAGGAGTTATGAGTACTTCCTGTTTCACCAGTAGGTGGCGCTGTAAGTGTGACTCAATACCAACGCATAGATGTGTTCAGAATGCGACCTTCATGAAGCATCAGCAATTTAGTGCAAACCGGATAATGTATGTAGGAGTTTTGAGGACTTCCTGTTTCACCAATAGGTGGTGCTATAAGTATGACGCAATACTGACACATGGATGTGTTCAGGATAGAACCTTCATGAAGCGTGAGAAATATCAGACAAATTGGATAATGTATGGAGGAGTTATGAGGATGTCCTGTTTTATGGCGAAATGTCAAAATTTGGCGGGGCACCACGGCAAGGGTGTTTGGTGAAAACTCAAAATTTTTGATCACAAAGGTCTTAAGATGAAGCTGACCGAATATGAAGTTGATTGGATGAAATCTGTAGGAGGAGTTCGTTAAAGTACGAGGCATGGAAATGGTAAAAACAAGGAAAAAAATCGCACATTAAGAGCAAAATGGCTGACTTCCTGTTGGATGTTGGGTATGGCTCCAAGAGACATTTTAGTGTGTCTCGATGAACTACATATGCCCACCGAATTTCGTTCGCCTACATCAAACTGAAAGGTGGGGCTTGCCATTTTAAATTTTCCAGGGGGCGCTCTTGAGCCGTTTTGCCACACCCATTTCCATGAAATATCAATTTTTTCTCCGGGACTGACGTATCTGCAAAGTTTCATGCGTTTTCATAGATGTTTAGGCCGCCAAAAAGGCATTTGTTTGGGGAGAAGGTTGTACGCCTGTGGGCGTGGTCAGGTGATTAATACATACAACACACGCCAGTCTAATGATAAAGGCTTAATCGTTAGAGTGGTGTGTGTTGGGAAAGGGCAAAAGCGCAGTCTAATGATAAAAGTGAAAGCACACTGTAATGATAAACGCACAATCTAATGATAAAAGCACACGCTAATGATAAAAGTGCAGTTTACTGATAAAAGCACACTAATGATGAAAGCACACTTTTAATGATAAAAGCGCACTCAAATGATAAAAGTGCAGTTTAACGATTAATTTAATGACTAATTGAATGATTAATTTAATGAATAATTGAATTTGATTGCATTTTAATCATTCACACATTTAATTCGATTGCATTTTAATCGATCACACATTTATTTCAATTGCATTTTAATCGACAACATATTTATTTATTAATCTTTGTTACTTCCACCCCTCATAGCCGAGAGCCCACTATTCGTATTTGTATTTGACAGATAATTATTCGTATTCGTATAGACCCTTTTCTGTGCAACGTCATCATCTTGTTTCAAAATTGCGCACACATTGCTGTAATGACACCTGACAATAGAATCGATGCATTTGATTGATGCACCTGGTGGCAACAAGTGTTGTGCATCCGTAGTTCATTCTTTTGTTCCAAAAATGTGCGCGCGCACTTAATTGTTTCCCAACAGTAAAAGGGGCTGTGTCCGAAATGCCTGCTACCTGCTACTTGCTATATAGCAGGCGAGAAGTAGCATGATATATAGTACCTACTACTCCACAAAAACGATATAGCAGGCGAGAAAAATGTAGCATGCTACTTGAGTCAGGTGACGGGAATGCGTGGGTTACGTCGTTACGCTGAGGCGAAAAGGCGTTCAGTTACCCTGACCTCGAACCTGTGGTTAGTTTATATTCTGGTTATATTCTGTCAAATATATCGTTTCGAAAAATTATTTCTTTATCCAGGCATCTTAGTTGTAACAGTTTCATTATAGCGGAGCAGGTCATATTTGCTCGTATGTGGTATTTATTTTGTTCACAAGTTCGCGATAGTACAGCCAGGCTACAGAGCTCCAGAAACCGTAGCCGTAGTGTGAGTAGGGTGAGTTGTTAAGGCCGTAAGTGACATTCGGAAACACTGATAGTACTGAAACAGAGACAGAATAAGCCATAATATCTTTAAAATATTTATTGTTAAACCATAAATAACATCAACAACAGTCACTTGACCCCCTCTTAAAAATGTATTTAACCCCATAAATTCATATAACCCCATAAATTAATTTCACCCCATATTAATATCAATTCACCTCTTATCAATACACTCAACCCCTATTAAAAAATCATTCAACTCCATAAATTAATTTAATCCATATATAAATATCAATCCCATTTCATCCCTTATCAATTCACTTGACCCCCTTTTAAAAATGCATTTAACTCCATAAATGCATTTAACCCCACACATTCATCTAATCCCATAAATTAATTAAACCCTATTCCATTTAGCCCATGAATGTATAAATATTAATCTATTCAACCCCTTAACAATTTTCACTTGCCACTTCCTCCCTCTTCCTCCTCCCTCATCCTTTTACCCCGTCTTACATCCTCTCCTCTCTCTTCTCCAAATTTCCATTCAGTTTTGCAACCTTAAGGGATCTGTAAAAGTCCATGTAGCTGTGTGGGATACTGCCGTTTTGGCACAGGGTGAGCAGGTCTGTTTTCTTCAGCTCACTGATTCCTGGGCAGAGGTGCAGATGATGCTGAGTCCGACAATCTTGTCTCCTTACTCACAAGAAGTTTCTGGAATGGGGCATCCATGTTATACTTGAAGAGGATGGCACTCTTCTCCTCCTTCACCGCATCCATTTAATCTTCAGCCAGCTGACCTGAAAGAAAGAAAGAGTGTGTGCTATTTGCTCATCATATTCAACAATAAATACGTTAAACATACGTTTAACATATATTTTTTAAATTGTTTCTTAAACTTTTCTATCAGTCAATCAAGCAAGTCTATCCTCAAAGATTAGGCTACTGAACTTCTTTTTTTTTAAATGTTTGACATTTTTACCTGCTGTCCGTCAGTGTCTTTTTCCTTGTTTTTGATCGTTGTTGTTGCTGCGGTTTTAATATCTATTAAGTCCTTGTGGGTCAGCTCATGGACTTGGTAGGGTCGGCTCCGTCTGGCAGCTCTAACCATAGTGTAGTAGCCATCTGGAGTGTACACAGACACACTCTTCCGTGCTGTCTCCACAGCTGCATGGACACTATCACATTCCATTTGACTGTGCCCTGACTCTAGGAACTTGTGATCGATGATCTGGAGAGGAAGGTCCTGGACGGCTTGAAGGGAACATTGTGCTAAACCCAACATTTCTGTTTTAGCCCCCACATGTGTCAGAATACAAGATCACATGGTCAACTTCAGAACTGAGGCTGTGAAGGTAGTTGTAGATCATGGATGTGCTGATCTCCGACAATCCTCTCCCCCCCCACCTTCATGCCACATGTAGCAGTGAGCCTCCTTTGTGTCCATTTCATACACTGTTAGGTTGTAAGTGCTTAGTTTGCGGGAGTAATACAAGCTACTTACATTACCCGAGGGTGTTGTAAGGACCTGCTCCAAGTCAGATGTACAGGTCCTTAGTGACCTTGTGGTTTGGGCTGTCTCCTTCTCTTGGTTTTTGTGTATTCTGGCCTGTTCTTTCCTTGTCTGATGTGCCAGGTGTTCATCAACATGGAGGACCTTCTCATGCTCAGGGAGATTTTGAAATGTTTCACACTGCCTGCAGGCATCCTTCTTCGGAATGTGGAAAGCCATGTTGAACTCAGTGTCAAAGATGTTCCTGTACATGCTTTCTTTTACTGGTGTTGTGTTCCACTCTGTGCACTTCTCTTTGTAAAGCTCATACATTTTTTTTACATTTAGTGTCCCCTCCAGATAGGCCTTTGCCGTGTCTTTGCAAGAGTAGTGGCTTTCCATGGTGTGAAAGGACTTGATGTGCTTCCTGACTGTGTTTCTGGCAGCATCTGAGATATTGTTCTTTGGTGCTTCTTTTCTTATTCTCACACTTTGGCATGTGCCAGCTGTTGATCTCGCAAGAGCAGATCTGGTGAACTTTTCAGAGACATCAAGAGTCTTCAAGAAAAAGTCCTTACACACCTTGACCTTGTCATCAGTTATAGTGAGACTGTATGCCAGTGTTCTGTCTAGTACGTGAGCCTGGTTTTGACACACTTTTCTTCTCTTCTTTTAGAACATGATGTATCACAAAATCCCTCTGTCGATTTTTGTCCCCCATCCCCCAGAAATGATGAAAATGTCTGCCCTTTGTTCTTCACTGATATGAGTGGAGTGCTGCACTTCCTTCTGCATGCCATGCAGTCTTTTGGTTTTACTGTCCTGCCCTACACTACCTTCTTCTGGCTGTTGATGTAGCTCAGGCCAGCATGTCTCAAGTGTTTCCTTTGATTTATTTTCCAACTGTCTGGGTCTCTTTTCCTTTTTCTCCCTCTTTTCTCCTCTCCCTCATCACTGGCCTCCTCTCTGGTACCTGGCTCCTCTCTCTCACTGGCCTCCTCTCTGGTTCCTGGCTCCTCTCCCTCACTGGCCTCCTATCTGGTTCCTGGCTCCTCTCCCTCACTGGCCTCCTCTCTGGTTCCTGGCTCCTCTCCCTCACTGTCCTCCTCTCTGGTTCCTGGCTCCTCTCCCTCACTGGCCTCCTCTCTGATGTTATCACTGGGGTCTGACTCCTGTCTCTCACCCCTAGCTTCATTATCTCCACCATCCATCTCTCTTGCTTTCTCCCTGGCTTCTGTGGCCTCAGTGGCTTCTACCATCCCCCAGAGCTGTTCTTCACCGAGAGCTGCCTCATCTGACAGATAGGCAATGGATTATTATTCACAATATCAAATCACACTGACTGACTGATACTGACCAACTTAAAGGGTCAGCACAGTCCGAATTAATGTTCATTTCCATTCAGTAGTCACCCCAAATGTATGATTTAGTAGCATCCATTTTCATAACTATAGGGCTGGGCAGTAACTAACATTGACCTTAAAGTTATCCTTGTAATAGTGGTACCATGGTACAGTATTAGCATGTTATTCCTCAGTTCAGTCCTAGGTACTCCACTAGATGTAAAGGTTCCCAAACGGACAATTTACATTACTATCTGCTAGCAGTCTATCAGTATCATCCTCATCTACTTACCCCATCCCTTCCCTACTTATCTCATCCGATGACTGTTTGTGTCCATGACATAGTCAGTGCAATTAAATAACATGGGTGTGTTATGTACATAGCTATAATAAATAATCCTGGGGTTGAACTATGACCAAAAAACTAAACTGCTAAATCAATACTCCTTCCATAGTAACATAACTGTAGTCATTTTCATTTTGAATAAAAAATGGCATGAGTGCATGGATTTATATAATTAATTTATTGTTTAATAATACTACTACTGCTGCTGGTGGTGTGTGTGTGTGTGTGTGTGTGTGTGTGTGTGTGTGTGTGTGTGTGTGTGTGTGTGTGTGTGTGTGTCTGTAGCGGTGAGGGAGGGGTAAGGGGGGATTGGTTTGGCTACACCCTTCCATCCCCCAGTACAGACTGCCCTCTGGGGAGCTGAAGAAAGCAGTCAGCTTGTCACAGAGGTGCCAGGTGGTATAGGCTGGTGAGGACTGCATTACATTTACATTACATTACAATCATTTAGCAGACACTTTTATCCAAAGCGACTAACAATAATTGCATTTAACGTAGGAAAAGCCAATGTACTACTACTTGCCAGAACTCACAAGTGCATCTTCTCTCTAAAACAAGTGACTAAGAGCATAATCTAGTGCTGAAGGCAAAGTTCAAGAATAGCAATCTAAAGTACAGTGCAATACAATACAATACAATAAGTGCTTAGGAGGGAGGATTGTTGTAGTACTTCTTGAAGAGATGAGTTTTGAGCCTGCGACGAAAGATGGGCAGCGACTCTGCTGTCCTGACATCAGTGGGCAGTTCATTCCACCACTGCGGGGCAAGGACAGAGAAGAGCCATGACCGCAGGGGCCTCGGAGTGCCGGGGCAACCAGTCGCCCCGAGGTAGCAGAGCGTAGCGGTCGGGAGAGGGTGTAGGGTTTGACCATGGCCTGGAGGTAGGAGGGGGCTGTTCCTTTCATTGCCCTGTAGGTTAGCGCCAGAGTTTTAAACTGGATGCGAGCCGCTACAGGGAGCCAGTGTAGGGAACGGAGGAGGGAAGTTGTGTGGGTGGTTGAACACCAGGCGAGCAGCAGCTTTCTGGACAAGTTCCAGAGGTTTAATGGCTGACGCCGGGGCCCCAGCGAGGAGGGAGTTGCAGTAGTCCAGGCGGGAGATGACCAGGGCCTGGATGAGTACCTGCACCGTTTCATCAGTGAGGAAAGGGCGAATCCTCCTGATGTTGTAGAGCATGAATCTGCAGGAGCGTGTGATGGATGTGACATGTGCGGAAGACGACAGTTGGTTATCTAGGGTCACACCCAGATTCCTCGCAGTCCGAGTCGGGGTCACCACTGTGTCTTCAATGGTGATGGCCAGGTACCGGTGCGGGCAGCCCTTCCCCGGGAGGAACAGCAGCTCAGTCTTGTCCAGATTGAGTTTGAGGTGATGTGTCGTCATCCACTCCGAGATGTCAGCCAAGCACCCAGCTATGCGTGTCTCCACTGCCTGGTGGTATAAGCTGGTGAGGAGAGCCAGATAGAATAATGGATTTCAAATGTAGTCCTAGACCTGCCATGTTGGGGACCCAACACAGGTGTTTCAAATGAATGAATTAGTTCTACTCCATAGGATTCTATGCAGTAGAGCCAATCGGATAAATTGAAACACCTGTGTTGGTCCCCAATATGGCAGGTCTAGGACTACATTTGAAACCCATGAATAGGCTGGTGAGGAGGACTGCCAGGTGGTATAGGCTGGTGAGGGGGACTGCCAGGTGGTGTAGGCTGGAGAGGAGGGCTTTGTTTGCCTACACCCATCCTGCCAGGCCAAACTGCCCTCTGGGGAGCTGAAGTATGCAGACAGCTTGTCACGGAGAATGTAGGCATCCCTGGGTCCTCTGTTACACCCAAGTATCTGTTTTGCTCAAGGAAAAGGGACAAAACAATATCAATAGTAAATATTTAGCTTGTGTGGGAGAAAGGTTGTATGTGTCTTAATAAAATCAAGAATAATATTACCTGTATATAGGCTACACTGCTAAAATGTTGTAGGTATTGTGATAGTAAAATAACTGATCTAGTCAAAAGGATTTACCAAGATTTGTTTAATATGGCATTATGTAGCATGCTCATTGATACTTGGATAGCCTAATTTGCCTACTAACATTTGTTAACTATGTTCTTACTGTTGCCAACTTGAAAACAAACACACCAACTGCGGTTGGTGCATAGCCAAACGTTAGGCTTCATATTAGCCTACTAACGTCTGTTAACTATGTAGCACTAACTCTGTTAACTATGTAGCACTAGCTACGTTATGAGTGCCAGTTACAATGTTTTGCCATAAAATGTTGCCTGCTTGAAAACACACTCAAACACTGCGGTTGGTGCATAACACAACGTTACATAGCCTATACTAATGTCTGTTAACTACGTTATGTTACATAACATACATACATAAGGTCCATTAACTATGTTATCTAGGCTATTGTGGCACAATGTTGCGAGTGCCAGATAGGCTAGCTACAATGTTTTGCCACAATGTTGCCTACTGAAACAGACACAAAAAAACGGTTATGTGACTGATACAGCATCAAAGTAATTGTTTCTAAGATACAAAATCACTTGTAAGGCTATAGCTTAGCTACTATCACCATTATTTTATTCTAGAAATTATAAGATTAACTTACCCATTGCGAGGTTATAGGCCATTTGTCATTGACTGATCAACTGGGATTTTTTTTTTTTTTAAAGTGCACTAGAATGCGTCGAATGTCGCAGCCTGTGTGCCAGGCTAGCTGGACACAGCGCCGTGCGCCGTCGTACGACGTCGTACGACATTGTGGCGGATGCGGTCTGCGGGGGGCTTTACAAGGATAACAAGAACTACTCTGCTCAGGGTTAAAGAACTAGAAAGTTACATATACTGTAACCGTTTTTGTTTTACTATGCCATAGGTCTACTGAGCTGAGTGCTCCTTGTTGTACTGGCCTGTGGCCTTCTTTGAGGCCTTGATGAGCTCTGGGGAGGGCTCCCACTTGAAGCATGGCACCAGGTTAGCCATCTTGATGGTCATGATAAAGGACAGGGTTCCATCTAGGGCCAGTCTGTTCCTGGTCTTGGTCTTGTTGAGCCCCACCATGGAAAACACTCGCTCTGCGTCTGCATTGGAGTGGGGCAGAACCAGGGCCAGCTTTGCGATGCTGCTGAGCCTCTTGAACTGGCTAACCCCCG